>NC_056437.1:38269195-38579991 GCF_018296145.1 Oncorhynchus tshawytscha | reverse complement strand
GCCAAACTGAGCAGTGCCTTGGTAAGGGAGGTGACCAAGAACCTGATGGTCACTCTGAAAGAGCTTCAGAGTTCCTGTGTGGAGATGGGAGAACCTTCCAGAAGGACTACCATCTCTGCAGGACTCCACCAATTAGGCCTTTATGGTAGTGGCCAGACGGAAGCCACTTCTCGGTAAAAGGCACATGACAGCGTGCTTGGATTTGCCAAAAGGCACATAAAAACTCTCATAGCTTGAGAAACAAGATTTTCTGGTCTGGTGTAACCAAGATTGAACTCTTTGCCCTGAATGCTAAGCATCACGTCTGGAGGAAACATGGCACCATCCCTACGGCGAAGCGTGGTGGCAGCATGCTGTGGGGATGTTTTTCAGCAGCAGGGACTGGGAGACTAGTCAGGCTCGAGGCAAAAATGAACGGAGCAAAGTACAGAGATCCCTGATGAAAACCTGCTCCAGAGCACTCAGGACCTCAGACTGGGGTGACTGTTCACCTTCCAACAGGACAGCGACCCTAAGCACACAGCCAAGACTACACAGGAGTGGCTTCGGGACAAGTCTCAATGTCGTTGAGTTGCCCAGCCAGAGCCCAGTCTTGAACCCAATCGAACAGCCCTGAGACCTGAAAATAGCTGCTGCAATGCTTCCCAACCAATCTGACAGAGCTTGACAGAATCTGCAGAGAAGAATGGGACAAACTCTCCAAATACTGGTGTGCCAAGCTTGTAGCGTCATACCCAAGAAGACTCTGCCATAATCACTGCCAAAGGTGCTTCAACAAAGGATTGCGTAAAGGGTCTGAGTACTTATGTAAATGTGATATTTCTGTTTATTTGTAATACATTTGCAAAAATTTCTGAAACTGTTTTTGCTTTTCATTATGGGGTATTGTGTGTAGATTGAGAAACAAAACCATTTTAATCAATTTTAGAATAAGGCTGTAACGTAGTAAAATGTGGAACAATACGTTAATTACACTTTGGCTGGTGTATCGATACACCCAGTCTCCATAAAGATACAGGTGTCCTTCCTAACTCCGTTGCCAGAGAGGAAAGAAATCACGCAGTAATTTCACCTTGAAACAGTTAAATGGCTGTGATGGGCTAAAACTGAGGATGGATCCACAGCATTGTAATTACTCCACAATACTAACCTAAATGAAAGTGAAGAAGGAAGCCTATACAGAATTAATGTTTCCTAAAAGTTCATCCTGTTTGCAATAAGGCACTAAAGTAAAACTGCAAAAAATGTGGCAACGACGTGAACTTATCCTGAATACAACACATCAGTGAGTACCACTCTACAGTGCCCTCCACTAATATTGGCACCCTTGGTAAATATGAGCAAAATGGGTTCTGAAAAAAGTCTTACCATAAAACATTTCACACATGTGTGCCACAATTATTGCCACCCCTTCATTCATTACCTTGTGCAACCTCCCTTTGCCAAAATAACAGCTCTGAGTCTTCTCCTATAATGCATAATGAGGTTGGAGAACACATTGCAAGGGATCTGAGACCATTCCTCCGTACAGAATCTCTCCCAATCCTTCAGATTCCGAGGTCCATGCTTGTGGGCTCTCCTCTTCACCTCATCACACAGGTTTCTATGGAGTTTAGGTCAGTGGACTGGGATGGCCATGGCAAAACCTTGATTCTGTTGTCAGTGAACCATTTTTGTTGCTTTTAAGGTGTGCTTTGGATCATTGTCCTGCTGTAAGATCCAACCCATGGCCCAGTTTAAGCTTTCTAGCAGAGTTAGTCAGGTTGATTTAATATCTGCTGGTACTTGGAGTCCATGATACCATGTATCCTAACAAGATGTCCACGGCCTTTGGAAGACAAACAGCCCCACAACAAAGATCCACCACGAAACTTCATAGTGGGGATGAGGTAGTTTTCTGCATGGTTCTTTCTGTCTACCCCAAACCAACTCTGGTGTTTGTTTCCAAAAAGCTCTATTTTGGTCTCATCTTACCATAGTACCTGGTCCCATTGAAAGTGCCAGTAACGTTTGGCAAACTGTAGGCGCTTGAGTTTGTTTGTTGACAGCAAAGTTTTTTATTTTTATGGCAACCCTCCAAAATGACTTGTGGTTATGCAGGTGGCGGTTAATTGTAGTTTGAGACTTTGACACCTAAACCCAACTAATGTCTACAATTCTCCAGCTGTGATCCTTGGAGATTTTTGAGCCACTTGAACCATCCTCACTGTACGTGGGGTCAATATAGACACACGTCCTCTTCAGGCCGATTTGTTAACCTCTCCAGTTGCTTTAAACTTCTTAATTATTGCCCTGATAGGGGAAATGGGCATTTCAACTGAGCTATTTTCTAATAGCCATTTCCTGATTTGTGCAGCTCTACAACCTTTTGTCGCACATTACTGTATTATCGTGTCTTTCCAATTAGTAATGGATGACTATGAGAACTTGGCCCATTACCTCATATGGTAAGTCATGGCTTACCACTTACGTGTTCCTAATCACTCAGCTGAACTTAAACTGGGAATATACTTCAGTAAGAATTTCTTGGCGTGCCAATAATTGTGACACCCATGTTTGAGGAATAATTTGTTTAACTTTTTTTCCATTCACTTTACTTAAATTAAAGGTTTGATTTTTGGGGATATTTTAAAAGACCAAGAGGATAAACACTGGGAGACAAATTCACCTTTCAGCAGGACCATAACCTAAAAGACAAGGCCAAATGTGTGTATATACTGGAGTGGCTTACGAAGATGACATTGAATGTTTGAGTGGCCTAGTTACAGTTTTGACTTAAATCGGCTTAAATCTATGGTAAGACTTAAATGTCTAGCAATGATCAACAACCAACTAGTCAGAGCCTGAGAATTTTTCTAAAGCATAATGGGCGAATGTTGCACAATCTAGGTGTGGAAAGCTTTGACTTACCAAGAAAGACTCACAGCTGTCATCGCTGTGATAACATGTATTGACTCAGGGTTGTGAATAGTTAGGTAAATTATATTGTTCTGTTTTCAATACATTAAAAAAATCACTCATTATTTGATGTGTGTAAGAGGGGTGAATACTTTCTGAGGGGTGTGTGTGTATAAACCGTTGATTTCAAGCCACTTCTGCAAGTATATTTTATTCTAGTTGAGAAATTGACCAATTCACCTGACCGGAATAAGAATGGAATTCGTCCCAGCTCTGAATTTGAATAATGGTCCAATTCAAATGGATTTCACTCTGCATCTGTTTGTCAGATCAAGGACCAGGAGATGGACGCTCGATACAGTAAGCTGGTGCAGCAGCTCCTGGATGACCACAAGGATGTGGTCACTCTGCTGGCTGAAGGCTTCAGGGAGTGTCGGCGGCACATCCAGGTAATGGCCATAAGCATATAATTTCAGCTGATTCAAGTCATTGACTTTCCACTTTGACAGCTGTTTTATCATTTTGTTGCTGCCAGTCGTATGGAATACAACTTGAGGTTGTAGATCTTTATTTAAATTGGTTATAAGTTGGTTGTTGGAACTCTTTGTTTTGTAATGTTACCGTAGGATTTACAGAATGGTGTAATGTATTCCTGGCCATGAGTGTTTTGTTTTGATGTTCCAGGATGAGACCCTGGTCCGTAACTTTCTGGACACCACCCTCACCTCCCGTCTGGGCATCCGGATGTTAGCCACACACCACCTTGCCCTGCATGAAGAAAATGTATGTCTCCTATCAACCTTCTAGTCATCAATTGCTAACAGACTGAGAAAAGGAACACGCATGGGGTTATTACAGGGCAGTATTATAAGTTGAAGAGGCAAAGCATACTTTGATAACTAATTTATTTTCACACTAAATGGGCCCACCAGAACATGAACCCAACATTTCAGCCTTGCAAACACTTATAGTTTGGATTATAAGATTTACAATAAACATCTGATTAATTTATTTGTGCAGTAGTATCTCCAAATATATCTATAGATACTCTAGCATACACTAAAATGTAAACACTAGCCCACCAGTGCAGTGAAATAGTGTCACTCCCGATTGACAGATTCTAGATTATGCACCACTCATGTGAGCTAAAAGAAAAAAAACACATCAGATGGACAAAGCCATTATTCTTGGTGCAGTCTGCTGGCCCCATGAATTTTACTAGAGCCAGTTTTGTATCCTTACATTAACCCCTGATGTGCTTTATGCAACCAAAGAACAGGGCCCGGTTCCCCAAAATCATCTGAAGGCTAAGTTCATTGTTAGAACCTTCGTAGGAGGATTATTAAATCTGAGCTGCTTCCCAAAACCATCGTTATTAAAGTTCACTTGAGAATGCTTGTAATCAACGCCTGCCTCAGGCCACTTGTAGAACAGCTAAGTGCTTCATTAGATGCCCCCCCCCCCTCGTCTTTGACCGCCGATAACTTCAGAACAAAGTTGACTACGAATAAAGTTGCCAATCTCTTTGCAATTGATACAAACAAGCCATGTATAAAAATATGCTTTAAATGAATACAGAGATGACTGCAATAAAGTATAACTACGCTATTGGCTTATGTTAATCATATTGAAATGCATTTCATGTTCAATCTAGTTCAATTTTGCTACTTGTAGGCTACCGTCTGTAATTTGTGTCAATATATTACATGATGTGTAATCTAACGGGCGCAATGATGTGCCAAGTCTGGGATTTAGTGCATTATTGTTATTATTGGGTAAGAATTAGAATAAGAATAGAATAAGCTGCCTCAATATTTGCAGCTGTAGGTGGTAATACAGCTCTAGGACAGGGATCAACTAGATTCAGCCACAGGCAGATTTTTTTTAAATGGTGTGGTCGAGGGGGCTAAAAATAATTTGGACTGCAAATTGACCGCAAGAAGCCCAAACGGATATAACATTTGACTAAAACATAATTTCAAATTGTGTGGGAATACTTTGGAACAGATTTCCTAAATGCATTTGCCGATTTTTATATTCTGGTGTTTTTAGTTATGTCCAATGGTGCAGCGGTCTAAGGCACTGCATCTCAGTGCCTAGGTGTCACTACAGACCCAGGTTTGATTCCAGGCTGTATCACAATTGGCCGTGATTGGGAGTACCATAGGGCGGCGCACAATTGGCCCAGTGTCGTCCGGGGTAGGCCGTCCATTGTGAATAGGAATTTGTACTTAACCAACTTGCCTAGTTTATAAAATGATCACCCGAAATAATGTTAAGGTACGATTTGAATGGAGAAAGCTGATCCAAGAGCAGCACACCCTTTGATTCTGTCAGTATCGACACATGCGCCAACGGCTCACTTAACACCATGCAGAGAGAATGGTCGTTTTGGGAAATGCATGTTACATCATCTGCCGTTGCAGGAAAGATTCATCTTTAAAACACTCGTAAACCTAAATTCCAGTGTGAGTGGGCCTCAGAATAATTTAATCTGACTCAGTTATAGGATCTATGTAACGTTTCGGTGGTCAGGATGATGAAGCATGTTTGCCAGGTCTAGAGACTGTTAGTTAGCCACTAGTACCTGATACCTCGCCGAGCGTTATGGTCTTGTTGCCCAACAACACTGAGACCTAACTCACTATTTTATCAAATCCTTTGACTGCTGGTTTCTTTCTGAAACATTTTGAGATTTCTTGCCCCATTTAGCACATGTAGTAAATTCTGACTAAGATTACATTGACTCTTAAGAAATTGGGCAAACTATCCTATGTTCGCATGTCAATAATAAAGCTTTTGCTTCTCCTCTTATACCTTTCATCCCTCTATGCAGCCTGATTTTGTGGGCATCATCTGCAGGCGACTCTCCCCCAAAAAGATCATTGAGAAATGGGTTGATTTTGCAAGGTAAGTGGTGGCTCCGTTACCTTATATTGTTGGTTTAGAATCTCACTACTTCTGTATTAGACCACAGGTCATGCTCTGCCTTCTATTTGCCCCTACTTTTCTGTGATAAGATGATATAGCTCATGTACAGACTTGTCACAGGGCCTGCCATTGTGAACTGTATATGGGCCTTTGTTCTACCTTATCCAATTTGTTAATGGATAACAATGTAAAAATTCAAACAACTATTCAGACTATTTCAAAATGTAGGTAACCTCAATGAGATTTAGTACAGACCAGGCCTGACACACAATGTAGAAATAGTAGCCTACTTTGACGACAATTCTGTGAATGAAACAACTATTTGGATAGAATATTAAAAAAAAAAACATCTGTTCAGAGACCAGACTTGTAGTACAAATTCATGTTTCACACTCACTTTAGTGTTTGCATTTAGCCTACAACATGTCATGGAACTTCTGGAAGCAAGGCCCCATCCTGCAAGTGGCACAACACGTAGTGCACCCGAAGGAGGTTTCTACACATCTCCCACACACCCTCTCTTGTGCCCTTCAAACTTAACCTGCTTTCAAATGAGTTACAACTCGGTCCGCACACCCAGGTGCCACACTCTTGGATCCCCTCTTCCAGCCACTGTAGCCATATCACGAAGTGACTGTTTGCAAACTGCGTTCTGAATGCCTTCATGGACCAGCGCCTGCGGTTTCTAGGAGGGGTCCTTTGTGTGGGGGACACTGCAATGTACACATTTAGGATGGCAATGTTGAACATCCCCCAAAACACATACTTCCACCATTTTCTGCCTGTGCATCCAACATTGTAATAGCTCTAATGTTCAATCCCACCCATTTTCTTGTTGTAATCCATTGCAAGCTCTGTAACCGAAGGTCCTGACCTCTTAAAAACAACTCCAAAGCCACTGTCACTCTAGGCCCAAGCTGTGTGCTACAAGGGTGAATGGTGGGACTTAGGGCAGGCACACGCCATTGAAACGTAGGCTCCCCTCTCGGGTATGCTCTCCCTCTGCTTCGTCCACTCCTTCCGCTATTTTCTTCTCTCCTCGCTTCATCTCTAGCCCTCCAATCCTTTAACTCCTATTCCTCTCTGCCTTTTGCTGCTGGGCCCTGACACATCACTTCTTTTTCACTGACTGAGTAACAACAAATAGGATACTATTGTAGTCAGGAACATAATGTCTCTCATCCTTCCTCTCTTTTTCTCAACCATACATGTACTATATTCCTAATAAATTGTGTGATAGTTACGCCTCCAATTCCTTTCTCGCTATCTTTCCCTTTCTCTTCCTAAAATTTTTGTTTAAAAAAAAATCTCAACTCTTGCCTGACACACTAACTACAGAGTTAGCTGATTAGTTACGAAGCTGGGACAGTTTCCAAATGAATTGCAGTGGTAGAAACAGGACAAAACAAGCAACTTGTTACCTGGCTATGTAAATGAATATCCAACTCGTGAGCTTCACTGCGCATGCATCTATACTGAACAAAAATATAAAAGCAACATGTCAAGTGTTGATCCCATGTTTCATGAGCTGAAATAAGAGCCCGGAAATGTTCCATATGCACAAAAAGCTTCTCTCAAACTTTGTGCACAATTTTGTTTACACCCGTTAGTAAGCATTTTTCCTGTGCCAAGATAATCCTGACAAGGTGTGGCATATCAAGAAGCTGATTGAACAGCATGATCATTACACAGGTGCACCTTGTTCTGGGGACAACAAGGTCACTAAAATGTGCAGTTTTGTCACAACGCCACAATGTCTCAAGTTTTGATGGAGCGTGCAATTGACATGCTGACTGCAGGAATGTCCACCAGAGCTATTGCCAGAGAATTTAATGTTAATTTCTCTACCATAAGTCACCTCCAATAGGCTACCTGGCTTACTCCACTGGCTCTGTATCAAGGTATTAAGTTAATAGTCATAACCACAGTTTTGTGTGGCACAATGCAACCTAAACAAGTTATAGTATATCCACTCACACAGACAAGCACAAGCCTCTGCATTTGTTGTCCCAGTTCAGCCCCTCTAGGGATGTGCAGCTTTCTCGCTCTCTCAGCCCTCACTTAACCTCTTTCCAGCTGATTGAGATGTTTTATTTAATCCATTTTAGAATAAAGCTGTAATGTGGAAAAAGTGAAGTGGTCTGAATAAATGTACTGTATCAGTACAGTACTGCACTGTATCAGTACACAATTGTAAGTGTGTGTGTGTGCATCCTCCCTCATGTCTTCTGCAGGCGTCTGTGTGAGCACCAGTACGGTAACTCCCCGCGGGTGCGTATCAACGGCCATGTGGCGGCCCGCTTCCCCTTCATCCCCCTGCCCCTAGACTACATCCTGCCTGAGCTGCTGAAGAACGCCATGAGGTACCAGAACACTTCACTAATACTTTAACTTTCCTTAACTTTCTGACAACTCACATACCCCTGAAACAACATACCTTTTCCCTTTGACTACTTATCTAACAGGAAATCAGACTCCACGGTAGCCATTGTAAGAGTATACATAACTAAATCTCTAGCTAGACAACTTCTTTTCTTCAAAGTATTTAGCTGTGTGCTACTGCTCTTGGTGGGGAAATGTTGCCCTGGCACTTATGAGAGGATTGCTAAGGTGTGTGTGTTCAATAAGATAATCAGCCTTTCAGTCCAATGTATCTGTTCTGTTGGAGCTCCGTCTCAGATGTCACAATTAGCAGACAGACCATTCACTGACTGATGTTCCTCCTTCCTACAAGGCAGTGTATTTAGGGTGTGTCATCTACCAGTGAGTCAAACTCATTCCATGGAAGGCTGAGTGTGTTTTTCCTCCACCCTTGTACTTGATTGATGAAATAAGGTCACTCATTAGTAAGGAACTCCCCTCACCTGGTTGTCTAGGTCTTAATTGAAAGGACAAACCTGCAGACACTCGGTCCTACGTGGAATGAGTTTGACACCCCTGCTCTAAACAATTCTGCGTCGGGTTACGTTGAAGGACTCCACAGGATAATGTCCTCACAGCCTGCTCTTGACCTCTTCTCAACCTGTTCCCACAGGGCCACCATGGAAAGCCATCTTGACACACCTTACAACTTGCCTGATGTCATAGTCACCATTGCTAACAACGACGTGGACTTTGTTATCAGGTGAGTGGGTTACCTTCGGCACCTTGATTATCTTTACCTCGATCTACTCAAGACTCCTTTAACAAGGTTAAAGAATTACGCAGTTGCTAGCTAATTTGTTCTGGGATATAAACGCAATGTTATTTTACTTGAAATGCACAAGGTCCCCTACTCTGACAACTAATCCACACCTAAAACGGTCAATCGACGCGTTTGTAGTTCTCTCCTCCCAGGCTTTTTCTTCTTTGGACTTTATATGGCGATTGGCATCTAACTTTCATAGGTGTATTACCACGACTGACCGACCGACCGACCTCAGTTCATATTTCAATCACCATGTGGGTAATACCAAGGAGGAGATGGCACGTGGGTATCTGCTTCTATAAACCAATGAGGAGATGGGAGAGGCAGGACTTGCACCGTGTTCAGCATCACAAATAGAACTGACTCCTATTTTAGCGCTTGGCAACGCAGACGCTTGTTGGAACACACGTGTGGGTGCAATGATTGAATAACATGCACGTGTACATTTATTTTGCAGCGAACGCAACACGTTCAACATGTTAGGAGTCCCAGACTCTGGGTTTAGCTGTTTGAATGGGAAACCTGACGCCTCAGGGTGAGTTTCCTTTCAGCTGCAGGCTTATCATGCCCAGTGTGGTCGCCATGGAAACAGCAGTTCAGGACCACAAGGAACGCACCGTCAGCAGACTTGCTCACATGCAGTATTTAAGAATAGTAAATCAATGTTGACACTGAACAAATCTACTGATACTAAATTGTTTTACCAGCACAGATTGCAGAACAGGTCAGTGTATTAAGTGCTTTTGTACTCCAGTCATTCCCAAATGCATTTACATAGTGCATTTGTAAAGTATTCAGACCCCTTGACTTCTTCCACATTTGTTTACATTACAGCTGACACACAATACCCCATAATGACAAAGCAAAAACAGTTTTTTTAGAAATGTTTTCCAATGTATACAAAATAAGAAATTGAAACATCACATTTACATAAGTATTCAGACCATTTACTCAGTACTTTGTTGAAGCACCTTTGGCAGTGACTACAGCCTCAGGTCTTCTTGGATATGACGCCACAAGTTTGGTAAACCTGTATTTGGGTAGATTCTTCCATTCCTCTCTGCAGATCCTCTAAAGCTCTGTCAGGTTGGATGGGGAGCGTCCGCTGCACAGCTATTTTCCAATCTCTCCAGAGATGTTCGATTGGGTCCGGGCTCTGGCTGGACCACTCCACTCCATTCAGAGACTTGTCCAAAACCACTCCTGCATTGTCTTGGCTGTGTGCTTAGGGCCATTGTCCTATTGGACGGTGAACCTTCGCCTCAGTTGAGTTTCAGTGCGCTCTGGAGCAGGTTTTCATCGAGGATCGCTCTGTACTTTGCTCCGTTCATCTTTCCCTCGATCCTGACTAGTCTTCCAGTCCCTGCCACTGAAAAACACCCCCACAGCATGATGCTGCCACCACCATGCATCACTGTAGGGATGGTGCCAGCTTTCCTCCAGACATGACACTTGGCATTCAGGCCAAAGGGTTCAATCTTGGTTTCATCAGACCAGAGAATTTTGTTTCTCAATGTCAGTCCTTTAGCCCCAGACCATTATTTATCCTCCACCAAACTTTACAGTTGGCACTATGCATTGGGGCAGGTAGCGTTCTCCTGGCATCCGCCAAATCCAGATTTGTCCATGAAACTGCCAGATGGTGAAGTGTGATTCATCCCTCTAGAAAACATGTTTCCACTTTGCGGCTGAGCCGTTGTTGCACCTAGACGTTGCCACTTAACAATAACAGCACTTAAAGTTGACCGGGGCAGGGCAGCAATTTGACAAACTGACTTGTTGTAAAGGTGGCATCCTACGACGGTGCCACGTTGAAAGTCAATGAGCTCTGCAGTCAGGCTATTCTTCTGCCAATGTTTATGGCGATTGCATGGCTGTGTCCTCAATTTGATACACCTGTCAGCAGCGGTTGTGGCTGAAATGGCCAAATCCACTAATTTGAAGGGGTGTCCACACACACACATATGAAAAAACTGATGAAGTCTGAAGTTTACATGCACCTTAGCCAAAAATCTTTAAACTCAGTTTTTCATCATTCCTGACATTTAATCCTAGTAAAAATGCCAGGTCTTAGGTCAGTTAGGATCACCACTTTATTTTAATAATGTAAAATGTCAGAATAATAGTGACGGGAATGATTTATTTCAGCTTTTTCTTTTAATCGCATTCCCAGTGGGTCAGAAGTTTACATGCACTCAATGAGTATTTGGTAGCATTGCCTTTACATTGTTTAACTTGGGTCAAGTGTTTTGGGTAGCCTTCCACAAGCTTCACACAATAAGTTGGGTGAATTTTGGCCCATTCCTCCTGACAGAGCTGGTGTAACTGTCGGGTTTGTAGGCCTCCTTGCTCGAACACGCTTTATCAGTTCTGCCCACAAATTTTCTATAGGATTGAGGTCAGGGGTTTGTGATTCCCACTGCAATACCTTGACTTTGTTGTCCTTAAGCCATTTTGCCACAACTTTGGAAGTATGCTTGGGGTCATTGTTCATTTGGAAGACCCATTTGCGACCAAGCTTTAACTTCGTGACTGTCTTGATGTTACTTCAATATATGCACATCATTTTCTTTCCTCATGATGCCATCTATTTTGTGAAGTGCACCAGTCCCTCCTGCAGCAAAGCACCCCCACAACATGCTGCCACCGCCGTCCTTCACGGTTGGGATGGTGTTCTTCGGCTCTTTTTTTTTACAAGCCCCTCCCTTTTTCCTCCAAACATAACAATGGTCATTATGGCCAAACAGTTCTATTTTTGTTTCCTCAGACCAGAGAACAGTTCTCCAAAAGTACGATCTTTGTCCCCATTTGCAGTTGCAAACTGTAGTCTATCTTTTATGGCGATTTTGGAGTGGCTTCTACCTTGCTCAGCGGCCTTTCAGGTTGTCGATATCGGACTTGTTTTACTGTGGATATAGATACTTTTGTACCTGTTCCCTCCAGCATCTTCACAAGATCCTTTGCTGCTGTTCTGAGATTGATTTGCACTTTTCGCAGCAAAGTACATTGATTTCTAGGAGACAGAACAGGTCTCCTTCCTGAGCGGTATGACAGCTGCGTGGTCCCATGGTGTTTATACTTGCATACTATTGTTTGTCCAGATGAACGTGGTACCTTCAGGCATTTGGAAATTGCTCCCAAGGATGAACCAGACTTTTGGAGGTCTACAATTTTTTTTTTCTGAGGTCTTGGCTGATTTCACTTGATTTTCGCATGATGTCAAGTAGAGACACTGAGCTCAAGGTAGGCCTTGAAAATACATCCACAGGTACACCTCCAAGCTTCTAAAGCCATAACGTTTTCTAAGCTGTTTAAAGGCACAGTCAACTTAGTATGTAAACTGACCCACTAGAATTGTGAGTGAAATAATCTGTCTTTAAACAATTGTTTGTAAAATGACTTGTTTCATACACAAAGTAGATGTCCTAACTGACTTTCCAAAACTATAGTTAACAGGAAAATTGTGGAGTGGTTAAAAAACGAGTTTTAATGACTCCAACCTAAGTGGATTTAAACTACCGACTTCAACCATACATGCATGCAATGTGCTGCTTGTATTTGGCTGCTTTGAAAGTGAACCGGTTGCTTGTGACCAGGGGTGTATTCATTCTGCCCATTTCTGTTGAGAGAGATATATTTAAAAAATAACTCTTAGGTTGTGTTCATAAATTCGCTCTGGGTGTTCCTGAATTCAGAGCTTTGCCAGGTTGTCCGTTCATAATTCAGAGCTTTTCGCTCTCGGCGCGTTCAGCGCACACTAGTTGATCTGACCGAGGAGTAGGTTTGATCGAAACGTTCTGACCTCAAAACGGCAGTCAAGCACCCAAGCAAAGTGGCTAAAGTTGACTATCTTGCTAGCTACTTCCAGACACAAATGAGAGAACACCTCATTGACCATTTTACTCACTAGCAGAGCTGGTTGAAGTGGTTTCATGTAGTCTGGTGACTGTGCTGCTGGCAACAATTTTAATAACTTTTTTTTTTTTTGCCAACTTTTGCTGACACCGGTCTTATTCAGTGGTTGTTGCGCTTCGAGATCAGTTATTCTGGGCTCTGGCACACTCGGATCAGAGTGCTCTGGAATCGGAGCAGATAGCCAGAGTGATTTTACGAAAGCACCCTTAAACGGAAGCTATGAAACTGAAACAACTATGATAAACTGAATTTGTCTAACTTGTTTGCAGGCAAGAGTGTACAAGGTGATATTGAATGTGTCACTGTCAACTTGATTACAATTTTTTTTATCCTGCACCTACATTGTAAACTTTTATTCATAGGCTTGGTTGTAGCAACCTCGTGATGGGTATAGGGAAAATTTAGAGTATCATGTAGTAGCCAAAACTTATCACGGGTACATTGAACTGGCTGAATGGAATATGAATGACACTCATCCAGTGTGCTGTAATAGAAAATAAGGCCATGCTCATAAAGTCTTAAACGTCATTGACCGCCACTGGTGGCCATATAGAGGAATAAGAAACCAAAGGATGGCACCGGCATTTGACAAAGTAGTCGATGTGGGCTAGCGTTAGGTTTAAGTGACTTGAGTTTGCCAAGCACAGGGATGAAAATAATTGGAATCGCCAGAAATGTAATCCCACAGAATATACTGTAAGAATCTGCCTTCTCTTTCTTTGGTTTCAGTTGTCTTAATTCAAACAAATGTTCAGTATTGTACTGTGGCAGGTATTTTATTTTTAATACCAGCCCCCGTCCTGGCAGGAGACCTTTTGGTAGGCTGTCATGGTAAATAAGAATTTGTTAACATGAATACTATACCTTTTTTAATTTCTCTTGTGTAACCCTGGGGTATCTTCCATGTTCGTCAGGATCTCAGACCGTGGTGGCGGCATCCCCCACAGCATCCTGGACAAGGTGACGGACTACCATTACAGCACAGCTGAAGAGAGCTACCAAGACCCTCGCATGAACAACCTTTTCAACACCTTGACCAACAGTGGGCCTCAGTCAGGCCCAATGCACGGGTGAGTTAGACGGGCCTTATACAATTTCAGTTGGAAAACATTTGCACCAGTTCATAGTGAATGTGAACAAGGTAATTGATACGTGTGATAATCCTGTTCATTGTGTCCTGTCTGTCGATCCCCTTTCTACTACATCGATTCTTAATCTCATAATGCTGGGTTGAATTGACTGCCAGTGTTCCATGGTGATGCCACTTAAAGTAGAAAAATATCATACGCTTCCATTTCACTGAGTCACATGGGTTTACTTTATCCTATGAATTATTGAGACTTGAAGGGGGATGGATATGGAAGTAAAAAAAGGTTGTCTTAACTGTTCTTTTCCATTAAGTAGTCATGTATATGAAACCTACGAAATACTTAATTTGTGCAAAAAATCTTATGACTGTGAGCATAATGTTTACGTCTGCATTTAGCAGCCCCAAATTATTTATACACATTTGCTTTCTCTGGAAGGTGGTCCTCACATGTTGCAATGCAAAATCTATAAATTTGTTAATGAGTGCCAGTTTACAAACCATATTATTAACGAATGAGAAACTGTGCCCGTCAGGTTTGGCTTTGGGCTGCCCACCTCCCGGGCATACGCTGAGTACCTGGGCGGTTCCCTGTCCATCCAGTCCATGCAGGGCATCGGCACCGACGTCTACCTGCGCCTGCGTCACATCGACGGCAAGGGAGAAAGCTTCCGTGTCTGAGACCACTTGCAGGGAGCACAGATATAGTTCCACCAAGGGCCTCAACCATTTCAGTGTAAGCCAGGGCTAGGCTGATATAGTTGACCAGTTGTTTCCTATTTTTGCCTCAACTTTAAATGGCTGCCCAGTTGGTGCTTTCACCTCCTTTTTTGTTTTACGTTTCCCTCTGTCAATGCTCTTCAGCGTTGAGGGTTTTTGAACTCTTGAGTGTACAGGTCATAAGCAGAGCTTGTTTAGTGTTGATGTTAGTTTGGTAGAAAGGAAACAAATCTGCCTTAAAGTTAATTTGGTCTGCCTTTACGTTACTTGTGTTGCATAGCTTCTGCAAATATAAAAAGACTAAAGAACAGAAGGGAGAGGTCTCTTTACACACTCCTGTGGCTACTACCTGAGCTTGGATGACGCTGCCCTTAAATGACTTCTTTTGAATTGCCTGTGGAGGACACCACGGAGGATATTGCCAAAACACCAGTCAAAACACACTGCCAAAACAATGCTTGTGATTAAATTTGAAGAAAACGAGCAGAAGGAACTGTTGCGTGAACTCTTGGTTCAGCTCCATTTTGTCAAGCTCTTAAGCAAGGCCACGAGCAGAGATGTTCAGTTGCCTTACTGTGTGCGATGCTGGTCCTTACAAAAACATGCTAATGTAACTTGTTCAATTTCATCTTTGTAATGCAATTTCACACATACCACATTAGTAAATCTAATAAAACATTTGCATAATACATTTGGGGAGGGGGGGTTGGAAATGCCCATCACTTGTTGTCATTATAATATCTGAACTATAATTTGTTTTTTGCTTTCAATACACTGGAAGAAGTATTGTTTATTCAAGTTTTCAAAATGTCTATTTGAGGTTGCTAATTTCCTTTTGTTTTGAAGTAGGCTTGGCGTCGAAGGCATTTTTTACTGATCACATTCCGAGGAAGGTGAAGTTTTCATACTTTTGAAACTGTATTTTCAGGATGGTGGATGTTCAAGGTGCATGATGAATTATCAGAATATAGAACTGTAGGTATGTGGGTCTGGCTTGCTGGCATAAGAGTGCTGGGAATTTGCATGTAAATCCTTCAGTGTATTCAAATCAGTGAGGAGCATTTGCAACGTTTCACCTCGATGAGTATACCTCTGGTTATTAATAATGTTCCCTGTGATTTAAACATTTTGGGATGGGGCTAGGTAGAGAAGAATTAGTATCTTTCTAGCATGAGAATTCCTGTCGGATAGACTGCAGTGACCTCATGAAGTATGCGCCCTGTCTAAATCTTCCCCCTGCTGGCAAAAGTGATGAAGCCTGACACAAAAAACAGCATAATAGTTTGAGTTATGACTTGTATACAGAACAAAAATATGAATGCAACATGTGAAGTGTTGATTTCATGAGCTGAAATAAAATATTCCAAAGATTTTCCAAAAGCTTCTTTCAAATGTTGTGCACAGATTTGTTTACATCCCTGTTGGTGCGCATTTCTCCTTTCCCAAAAGAATCCATCCAGTGTGGCATATTGAAAAGCATGAACATAACACAGATGTGCCCTGTGCTATGCACAATAAAAGGCCAATCTAAAATGTGTAGTTTTGTCACAACACAATGCCACATATGTCTCAAGTTTTGAGGGAGTGTGCAATTGGCAAGCTGACTGCAGCAATGTCCACCAGAGCTGGTGCCAGAGAATTTAATGTTTAATTTCTCTACCATAAGATGCTTCTAATGTCATTGTAGATTATTTGGCAGTACGTCCAACTGGCCTCACAACCACAGACCATGTGTTACCACACCAGTCAAGGACCTCCACATCCGGCCTCTTCACCTGCAGGATCGTCTGAGACCAGCCACACGGACAGCTGATGAAACTGGAGTATTTCTGTCTGTAATTAAAGCCCTTTTGTGGTGAGAAAACATTCTGACTCTATTTCAATTGACTGACTTTTGAACTGTAATTTAGTAAAAGCATTAAAATTGCGTTTTTTATTTTCAGTATAACAATGACATTTTATTGTTAGGTATGTCATAATTCCAAAAATAAACTAAGGCTCAAGTTGTCTACCCCTATCTAGTTTTATGAAAACATGGTTTTATGGTCATGAAAAGATTTGTTTTAATTTCCTTCTCTAACACATGTCCAAATGGAGTGGTGGTGTTAGTTGCTTTTTGCACTGGCATGGATTACTCTTGGGCATGAAACCTTTTCATGGGTGGAATTGAATGTTACTTATTTTGTGTGAGAGATATGATTGGATTGAAAGTGTGACTGACAGGTTGAGTTTTTTTTCTTTTTACAGTGTTTTACAGTGTCATTTAGGTTGTGTTTACCGAAGGCAGCCCAATTCTGTTTTTCAGTAATTGTTCTTTTGTGACCAATCAGACCAGCTTTGAAAAAAATCTCATTGGTCTAAAGACCAATTAGGAGAAAGAAATATCAGATTTGGGCTGACTAGGAGGATATTTCCCAACCCTGGTCCTCAAGTACCTCCAACAGTACACATTTTTATTGTAACCCTGGACAAGCACACCTGATTCAACTAGTTAACTAATCATCAAGCCCTCAATAAGTTGAATGAGGTGTGTTTGTCCAGGGTTACAATGAAAATGTGTACTGTCGGAGGTACTTGAGGACCAGGGTTAGGAAACACGGGCCTAGTCAGCCTCCTATCAGAACTATTTGAATATAATCAAATTGGCGATGGCTTCTGAACTGAAGGACAGAGAACCAGAGCCAAGCCACACACTGAAGGTTGAGGCATATATCAGAAACTTTAATCCAGAGCAATTTACAGATGTATTTGTCATTCATACATAGATGTAGAAAGGACATGTAAATGTGGATTCTTATTGATTGTGTGAGGATCACAATTTAGGTTATTGAGGTGATACAAATAATTTGTATCAAGATGAATTTCCCAACTCCTTTAAGTAATTAATTGTGTTCATATGGCTCACTTTTGTGTTAGCCATCTCCTTTTAGAATGCAGTTTGATTAAACGTTTGCTACGTTGAGTTACTCCATGTGGTTAACATACATCTCCTTTGTCTTGAGCTGACTTCGCTGTCGGACAAAACGGGGGGCACCTGGCTCATGCCCGGGAAGTGGCCCGGTTACAAAACTAATGCAATCAACACCCTCTTCACCTGGAGCATTGATGCTGCGATTGTAACCAAGTGGGAGGTGGAAATGTACAAGTTGTTAATAGCAGTTGGATGCGTTCATGTGCTTTGAACTCATTGAGAAACACTGATAGGCTAATGGCCAACAAGCTGAAAACCCATAAACTAAGCTTATAGCTATCATTCTTGTAAACAACTGAGTTCAAAAACAATATTAATGGACTGCTTTCTATAAATGTTTTGTTACATTTAACTGCCTACTGTTATGGAGGTAATCTCCTTAGTAGGTGACATCTGAGGTCTGTATGTGGGATAAGTTGGAGCTCAGGATGAAAGACAATTTTCCCACTAGTAATTACCAGTTGGAGAGCCATTCAAGGGGATTTTCATGTGGTAAATTCTCACTTGGTTACTAACACAGCATAATAGCACTTCCTTACAGTAATTGCACTGTAACGGTGACAAACGGTGCCCACAAACTGTTATGGCCTACATAAAGCAGTCCCAACACCTTACCACTGCTACACCTGGCTGTCAGCGGAGCCTCGTCTGGCAGCAAAACAGTCAATTCGGCTTAATTTACTGCCTTTAAAAAAAACATAGCTGATGTGGCTAACTTGCTTAAACAAAGGTGGTTTCTACTAACAATTGAGATGTACAACTATGGCATAAGGGGACAACGAGCGGATAAGACATTAATGAGTGAGCTAGTACGGACATAATCAACCATTTGTTCAGCACTTTGAAATGTACAGTGACAGAATTCAGAACAAGGGTCGCTCTTACAGTATTCTCCCTGTATACCAATTCAGAACCGCAGGCTAATTAAAGGGGCTATATAAAACAATGAAAGCTCTTACAATATTCGATGACTACATTACTCTAAAACAGGCGATAGGCTACATGTGCACCACCAAGTCAGAACAGTAGGCTCAGTTATGAGGGGGAAAGGGACCAAATTATTAGGGTGAGTCACATTGGCTACTAACAGCTTATGTTAGTGTTTACATACTGGAGAGGGAATGCAAAACAATGACGCTGGACAGAGTGGAATCAGGTGTATCAAAAAGGCAGAGTCAAAAGATATCTTGTCCTGCCGTTTATCGTGCACGGACCTAAGCAATATGACTCTGTGAGGAGTCTGAAAAATTAGGCTGCCCAGCCAGAGTTTACAGCAGAATGTATACACAGAATAATGTAGGTGGAGTCTTGTCGTGTTGGTCTTCTGACTGGTCCTGAAGAGTTTGAGGCGGGCCTGCTCTTAGCCAGAACAGGAGCCCCATTGGTGCACAGCAAAGTCCTTTGCTCTTGGCACCCGACCAGTAGGGGGGTAGAGTGGGAGTGTACAGTGCACATGAAATGTATGTGTGTCAAGGAAGCGTGGATATTGGTAATGTCTGCTTTAGGCTCAGGTGTTTCCTGTTTATGCAGGAGTGCATGTAGGGTTCAATGTCAGTGAGATAGCTTGGCACTCTAAGCTCGTTAGTGTTGCAGGATGATATTTGTAGTTTACAGGGGAGTATATTTGCGTGATGGCAGCTGTGTGTCCTTCGGATAATCATGTTATTGCACGTAGGCTCTAAACTTGACTGAGGACACTGGGCCCAGAGTTATCTGAGGGCATCCGGTTTAACCAGAGCTTTGGTCTGCTAGTAATGCTTGATATTATTATTTATATAACACTTACTACACAACATACACTTAGATTTACTACCCAAGGGGCTTGAATTTTTTATCTCTCCCTGTAGATTTTGCTTTGATGTAATGTCCCCATGAGTGACAGAATGCTGAGCCAATCACAGCGCAACTAGAGAACATTACCAACCACTACGCTCCATATTGTCCGCTGGCTGCCCCACCACCACAGAAAGCACTGAACTAGGCTGAAACACTTGCATTTTGGAGCTGCCATACTCAAGAAAGCAAAAAAGAGACCTGTTTGAATGTGGCTTTATTAACTCAATGATAAAAATATATATATATATTTGCAAACTGATATGGGACATGTTATTCATGTCAAAATAACAAAAAACAGACAAAAAAAAGACTGGTCATATCTGGTGAGATTTAAGGACGAGGGTGGAGTCACTGCGGTGAATCCGATAGTATTGACCAGAGATTTGGAGAGTAGGAGAGGTTTTCTGCTAAAGTTCTTTGTGATGGAAGTTTGGTTGTGTATCAATGCTAAACAGTATGAGAAAGCGCTCAAACTCAAGCAGGTATGTAAACGTGTGGTTGATGGTAGCATGCCAGATCAAACTGGATAGCAGTGGATGAAGGGAGTTATTACATGACTTCCAGAAATTGTTAACATGAAAGAAATAAAGGACCATTTGAAGGGAGGCTCTCTTATTGAGGCAAAGTGCCTCCAGATAACAAGATGGGAAGAAGGTGGATAGCTTGTCAGCGCTACTAAAGTTTGAGGATCTGGTACTGCCAGAAAAGGTTAGGATTGGGTATATGAGTTACTATGTGTGAGCATATGTTCCAAAACCATTGCATTGCTATAACTGTCAAAGGTTTGGGCAAAGGCAAAAAGAGATGTGCGAAATGTAGGGGAGAACATGCATATGCCCAGCTGTGGAATAATTTTGCACGCCCAATTTTTCAGTTTTTGATTTGTTAAAAAAGTTTGAAATATCCAATAAATGTTGTTCCACTTCATGATTGTGTCCCACTTGTTGTTAATTCTTCACAAAAAAATACAGTTTTATATCTTTATGTTTGAAGCCTGAAATGTGGCAAAAGGTCGCAAAGTTCAAGGGGGCCGAATACTTTCGCAAGGCACTGTATATCCATCCTGCCCTGCCTTTCTAAAATCTTCGAAAGCCAAGTTAATAAACAGATCACCGACCATTTCGAATCCCACCGTACCTTCTCCATTATGCAATCTGGTTTCCAAGCTGGTCATGGGTGCACCTCAACCTAGGTCCTAAACAATATCATAACCGCCATCGATAAAAGACAGTACTGTGCAGCCGTCTTTATCGACCTGGCCAAGGCTTTCGACTCTGTCAATCAGCACATTCTTATCGTTAGACTCAATAGCCTTGGCTTCTCAAATGACTGCCTCACCTGGTTCACCAACTATTTCTCAGATATAGTTCAGTGTGTCAAGTCGGAGGGCCTGTTGTCCAGACCTCTGACAGTCTCTATGGGGGTGCCACAAGGTTCAATTCTCGGGCAGACTCTTTTCTCTGTATATATCAATGATGTCGATCTTGCTGCTGGTGATTCTCTGATCCACCTCTACATAGACGACACCATTCTGTTTACATCTGGCCCTTCTTTGGACACTGTGCTAACAAACCTCCAAACGAGCTTCAACGCCATACAACACTCCTTCCGTGACCTCCAACTGCTTTTAAATGCAAGTAAAACTAAATGCATGCTCTTCAACCGATTGCTGCCCGCACCCTCCCGCCCGACTAGCATCACTGCTCTGGATGGTTCTGACTTAGAATATGTGGACAACTACAAATACCTAGGTGTCTTGCTAGACTGTAAATTCTCCTTCCAGACTCACATTAAGCATATCCAATCGAAAATTAAATCTAGAATTGGCTTCCTATTTCGCAAAACTTAGCCTCCTTCACTCATGCTGCCAAACATACCCTCGTAAAGTGACTATCCTACTGATCCTTGACTTCGGCGATGCCATTTACAAAATAGCCTCCAACACTCTACTCAGCATGGATGTAGTCTATCACAGTGCCATCTGTTTTGTCACCAAAGCCCCATATACTACCCACCACTACGACCTGTATGCTCTCGTTGGCTGGCCCTCACTAGATATTCATTGCCAAACCCACTGGCTCCAGGTCATCTATAAGTCTATGCTAGGTAAAGTCCTGCCTTATCTTAGCTCACTGGTCACCATAGCAACACACACCCGTAGCACATGCTCCAGCAGGCATATTTCACAGGTCACCCCCAAAGCCAACACTTCCTTTGGCCGCCTTTCCTTCCAGTTCTCTGCTGGCAATGACTGGAACAAATCATATTGTTACTTATCTTCTTGCACCCCAGTATCTCTACTTGCACATCATCATCTGCACATCTATCACTCCAGTGTTAATGCTAAATGTGTATTATTTCGCCTCAATTGCCTATTTATTGCCTTTACCTCCCTACTCTTCTACATTTGCACACAATGTACATCGATTTTTCTATTGTGTTATTGGCTGTACTTTTGTTTATGTGTAACTCTGTGTTGTTGTTTGTGTTGCACTGCTTTGCATTATCTTGTCCAGGTGGCAGTTGTAAATGAGAACTTGTTCTCAACTGGCCTACCTGTTTAAATAAAGGTGACGTTTTAAAAAATTCAAAAAATATGGGGAATGTGGAGACGGGGTTCAGTTAAACTGCTGTAACGTTGGTGGTGCCCATAGTGTGGCATATGGGGGTTGTGCCGTGATGAGAAGACAGGTGGAAGTGCAGCAGGTGCGGAGTGGGTGTAAAATCTCGTATGCAGAAGCAGTGAAGGTAGTTCACACACAAATAAGGGGGGCACCTAGAAAAGCATGTATTCTAGGGCCGGTCGGGATGCAGGTTGGGGGAGAACACAAGAATGGTAGTAGACAATGAGGAAGGTCGTTACATTTGTGACAGCAGCAATCATTTGCACAGAAAAATTACAATCTAAGATTAAGAAGATACAGATCATAGTGTAGCAGGCAGTGAACTAGATTATGATCAGTTCAGCCAGGAATCATGTATTGGTTAATTGTCATAATGGTGTTGATCCTTCAATGGAATGCCAGAAGTTTGATGGCTAATGGGCAAGAGTTCAAACAGTTTCTTGATGTGATATGTCTCCAGGAGACATGGTTTAACTCTACTCAAGATTTTTTAATAGAAGGGTATGTTGCATTCTGTAGAGATAGAGGGGGGACTAGAGAGGCTAGAGTTGATGGCACTTGGGAATTTAGTAGGTCAAGATAGGAGATGGGTAATGTGGTGTGGGGATTTTAATGCTCATAGTACGCTCTGGGGAGGGTTACTGACTGATGTAAAATTACATGTGTTGGAAGAACTACTTGATGAGAAAGGGCTTGTGAGTCTTAATGATGGCCGGGGAACCAGGATTGACCCAATAACTGGAAATGAATCTGCTCTGGATCGTACTCTGATCTCAAGTTCAATGACAGGCGGATGTAGTTGGGAGGTATTGAAGGAATCTACAGAGGGTAGTGATCACTATCATATAATGTGTACTGAAGGAATGAGGGTGGAAGTTTCAGTAGGAAATGGATTGTGGAGATGGATATTTGGGAAAGCAGAGTGGGGTCAGTTTCGAGAGTTGAGTGAACAGGAGCTGTCTCAGGTCGATCTCAATTCAGATATAGAAACAGTGAATGATGGAGTAGAGGAGCATTAGTAGGGGCCACAAGGCAGGGGAGAAAGAGTAAACGCAGTTCCCTGGTGAACTGAGGAGTGTAGAGAAGCTGTGAAGTGTAGGAACAGGGCTTTCAGAATGTTGAAAAGGTCCAATAATTACCAGCACCTGATTCAGTATAAACAAGCACAAGCAGTATTAAGGAGGATCATTAGGACAGCTAAGAGGGAGTATGGGCGCCGGTTCTGTGGAAACATCGGCAGGACCACTCCTGTGGGAGAAGCACGGGGGATTATTAAGAGGATGAGTGGGGTCAGAAGAGATTTGGATCTCCCTGTGCTGAAAAGTGTGGAGATAGTTGCAGTGAGAGATACTGAGAAGGCAGCGATGTTAACCCAGGTATTTGTGAAGGTGCACAGCTCAACTAATCTGACAGAAGAGGGGCAGCATGGGAGAGAGAGGGTCAGAGGAGATCTGCCGGGGGTCGTGGATCAGAGAAAGATGGTCGGGGATACATTGAATGGCCCTTTTACGTTGGCTGAGATGAAGAGAGCATTAGCTGGGGTAGCATCTCCTCGGGAAGGATGAGATGTGTTACATCATGATGGCTCATCTCAGTGACACTGCAATGGGGAAAGTATTGGGCCTTTACAATAAGGTGTGGCAGGAACTGCCTGGAAGTTGGAAGCAGGCTGTCGTTGTGCCAATACGGAAACTAGGGAAAAACCCTAATAGTCCTTCAAGCTATAGTCTGATAGCGTTGACATCTCATGTAAGTAAATGTATGGAAAGGATGATAACGGAAAGGCTGACTAACTTTCTGGAGAGGAGAGGACTAATTAAAATGGAGCACTATCAACGCTGCAGGAGATGTAATACTTCCGGGGTGAACAGGGCGAAGTACAGGTTGTTCTGAAATCTCAAATTATCTGACTTGTACTGAAACTCTGTGTGATTTTAAATGCAGAAAATGTTTGACATTTTTACATCTTAACGTTCGTGGTTTACTACCTAAAATGGATCAAGTCAAGATCTGGGCCACAAATAATCTTCTTTGTGTCTCTGTTAAAGGTTACCTCCAGTCATAAACAATTAAAATTTTTGGGAGAGATGCTGTTAAAGTTAAGACAACAGCTAACCATGACATATTGGGTCAACCTACAAGGACATAAGGTTGCACATCCTACGAAAAAGGTGCTCCCAGAGTGCTATCTGAATACAAGTTTCGGGTGGATAGGCATTGGCATGGCGAGGGAGATGGGGTTGTTCGGAAGGGAGTTTTGTCCCTCTGTGGTTCTTCCTGCTATCCCACCTTGGTTGCTCCCTCAGCCAGTGATAGATCTAGGGTTGCTAGAGAGGGTAAGAACTGTTGAGGAAGGAGTAGATTCAGTTGTAAGTGAACATTTAAGAACCCAATATAATGCTTTCTTGACGATGGCTGCGGTCCAAACACTTAAGACACACTCTATCCCTTCAGCCCTCAAATTAAGTGGACACTTCTGATGATGTATCATGACGTCTGACAAGTATACACTCGCAGGGCAAGGTCGAGGGAGGAAGGAATTATTTTTTACATTGACCACCCTTGGCCGGAAATTCATCACCCGTTCATCCCGCAATGATTGTGTTTTCAGCCACTAGAAACTTGTGGGTGCTTTATATGCGCTACAGTTAATTATGAGTGCATGTCTACTTATTAAATATCTAATTATTAATATTTAAGGTGGCAGTGACAAAAATAGCAATGGATCATTTATGTTTACACAATGGAGTTGATGGCCATACTCTTGGCTGCAGAGTGGGTGGAGGTGGTGAGCCAGACAAGGTAGTCATCTGCTCTGACTACTGTGCAGCACTGATGAGCTGAAATTAATGTCTCGGAGCAAACAGAATGTATTTATTGTTTGAGGTTTTACAGTGCTTTTATAGGGTGAGACAGATGGGGGTATTTGTGATGTTCCTCTGTGCACCAGCTCATGTGGGAGTAGAGGGGAACGAGGAGGTGGATGTTATCGCCAAGCAGGCTCTTAAACATCCTAATGTTGAGATGGAGTTGTCAATCAGTAAAGTAGAAGCCTTACCAGTTGATTAAAAAGGGGTTCGAAACAAATTAGATGAGTTGTGGAAGAGGAGGGAAAGGGAAGACGCCTGTATAAGATTCGGGAAAAGGTGGGGGCAGGGAGGTCATCAGGCCGAGAGAGAAGGGATGAAAGCGTAATCACAAGGCTGAGACTGGGACACACAAGGCTCAATCGTATATTGAAATTGGTGGGGAAACATCAACTGGGAGGTGTGATCATTGTCAGCAGGAAATGGAGACAGAACGAGTTCCACTATTTCAGTGCCAGAAATATGAAAGGGAGAGATTGTTATTAGATTTGAGGAGTAATGGGGTTGAAGAGCCCAGATTAAGTGAACCGCTGGGGAAATCTTCAAATGGATGTAAGATTTAATGATGTATTTCGTTTCCGTGGGGTGACGAGAATATTGTGTAGATTTTTTTTTTAGACCTCCACTGTCTCTGGTCCACCCTCCAATACAGCTGGTGTCGGTAATGCACCTTAGTTGGTTGCCAACCGCCATAAAACATCCATAGAGGAAGTTTTCGTACTTTGCCCTGGATCACGTGACCAGAATGCTCCGGACTAAAATAACAGTGAGTGCGAAGGAAAGATTGTAGTCAAGTCTCTCACAGCAAGTATTTTAACCACCCTCTCATTCATCGAAGTTCGCTAAGGTTTGTGGATGAATTAATAGGTCAAAGGACGTCTTGGCAAAAAGGTAAAACTATATCAAGAATCGTGTAGCAGCCTACCGAGCTTGTTAATAACTTAGCCAACGCGATGCTAGCCAGAGTGCTAGGAAGTCACATCGTCAACATTTTATGACTAACGTTAACGTTAGCCGTACTAGCAACACCTCGGAGCAGTTGGACGCTGGAATTACTGAAATAAACATTTTATGACATGGCTAGCTAGGTTGCACCTGTTATTTTTCCTGGTGGTTTATTTGCTACTTAGTTGATATTCCACGCACTGCTGATTCTAGCCATAGAGCAAGGTTGAAGCTGTCTAGAAAGAAATAAAACAGTTGGCTAGCGTGAGCGCGATATATTAATTTGGTGGGTACTTAGCTATAGATATTAACCCACTGGTTCTCAGCTATAAGCACCGCTTACCGGTGGAACCATGTGAACTACAATCCCGACGCTCTGCTGTAACGTTTAGAAACGTCAATCATCGCGTTTGATATGGTTTTCAAAACATAACTTCCATATCTTTCATATCGGCGAGAAAGCATCTTTCAAATAAAATATATATACTTACTGTAGCAGATTTGCACAGATCCATACATCTGTGTGCCTCCAGCCAACGAACTACACTTCCTCCACAGTTACGTTTACACACAGGTGTTCGAGCAAGCTAACTGGCACAGGTGGTCGTCTGTCTTCGTAAACAAGTGCAGTAACATGGAACTATGTCTGTGTGGGAACAATACCCGTAATACAGGCTTCAGGAATATCATGCACAAAAATAATTGTTCAGCTACAAATAATTTGACCAAGTTGTAAATGATTTACCTATCTACTAGACATCATGGTCGTATCAGGTTGAACTTTCCTGACAAGGATGTAGCCATATGACTAAAAAGAGAAGACGTTTTACAATGGGTTGTCTTAATCTCTAGTATATGTGTCAAACACAAGCTAAATTCTTAGCCAACATTGACAAGGATGTAAACCTGGTACTTTTTTTTGCTGCAGCTGGCATTAAGGCACAACCCATACTTTCAAGCACTCGCTGCTCAAGATTTTGTGTAGCTGGCAATAGCCATGTTTTTTTGGGCTTAACTATAGACGGGTGATGCAAACCAGTCATAAAACAATGGAATCCCAGCAAAGTGAGCAGTCTAGTTTTGGATATGTCTCAAGAATTCAGCCATTAGTGTCTCAAGTGTATTGGACCACACTGTAAAATTGTCACAACGACAAACATTAACTCTAAATGTATTTTATTTTATTTCCTTTTATTAATGTTGCCATCCATCCTTGTCTGCTAGTTGCCATGAGCAGTGAACTGAACGTGCCCATGGGCTCCCCGGCCCCGGGGGGCTCAGAGCAGATGCCGGAGGGTGGAGGGATGGACTACAGGGACTGGGTGCGCCGCAGCTACCTGGAGCTGGTCACCTCCAATCACCACTCTGTACAGGCCCTGTCTTGGAGGAAGCTCTACCTGAGCCGGGCCAAGCTGAAAGCCTCCAGCCGCACCTCTGCCCTGCTCTCAGGCTTTGCTATGGTGAGTTACCCCACTATTTTCCAGGGATAATAATCCCTCCAAAGTTGTTTTCAAGATCAATTTCCCTGTCAGCCTGTACGTTGTATCACTAGAGACTGAGACATTTTTCAGATAAACCTCTTGAGGGGAAAAAAAGCACACTCACTCACTCACTCCCAGGCTGCTATTAATAGCATGTGAACCAATCTGGAAAGTAGGCCGTTTTGACATTTTTATGCTAGTAGCTATCCCGCTCACTGTGGTGGTGAACTGTGATAATGATAATGGTGATGTTGTTGTTGTGCCATGCTAGGTGGCCATGGTGGAGGTCCAGCTGGAGATGCAGTACAACTACCCGCGCATGCTCCTCATCGCCTTTAGTGTGTGCACCACGGTGCTGGTGGCTGTACACTTATTTGCGTTGCTCATCAGCACCTGCATCCTTCCGCACGTGGAGGCGGTCAGCAACATCCACAACCTCAACTCGGTCAGTGAGTCACCTCACGAGCGCATGCACCACTACATTGAGTTGGCCTGGGGCTTCTCCACCGCCCTGGGCATCCTGCTCTTCCTGGCTGAGGTGGTGCTGCTCTGCTGGATCAAGTTCCTGCCCGTGGACTCTGGTGCTGCCAACCAGGTGGCTGTGGCGGCCGCCGAACTGGCACTATCTAAGGTGAACTGTAGTGGCCCCGCTGTGCCGTCCGCCGCTCCGCCAGGGCACAGCGGCTGGCAGGCGGCCTTGGCCTCCACCATCATCATGGTGCCGGTGGGGGTGATCTTTGTGGTATTCACCATCCACTTCTACCGCTCTCTGGTGAGCCACAAGACAGAGCGCCACCACCAGGAGATCGAGGAACTGCACAAGATTAAGGTGCAGCTGGATGGGTGTGAGAGAGGCCTACAGGCAGTGTGAGCTCTTTAGCTGCTCTTCTGTCCACTCTCAAATATATTGAGAAGCACCACAATTCCACTGAATAAGTGGGAGGATTAAGGATTTCTCCCACGCTACTAATTTATTGAGGTCAAAGGTTAGTGTTTGTTTTTGAAAATAGTATCTTGTCTCTGAGAGAAGTAGGATCTGCTGTATTGAGGCAAATTAAAAGATGACTTATATTCTAATGTCTTGAGGGCTATTTTGTTAGTTGTTCATTTGTGCCATCTCTCCACAATTCATAAAGGAAGTGGTGAAAATCGAAATAAGATGTCAAACTTCACTGTGTGCTTGTTCTCAGAAGGCAGTGTTATTGTGGTCATGCCAGGCTATGATTTACATAGATCATGGCAGTAAGCAGACACAGAAGCTGGTGGAAAAAAACACTCCATTGACTTTTTGAAGTTCATGTTGCACCAAACAGTGTAATGTTTTTCAGTAGGTGACAGGAATAGGAGCACACACAAATGCTGTGTGTAGACATGCTTTGGGGGGTATGTTCATTTAATCTGCATTATAATCCATATTTTATATAGAACTCCCTCCCAAGCCTATAAACTGTCCTTTAGTTCATAGGCTACTCTGGTGTCAAAGATAGTGAATAGCTATGGTGCCTCGACGTTAAGACTTGTAATCTCCTCATATTAGTGAAGGACTGCTTATTTATTTTAAGTTACTGTTAATTATTGTTAAAATAAGAGATACTACCTGCTCACACAGCAAATGAATATTGAAGTTACAATGTATATGCTCACCAAAGTATAGTTTAGTGAACTTGCATTGGCTTATATAACGAAACAGTATAAACATTGACAAATAATAGAATGACTACATGAAATTCATATCCACTGTTATGCATTATATTTCTTTATGACAAAACATGTTTTATGTGCCAAAAATGGTGAGGTAATTCCTCCTGTTCTATTCAAAACAACATTGACATGTTAATACTTGTCTGAACATGTTTACAATAGTATTATTGCAGCAAAGAGGATGCTTACTGTATGATAAGTAACCAGTGTCAAATGTCATTTGCACCATTACTTTATGGAAGTGTGTCGGCTATGATTAAAATGAAGAGGGTTACTGAATATATCACTGATGCAATGAACCAGCCACGATGATCATAACTCAATGCTTATTGAATACTTTAATTGTTAACGCTTTATTGGTGTGTTTGAGTGGTGAGCTATGAATGAGGAATGTAAATACAGTCAATGGTGCCAGTTCTCTTGAATAAATATTTTTTTCTCTGCTTTAAAAAAAAGTAAACATTCCAAACAAAGATTGTTCTGACCAAGAATCTCCTTTCAATGTGGTGGAAAAAGATGAAAGTGCACTTGTAGTTTAGTTCGAAAGTTAGTGTTAATACTAGAATGTCACATTGTTTTCTTCTTCAGGTCATAATTAATTGTTGTAAATGTCCCCTCTGAAAAAAGTTTATTTGACCAAACAAAAGGATTATATGTTGATGGGAAAACAATGCTGTCAATTTGTTAAAACCTGATTTATTTTGGATTTAACAACATGCGGTATTGTGGTACATTTACTGCTTTCTGTGCACTATGTAGTCTATTAAAGGTTCTGTGGAATAGCATGTCTTTTCATATCTTGTTAATGAATGTTAAATAAAGACTCGTCTTATTTTGTTATTTCCATGCCCTACTCTGCGTACTCGTGTCTATATCTTGTGAAGACCTAGGTCATGTTGCATGCGTCAACCAATGGTTCCGTGCTACGTCATCGACTGCCATTGGGCGCCAGACGGCTTGGATGTATTAATGAGAATCAGACTATTTTGTTGTCTGGCTTCTCTCTGTAATGTGCATCAATTGAAAAGCCTATCCTTCCACGTCTCAGGAGGGCCAGATGGTACACACCTGCGATATATAGAAACAGCCAAATTGCTATTCTGATGATGCGCTACACCAAAGATGCTACCATAGTGATTGTGGTTGTCCAATCCTGTCCCTGGTTCGTTCAATTACACAACATTTACAGCTGTGTAATCATTACACTAATTTGACATGTAATCATTGTCCCAAGTGATAGCCAATACAACACCCCAAGCACACACTATCCAATCAAGTTAGTTTACTTAAAAGGATGGCTCACACAACTTCACTTTATGCATTCTCTTATTACAGAAGGGAAAAGGCACCAAACCACGACATCTTCGAGTTGATTACAATGCCTCTAAGTCTTTGATAAGTCGAAGAGGATGAGACTAAACAGGTATGTGTTTCAATATTTAAAAAAAATAAAAATAAACTTTTGATCACTCTACCAGTAGTTCTTACTTCAATGGCCAAATGGTTAGACCTTGTAAAACACGTCTAGAAACTGGCTTGATTTCTTTTGGACTGATGTCTAAGTTCCTTTTTTTTAACCTAATGAGTACCAACCAAATGGCATATAGTATAGTCTTCTGACACTTTTCCAGCTATGATGATATTAAGAATTTCCTGACTTGGTATTGACACTCAAGGGTGTTGTTGACCAAGGTGTGATTGCTTGTAATCTTCTCTCTGAGCTGTTATATCCAAATGAGCTGTTTGACTTTCTGCAAATTCCCAAATGTTTAATCACATCCTGTTGAGTTACTTGTTTTTCTATTTATTAAACTCACAGGGGGCTATTCAGGACTTAACCAGTTCACCAGTAACTTGGCAACTGACGGTATGTAGCCCACAAACTGGGTCCTTAGGCTGTGTTCACACTGGTAGGCCTATTTTTCTCAGTAATTGGTCTTTCTGAAAAAATGTGTGTCAAAGAGCTAGTACGTCAAATATCCATGTTTGGGCTACCTGTGTAAACGCAGCCTAATTTTCCTGATGTCACTCTGGCCGATGGCCATGTATGCTCCATTTCAATCAGAGTATTTCATTCGGTTTTGGTGGCAAGCTATGAGGTGCAGAATTTCTTGACTCTGTATTGTCACTGACCAAGGTGTGATCGGTTGTAATCTTCTCTCTGAGCTATTAAGTCTAAATGCCCTCTGAACGCATCCTCTCCACTAATGTGGGTTGAGACTGGTTGTCCAGCTTATAATTGAATTTCTACAGTGTGGCTTTGATGGGTTGAACCCCCCAACAATGTAAAGTACTTAGACCTTTTGAAAAACAGTTTGTGCTCTGCAAGGTTTCCTTGGTTGATGCAAATCTTTTTTTTGTCATTGGTGGCTCCTATTTGCGTAGATATTAATAACTTGCAGGAAATGGGTAACTTAACCATTCAAACTGCTTTAAGATGTGGTTTCATTTCAGAAATGGTTGACATGCTTGATCATCTGTCAAGGTGCACCATTCTTAAGGAAATGGCCTTTGACTCTAAACAATGGGCTGGACCAGCAAGATGAGTGAACTTTTTAGCTGATGTCATTTTAATCATGGGGCTGGATGGGAGGCCCCCTAATCATATTAGCTGAACTCTCCAGCCAGACCGCAATAGATCACGTTCACAAATCTGCTTGAGGTTGTGACCTGTTTCTAAATACAATACATTGCAGAGACTTCAATGAGAAGTACTTGTTTGTCCAGTTATATTATATTTGTGTACTAATTCATGATATATTAGCATTTTATTCATCAACTGGTTCATGTAAACAGGATGAGCTTGATGGTGTTAACTGTCCCAGTCTTAACATTATCTTCCTGGGCTAACAGTGGATGTCTTTATTAATGATTCCACCTAGATGTATAACTCTATAGCGGTACTAAATACTAACTCTTAACAGCTTTGTTCTTTTGACAATTTTCAGATGCCTTTGCGGTTTACTGAAGCAATCCACTGGGACCTTGCAGGCTTCAAATAGCTTTTGGCCTTTGGAGAAGATCATGTTAAAGAAGCTCTGACGAAGGCCTTGAGGCAGATTATTAATAAAAAGCGTGATACTAAAGCGAGCGGTGTTATGTTATTCAATTGGTAATATGCAACAAAGATGGCTCAAATGGGGAAGTGTCTTTTGAATTTGGGAAAGATGGTGTTCAAATTCATTGGATTGATCACATCTCACAATCTAAATTTTAAGGGAGTATATTGCATTGGAAGCCTAATTTGAAGATTATACTTGTCATGTAGTAAACTGGACTTGTTCAAAACAGACATTACTGCATTGAAGAGGAACTGCCCCCTAATAATCCAAATCCTTTTGAAAATAGCCTGTGGTATCATTTTATTCTAGTGTCAATTGACATAAGTGAGATTACTTTGGTTATCGTAAACTAAGTTTGACACCTCTGTCACAAGGAGTAAAGTTAGGGCTGGGTTTGTATTACATTTGTCAAATCATGCCCCCCTTAGACTTGCTGTGCAAATTGCCCATGTTACTTAGCTATGAGAAACTAGCCACAAAGATTACCGATGGACTACAGTTAAAATAAAGTACCTCATTGAAAGTGCAAATGGGAATGTGCCATATTTGAACTAGATGCAAAATAAGTTTGGACTGTTACACATTCAAGAGAACATGCTAATTTGACAAAGTAAAAATCTAATCTCAATGGATATAGTTGTCTTACGAATTGCATTGGGGCATACTTTTCACTGTACAGCCTTACTAGTGGATCAATGAAATGGGTTATCAGTCTACTCCGTGACACCCACAACTGTAGAATTTAAACTAGTGTCATAACATTTGACGTTACACTTAACTTCTTTGGGATAGGTGGGACGGTAGCGTCCCACGTCGACAACAGCCAGTGAAATTGCAGAGCGCCAAATTCAGAAAGTTATAATAAAATGTCCTTAAACATACAAGTGTTATACATCAGCTTAAAGAAACTTCTTGTAAATCAAACCGCTGTAAGATTTCAGAGGCTTTACGGCGAAAGCAAACCATGCGATTATCTGAGAACAACGCCCGGCAGACAAATCATTACAAACAGTAACCAGCCAAGCAGAGGAGTAAGTCAGAAATAGCAATAGACTTTATCACTTGCCTTTGGTCTTCGTATGGTTCCACTCAAGACTCATGTTAGTTTTGTTCGATAAAGTCCCTGTTTATGTTCAAAAACCTGTTCTGTTCAGTAATCCATTGGCACAAAGCACGGTCACAGCAGGCAGACGACAATTCAAAAAAGTACTGTAAGTTCGTAGATATGTCAAAAGATGTTTATAATCAATCCTCAGGTTTTTGTCGTAATTCGATCATATTTCAACCGGACAATAGCTTCAACAGAAAAGGAAAAACCAGAGGCGCGCTCTCGTGATCGCGCAGGACATCTCTGGAAATTTCCACTGGCCTCTCATTGAAAGTGATGTTTCTCCCTAATTTTTCAGAGTAAGCCTGAAACAATGCCACGTAGTGGAAGCCATAGGGATCGTGAACTGCGTCATAAGTCTTTGTATGGTGGATAGGCTTTCAATGGAAAAACAGCCTTTTCAAAATAATAGCACTTCCTGGATGGACTTTCCTCAGGTTTTTGCCTGCCATATCAGTTCTGTTAGACATTTTAACAGTTTTGGAAACTTTAGTTTCTTTCCAAATCTACTAATTATATGCATATCCTAGCTTCTAGGCCTGAGTAGCAGGCAGTTTACTTTGGGCACCTCAGTCATCCAAACTTCTGAATACTGCCCCCTATCCCCAAAAAGATTAACTATAATCACGTGTCACCAAGTAATTGTTAAACACTTTTGCAAAGGTCTACAGTAGCCTCAACGGCACTCTGTAGGTTAGCACCATGGTATAGCCGGAGGACAGCTAGCTTCCATCCTATGATTACTTCAATACAAACCGTAGAAGGCTGATTGTTCTCACCCCTTTCCATGGACACACAGTAATTATGACTACTTCCGGAGGACATACTCCAACCAGAGCGCTTGCAGCATGAACTGACATGTCCACCCAGTCAAAGGAGCAAATGTTAATTCTCTGATCAAGTCTGAGTTCCTGAGCGCTCTAGAGCAGATCTTCAAGGATTGCTCTGTTAATCTTTCCCTTGATCCTCAGTCTCCCTGCCCCTGAAACATCCCACAGCATGATGCTGCCACCACCATGCCTCACCAAAGGGATGATGCCAGGTTTCCTCCAGACATGACGCTTGGTATTCAGGCCAAAGAGTTCAATCTTGGTTTCATCAGAACAGAGAATCTGGGTGGTCAGAGTCCTTTAGGTGAATGTCAAACTCCAAGCGGGTTGTCATGTGCCTTTTGCTGAGGAGTGGCTTCTGTCTGGCCACTCTACCACAACGGCCTAATTTTGAGTGCTGCAGAGATGGTTGTCTGGAGCTCTGTCAGTGACCATCGGGTACTTGGTCACCTCCCTAAGGCCCTTCTCCCCCGATTGCTCAGTTTGGCTGGGCAGCCAGCTCTAGGAGGAGCCTTGGTGGTTCCAATTTAACAATGATGGAGGCCACTCACTGTTCTTGTGGACCTTCAATGCTGTAGAATTGATTTTGTTACCCTTCCCCAGATCTGTACCTTGACACAATCCTGTCTTGGAGCTCCACGGACAATTCCTTCAACCTCATGGCTTGGTTTTTGCTTTGACATGCACTGTCAATTGTGGGACCTTATAGACAGGTGTGTGTGCTTTTCCAAATCATGCCCAATTTAATTTACCACAGGTGGACTCCAAGTTGTAGAAAGATCTCCAGGATGATCAAAGGAGACAGAATACATCGGAGCTCAATTTTGAGTCTCATAGAAAAGGGTCTGAATACTTAGGTGTTTGTTTTTTAATATTTGCATGTGTTTTTGCTTTCATTATTTGGTGTGTGGATTGCTGGGAAAAAATAATTTAATCCATTTTAGTATAAGGCTGTAACGTAACAAAAAGGGAATGAGTCTGAATTCTTTACGAATGCACTTTAAATACTCTGCACCAGTCTCTCTTGGCTAGAAGTTGATTGACTGCATCACTTTTATTTGATTTTTGTAAGTTCTAAATTGTTTTTTTTTATAGTGAACATACACACAGCTGACACACACACTTACCACACCAGAGGTCTTTTCAGAGTCTCACAAATTCAAGAAAGCGTACAGTATTATATAGAGTCATTATTGCATGGAACTCCATATCATATTCCTCCAATGAACAGCAAACCTGGTTTCAAAACAGATCATGCAACATCCATGGCACAACACCTCTCCCTTATTTGACCTAGATGTTTTTAAATGTATGTAGATCTGTGCTTGAGCAGTTGTCTATTAATGCTCTGTATTGTTTTGTATGGACCCCAGAAAGAGTAGCTGCTCCTTTCGCAACAGCTAATGGGGAGCCTAATAAAATGTCTCTTGCTTGCTCACCAATGGTCATTGATGGGCAGAACAAAATTGGGTAGGTTCACACCCCTTGACTTTCACTACATTTTGCTACAGCCTGAATTTAAAATTGATTAAATTTAAAAAAGAAATAAATGTCTCTGGCCTGTACACAATACCCAATGCCAAAGTGGAATTATGTTTTAGAAATGTAAAATAGACAATACATTGCTTTTAAGTATTCAACCCCTTTTACAGCAAGCCTAAATAAGTTCAGAAGTAAGAATGTTGAATGGACTCTGTGTGCAATAATAGTGGTTAACATGGTCATTGAGGGTAGTCAATTTGATGTCTTTTTTTAAATGATAACCTCATCTCTGTACTTCACACATGCAATTATCTGAATGGTTTCTCAGTCAAGGCAGTACATTTCAAACACAGACCAGGGAGTTATTCCAATGCCTCGCTTAAGGGCACCTAGTGGTAGCTGGGTAAAAAAAAGAAGCAGACTTTGAATATCCCTTTGAGCATTGTGAAGTTAATTACACTTTGAATGGTGTATCAATAAACCCAATCACTGTAAAGATACAGGCGTGCTTCCTAACTCGGTTGCCAGAGAGGAAGGAAACCACACAGGTATTTCACCCTGAGGCCAATGGTGACTTTGAAACAGAGTTGAATGGCTGTGATATGAAAACTGAAGATGGATCAACATTGTATACGGAACAAATATAAATGCAACATGTAGTGTTGGTCCCATGTTTCATGAGCTAAAATACATTTTCCATACCGAGAAAAAGCTTATTTCTCACATTGTGCACAAATTTGTTTACATCCCTGTTAGTGAGCATTTCTCCTTTGCCAAGATAATTCATCCACCTGACAGGTGTGGCATATCAAGAAGCTGATTTAACAGCATTACACTGGTGTACCTTGAGCCAGGAACAATAAAATGCCATCCTAAAATGTGCCGTTTTGGCACACAACACAATGTTTTGTGTGTTTTGTGTTCAAGTTTTGTGTGCAATTGGCATGCTGACTGCAGGAATGTCCACCAGAGCTGTTGCCTGAGAATTTTATGTTAATTTTGCTACCATAAGCCGGTGTACAGAATAAAAATATTCCAAAACATGCATAATGTTTTCAACAAGGCACTAAAGTACTACTGCAAAATATGTGGCAAAGCAATTAACTTTGTGGTCGAGTCAGTTTGGACTTAAATCTACTTGAAAATCTATGGCAAAACCTTAATGGTTGTCTAGCAATGATCAACAACCAATTTGACTGAGCTTGAATATAGAAAATAATAAATGGGCAAATGTTGCACAATCCAGGTGTGGAAAGCTCTTAAAGACTCTCAGCTGTAATCGCTGCCAAAAGTCCTCCCACTGTCAACTGTATTTCTTTTCAGAAAACTTAACATGTATGAACATAAGATTCAACAACTGAGATAAACTGAACAAGTTCCACAGACATGTGACTAAGAGAAATGGAATAATGTGTCCCTGAACAAAGGGGGGTCAAAACCTTCGTAGGTGGTTGAAATCGGATACAAATCTGATCCCTGGCCATTCAACTTGTCTGAACGGTCAAGTCTGATTTATTGCCCTCATGGTTTTTATACTTATTTGGCATTTCTTGATGCTTGCTCTTGACAGTTTTTGGCAAAAACATGTGGTAACAAAATATATATTTTTTAAACTTATTTAATTAGGCAAGTCAGTTAAGAAGAAATTGTTATTTACAATGACAGCCTAGGAACAGTGGGTTACCTGCCTTGTTCAGGGGCAGAACAACAGATTTAGACCTTGTCAGCGCAGGGATTCCATCTAGCAACTTTCGGTTAATGGCCCAACGCTCTAACCACTAGGCTACCTGCTTGTTAATTGTTTACAAACAAATTAGTGAATGTGCTAGAAAGCTAAACGGCTAGCTAGTTGACTGCTGTGGCTTAAATCATTCTTACTCTATGACTTTGAACATTTGAAGCAACTGGGAAACATCCATGGCAGGAATTGTCACCTTAGCTTGCTACATAACTTCTGAGTGATGGGAAGTGTCAACACCAATCGTCGTTCCTACACTGCTCAAAAAAATAAAGGGAACACTAAAATAACACATCCTAGATCTGAATGAATGAAATATTCTTATTAAATACTTTTTCTTCGTTGAATGTGCTGACAACAAAATCACACAAATTATCAATGGAAATCAAATTTATCAACCCATGGAGGTCTGGATTTGGAGTCACACTCAAAATTAAAGTGGAAAACCACACTACAGGCTGATCCAACTTTGATGTAATGTCCTTAAAACAAGTCAAAATGAGGCTCAGTAGTGTGTGTGGCCTCCACGTGCCTGTATGACCTCCCTACAACGCCTGGGCATGCTCCTGATGAGGTGGCGGATGGTCTCCTGAGGGATCTCCTCCCAGACCTGGACTAAAGCATCCGCCAACTCCTGGACAGTCTGTGGTGCAACGTGGCGTTGGTGGATGGAGCGAGACATGAGGTCCCAGATGTGCTCAATTGGATTCAGGTCTGGGGAACGGGCGGGCCAGTCCATAGCATCAATGCCTTCCTCTTGCAGGAACTGCTGACACACTCCAGCCACATGAGGTCTAGCATTGTCTTGCATTAGGAGGAACCCAGGGCCAACTGCACCAGCATATGGTCTCACAAGGGGTCTGAGGAGCTCATCTCGGTACCTAATGGCAGTCAGGCTACCTCTGGCGAGCACATGGAGGGCTGTGCGGCCCCCCAAAGAAATGCCACCCCACACCATGACTGACCCACCGCCAAACCAGTCATGCTGGAGGATGTTGCAGGCAGCTGAATGTTCTCCATGGCGTCTCCAGACTGTCACGTCTGTCACATGTGCTCAGTGTGAACCTGCTTTCATCTGTGAAGAGCACAGGGCGCCAGTGGCAAATTTGCCAATCTTGGTGTTCTCTGGCAAATGAAAAACGTCTTGCACGGTGTTGGGCTGTAAGCACAACCCCCACCTGTGGACGTCGGGCCCTCATACCACCCTCATGGAGTCTGTTTCTGACCGTTTGAGCAGACACATGCACATTTGTGGCCTGCTGGAGGTCATTTTGCAGGGCTCTGGCAGTGCTCCTCCTGCTCCTCCTTGCACAAAGGCGGAGGTAGCGGTCCTGCTGCTGGGTTGTTGCCCTCCTACGGCCTCCTCCACGTCTCCTGATGTACTGGCCTGTCTCCTGGCAGCGCCTCCATACTCTGGACACTACGCTGACAGACACAGCAAACCTTCTTGCCACAGCTCGCATTGATGTGCCATCCTGGATGAGCTGCACTACCTGAGCCACTTGTGTGGGTTGTAGACTCCGTCTCATGCTACCACTAGAGTGAAAGCACCGCCAGCATTCAAAAGTGACCAAAACATCAGCCAGGAAGCATAGGAACCGAGAAGTGGTCTTTGGTCACTACCTGCAGAACCACTCCTTTATTGGGGGTGTCTTGTTAATTGCCTATAATTTTCACCTGTTTATTCCATTTGTACAACAGCATGTGAAATGTATTGTCAATCAGTGTTTCTTCCTACGTGGACAGTTTGATTTCACAGGAGTGTGATTGACTTGGAGTTACATTGTGTTGTTTAAGTGTTCCCTTTATTTTTTTGAGCAGTGTATGACAACTAACATAGTCATGTCAGTAAATGACTGCTGTCTGAACATGCACAAATCTGATTTGGACACATGTAACTTGCTGTTTGGACAGTCAGTTTTCCAGAACAGATTTGAAAAACAAAACTGATTTAATCATTAAGGCCTGCAGTGTGAACATGGCTTCATTGTTCCTCCATGTACTGCAAAACAAGGATAGGCCCTAATTTTACATTTACTATTGGTCGAAATGAGATCAATTACTAAGGTATGGTTTTGAGAAAGGTCAATGAATGTTCAAAACCGAACATGAGACGGAACTACTTCTGACTTTGTGTAATTAAATGTAGTGTTAATTACTAATGAATAAACCACCCGTGTTAAAGTATCATAAGTGCGAGGGATATGTTAGTTCTCTGAGGAGTACCATTACAAGAGGAACTGCAGGAAGAACACACCCAGGAGAGACTAGTGGAAATGGACAGAGCCACACCTCCACCACTGTCAGCCTACGCAGCCTCGCACCAACACTGGGAAGAAAGAACGACTCATTTGAGGGAAGTATACTTATGGGCTTAAATGATTTAAAAAGTGATTAAGCTCCTTGAACTCAAGAGTCCCTTGAGACCGGATGTCCCTAGGGCTGTTGCGTGACCATATTACCGCCACACTGGCAGTCATTACCGCAGTAAAATTTAATGTGACCATCGAGTCACGGTAATCTCCTTTTATGCAATCTGAACACGCATTGGTAGTATGCAACTCACTAACGATCATCAGATCGCTAATGGCCTGGTACTCAGGGCTCTATTTCTCCTCTAACCACTCTGCAAATGCAATTGAAAATCACATCAGACACTTATCATCAAAACTGTATCGTGATTTTTAAAACACCTCACTGTGATTGTTCAATTTGAAGAAAGAAGTTCAATAACAGGTTGAAACAGTGTAAAACATGGTCGTTGTGGGTGTTGTTTCAAAGCCTAACACAACAAAATTATGTGTTAGGTGATGATTAATTCAAATCACCCTTACACATATTAGAGCTTATGCATACACATAGGCCTACAGTGCCTTCAGAAAGTATTCACCCCTCGTCTTTTTCCACAATTTGTTGTTTTATAGCCTGAATTTAAAATGGATTCCATTCAGATTTTTTGTCACTGGCCTACACACAATACCCCATAATGTCAAAGTGGAATTATGTTCAGGAGTAAGAAAGTGCTTAACAAGTCACATCAAAAGTTGCATGAACGTTGTGTTCAATAAGTGTTTAACATTATTTTTTTTAATGGCGACCTCATCTCTGTACCCCAGTCCCTCAGTCGAGCAGTGAATTTCAAACACACATTCAACCACAAAGACTAGGGAGGTTTTCCAATGACTCACAAAGAAGGGACCCTATTGGTAGATGAGTAATAAAAAATATAAAAGCAGACATTAAATATCCCTTAAAGCATGGTGAAATTATTAATTACACTTTGGATGGTGTACCAATACTCCTTTCTGCCACATCTGGTCTTTTGGCCCTCCCGGTCAGCCCAGTTCAATCTCTTCTCTGTCCTGGCGGCACCCCAATGGTGAAACCAGCTTCCCCCTGAAGCTAGGACAGCAGAGTCCCTTCCCATCTGAAATCCTACCTCTTCAAAGAGTATCTTAAATAATCCCACACCACCCCCCTCTCACCGACCCCCACCCCTCAATTAAAAACAAAAATATATACTTTTGTCAACCCCCGCTGACAAAATGTCATGACCGCCACAGCCCAAGTTGTCACAAATTAATTCTTACCTTGAGCCGATGGTCATGGAAGGGGTGGCTGGTTTGAGGTCCATATTTGTGATATCATGTCCTGTGAGGTGAGCCAGCCTGACACCTGCCAGCCACAGCAATGATGAGTGGGTCTTGGCTCGGTCAAACATGTACAGCAGCTGCTGGCAGAAAACCCAGCTGTTCCAGCCCATGCTGACATAAGGGTAGGCTGCCAGGAAGGCCTTGTACATCCCTCTGCTTGGCCAGTACCTGTTTCAGCTTGGCCCTCAGGTAAGGAGCCAGGCCAAGCAGGACCAGCGAGCGCCAGTGCTGTTTCCAACGCAGACCCAGGTGAGATGTCCATTTGTGCCCCGTAGCAGCCACACACTTTAGGCTGTAAAAGTTTTCAGAGAATGAGGCACTAGTCCAAGACAGAAAATGGTGCTGAAGCAATACATCAAGAACGTAGCGAGACGGGATAAACTCATCCAGAACCTGAGGTAATACTTGAGAGAAAGAAATTGCATCATATCAATCTTGAATCATACACTGCTCAAAAAAATTAAGGGAACACTAAAATAACACATCCTAGATCTGAATGAATGAAATATTCTTATTAAATACTTTTTTCTTTACATAGTTGAATGTGCTGACAACAAAATCACACAAATTACCAATGGAAATCAAATTTATCAACCCATGGAGGTCTGGATTTGGAATGACACTCAAAATTAAAGTGGAAAGCCACACTACAGGCTGATCCAACTTTGATGTAATGTCCTTAAAACAAGTCAAAATGAGGCTCAGTAGTGTGTGTGGCCTCCACGTGCCTGTATGACTTCCCTACAACGCCTGGGCATGCTCCTGATGAGGTGGCGGATGTTCTCCTGAGGGATCTCGTCCCAGACCTGGATTAAAGCATCCGCTAACTCCTGGACAGTCTGTGGTGCAATGTGGCGTTGGTGGATGGAGTGAGACATGATGTCCCAGATGTGCTCAATTGGATTCAGGTCTGGGGAACGGGCGGGCCAGTCCATAGCATCAATGCCTTCCTCTTGCAGGAACTGCTGACACACTCCAACCACATGAGGTCTAGCATTGTCTTGCATTAGGAGGAACCCAGGGCCAACCACACCAGCATATGGTCTCACAAGGGGTCTGAGGATCTCATCTCGGTACCTAATGACAGTCAGGCTACCTCTGGCGAGCACATGGAGGGCTGTGCGGCCCCCCAAAGAAGTGCCACCCCACACCATGACTGACCCACCGCCAAACCGGTCATGCTGGAGGATGTTGCAGGCAGCAGAACGTTGTCCACGGTGTCTCCAGACTCTGTCACGTCTGTCACGTGCTCAGTGTGAACCTGCTTTCATCTGTGAAGAGCACAGGGCGCCAGCGGCGAATTTGCCAATGTTAGTGTTCTCTGGCAAATGCCAAACGTCCTGCACGGTGTTGGGCTGTAAGCACAACCCCCACCTGTGGACGTCGGGCCCTCATACCACCATACCATCATGGAGTCTGTTTCTGACAGTTTGAGCAGACACATGCACATTTGTGGCCTGCTGGAGGTCATTTTGCAGGGCTCTGGCAGTGCTCCTCCTGCTCCTCCTTGCACAAAGGCGGAGGTAGCGGTCCTGCTGCTGGGTTGTTGCCCTCCTGCGGCCTCCTCCACGTCTCCTGATGTACTGGCCTGTCTCCTGTTAGCGCCTCCATGCTCTGGACATTACTCTGACAGACACAGCAAACCTTCTTGCCACAGCTTGCATTGATGTGCCATCCTGGATGAGCTGCACTACCTGAGCCACTTGTGTGGGTTTTAGACTCCGTCTCATGCTACCACTAGAGTGAAAGCACCGCCAGCATTCAAAAGTGACCAAAACATCAGCCAGGAAGCATAGGAACTGAGAAGTGGTCTGTGGTCACTACCTGCAGAACCACTCCTTTATTGGGGGTGTCTTGCTAATTGCGTATAATTTCCACCTGTTGTCTATTCCATTTGCACAACAGCATGTGCAATTTATTGTTAATCAGTGTTGCTTCCTACGTGGACAGTTTGATTTCACAGAAGTGTGATTGACTTGGAGTTACATTGTGTTGTTTAAGTGTTCCCTTTATTTTTTTGAGCAGTGTATATTCGGTGCCTTCAGAATTTATTCATACCCCTTGACTTATTCCACATTGTGTTGTTACAGCCTGAATTGCAAAAATTCTCACCCATCTACAAACGCACAAAATACCCCATAAAGACAGTGAAAACATGTTTTTAGACATTTTTGCAAATGTATTGAAAATTAAATGCAGCAGTATCTAATTTACATAAGTATTCACACCCCTGAGTCAATACATGTTAGAATCACCTTTGGCATCTGGTGGTTACAGCATTGAACTAATAACCGGAATGTTGCAAGTTCAAATCCCCGAGCTGACAAGATACAAATCTGTCGTTCTGCTCCTGAATAGGCAGTTATCCCACTGTTCCTAGGCTGTCATTGAAAATGAGAATTTGTTCTTAACTGACTTGCCTAGTTAAATAAAGGTCAAATAAAAAAAGAGCTTTGCACACCTGGATTGTACAATATTTGCACATTACAATTGTTTTTTGCCTTCAAGCTCTGTCAAGTTGGTTGTTGATCATTGCTAGACAGCCACTATCAAGTCTTGCCATAGATTTTCAAGCCAATTTAAGTCAAAACTGTAACTAGGCCACTACATGTCATCTTGGTAAGCAACTCCAGTGTATATTTGGCCTTGTGTTTTAGGTTATTGCCTTGCTGAATGGTGAATTTGTCTCGCAGTGTCTGTTGGAAAGTAGACTGAACCAGGTTTTCCTCTAGGATTTTGCCTGTGCTTAGCTCTGTTTTGTTTATTTTTATCCTAAAAAAACTCCCTAGTCCTGGGACTCCTGAGTGGCTCAGTGGTCTAAGGCACTGCATTGCAGTGCTTGAGGCGTCACTATAGACCCGGGAGAACAATGAGGGTTGCAGCTGGCCATGACCGGGAGACCCATGAGGCGGCGCACAATTGGCCCAGCGTCGTCCGAGTTAGGGGAGGGTTTGGCCTGCCGGGATGTCCTTGCCCCATTGCGCTCTAGCGACACCATGTGGTGTGCCAGGCACATGCACGCTGACATGGTCGCCAGCTGGGCGGTGTTTCCTCTGACATTGGTGCGGCTGGCTTCCAGGTTAAGAGAGCAGTGTGTCAAGAAGCAGTGCGGCCTGGCTGGGTCGTGTTTTGGAGGACGCATGGCTCTCTACCTTTGCCTCTCCCGAGTCCATACGTGAGTTGCAGCTATGGGACAAGACTGTAACTACCAATTGGATATCACAAAATTGGGGAGAAGAAGGGGTAAAAAAATTTTAATAAAAAATCCCTAGTCCTTGTGAATGACAAGCATACCCTTAACATGATGCAGCCACCACTATGCTTGAAAATATGAAGAGTGATATGTTGTGTTGGGTTGGATTTTCCCCAAACATAACATTTTGTATTCAGGACCTAAAGTTAATTTCTTTGACAATTTTTTTGCAGTTTCACTTCAGTGCCTTATTGCACACCGGATGCATGTTTTGGAATATTTTTTTATTCTGTACCCTTATTTTAACAGCGCCCTGTACAACACAACATAAATAAACACATACCACATACAGTACCAGTCAAAAGTTTGGACACAACTTTTTTACATTGTAGAATAATAGTGAAGACATCAAAACTATGAAATAACACATATGGAATCATGTAGTAACCAAAAAAGTGTTAAACAAATAAAAATATATTTTATATTTGAGATTCTTCAAAGTAGCCACCCTTTGCCTTGATGACAACTTTGCACACTCTTGCCATTATCTCAACCAGCTTCACTTGGAATGATTTGGCAATAGCCTTGAAGGAGTTCCCACATATGCTGAGAACTTTTCCTTCACTCTGCGTTCCAACTCATCCCAAACCATCTCAATTGGGTTGAGGTCGGGGGATTGTGGAGACCAGGTCATCTAATGCAGAACTCCATCACTCTCATTCTTGGTAAAATAGCCCTTACACAGCCTGGCGGGGGGTGTTTGGTCATTATATATATATATAATCAAAAATGTAACGAGATTGAACACGGCGACATGCACAAACAAAATGTGTGAATGTCATGATACTAAAGAATAAGCAAGCTATGTCTCCAATGATTAAAAAAAAGTTCTATCTGTGATGTCTCTGCATGACTTGACTTTCACATTTTCATCTGTCAAAATAGGCCACTCAAGAACATTCAGAGACTCAAATCAAATTGTATTTGTCACATGCGCCAAATACAACAGGTGTAGTAGACCTTACAGTGAAATGCTTACTTACAAGCCCTTAAACAACAATGCCGTTTTAAGAAAAATAAGTGTTAAGTAAAAAATAGACAAGTAAAAAATAACAAGGTACTGTTACAGAGTCAATGTGTGGGAGCACCGGGAGGTCAAGGTAATTGAGGTAAAATGTACATATAGGTAGAGTTAAAGTGACGATGCATAGATAATAAACAGAGACTAGCAGAGGGGGGGACAATGCAAATAATCTGGGTAGCCCTTTGATTAGCTGTTCAGGAGCCTTGTGGCTTGGGGGTAGAAGCCGTTAAGAAGACTTTTGGACCTAGACTTGCAGCTCAGGTACCGCTTGATGTGCGGTAGCAAAGAGAACAGTCTATGACTAGGGTGGCTGGAGTCTTTGACAATTGTTTGGGCCTTCCTCTGACACCGCCTGTTGGTGAGGTCCTGGATGGCAGGAAGCTTGCCCCCAGTGATGTAATGGGCTGTACGCACTACCCTCTGTAGTAACTTGCAGTCGGAGACCGAGCAGTTGCCATACCATTGGGATGGTGTTCTTCGGCTTGCAAGCCTCCCCCTTTTTCCTCCAAACATAACGATGGTCATTATGGCCTATTTTTGTTTCTTCAGACCAGAGGACATTTTTCCAAAAGGTACGATCTTTGTCCCCATGTGCAAGTTGCAAACCGTAGTCTGGCTTTTTAATGGCTGTTTTGGAGCAGTGGCTTCTTCCTTGCAGAGCGGCCTTTCAGGTTATGGCGATATAGCACTCGTTTTACTGTGGGATATAGATACTTTTGTACCGGTTTCCTCCAGCGTCTTCACAAGGTCCTTTGCTGCTGTTCTGGGATTGATTTGCATCTCTAGGAGACAGAACACATCTCCTTCCTGAGCGGTATGACAGCTGCATGGTGTTTATACTTGCGTACTATTGTTTGTACAGATGAACGTGGTACCTTCAGGCGTTTGGAAATTGATCCCAATGATGAACCACTTTTTTTCTGAGATCTTGGCTAATTTCTTTTGATTTCCCATGATGTCAAGAAAAGTGGCACTGAGTTTGAAGGTAGGCCTTGAAATACATCCACAGGTACACCTCCAATTGACTCAAATGACGTCAGTTAGCCTATCAGAAGCTTTGAAAGCCATGACATAATTTTCTGGAATTTTCCAAGGCACAGTCACCAAAATTTTCTGAGGTTTTGGCTGATTTCTTTTGATTTTCCCATAATGTCAAGCAAAGTTTGAAGGTAGGCACAGGTACACCTCCAGTTGACTCAAATGATGTCAATTAACTTATCAGAAGCTTCTAAAGCCATGACATCATTTCTGGAATGTTCCAAGCCGTTTAAAGGCACAGTCAACTTAGTGTATGTTAACTTCATATGTTAACAATTGTTGGAAAAATTACTTGTGTCATGCACAAAGTAGATGTCCTAACCGACTTGCCAAAACTATAGTTTGTCAACAAGAAATTTGTGGAATGGTTGAAACACTTAGGTTGGAGTCATTAAAACTAGTTTATGTAAACTTCCGACTTCAACTGTAGATGAAAAATATCTTGGTAACTAGTGTGGTCTACAGCTTATCATGAGTTACTCAGGAGAGCAAAATCTTGTGCACCAGCTGTTGTTTACAAATATACATAGACTGCCACCCCTTGCCTTACTGGAGGCGGCTGTTCTATCTTGCTGATGCAGCGTAAACCCTGCCAGCTGTATGTTATTCATGTCGTCATTCAGCCACGACTCGGTGAAACATAAGATATTACAGTTTTTAATGTCCCGTTGGTAAGATATTCGTTTTCATAGTTTGTCAATTTTGTTATCCAATGATTGTACATTGGCTAATATGACCGAAGGTAGAGGCATATTACCCACTCGCAGTCAGATACTTACAAGGCACCCCGACCTACGTCCCAAATATCTCTGTCTCTTTCTCATGTGAATCACCCGGATTTGGGCCTAGCCGGGTGTCTGAAGTAAATCCTTTGCTTCCAACTTGCTAAAGAAAAAATCTTTGTCCAGTACGGGGTGAGTAATCACTGTCCTTATATCTAGAAGCTTTTTTCGGTCATAAGAGATGGGGGCAGAAACATTATGTACAAAATACATTACATATAACACGAAAAAACAGACAAAAGAGCACAATTGGTTAGGAGACCGTAAAATTGCAGCCATCTCCTCTGAAGCCACTCCTACACTATATTGGCTGTGTGCTTAGGGTTGTTGTCCTGCTGAAAGGTGAACCGTTGCCCCAGCCTGAGGTCCTGAGTGCTCTGGAGCAGGTTTTCAAGGATCTCTCTGTACTTTGCTCCGTTCATCTATGCCTGGATCCTGACTAGTCTCCCAGTCCCTGCCGCTGAAAAACATCCCCACAGCATGATGCTGCCACCACCATGCTTCACTATAGGGATGGTGCCAGGTTTCCTCCAGACGTGACGCTTGGCATTCAGGCCATACAGAATCTTGGTTTCATCAGACCAGAGAATCTTGTTTCTCATTGTCTGAGAGTCTTTAGGTAACTTTTGGCAAACTCCAAGCAAGCTGTTATGTGCCTTTTACTGAGGAGTGGCTTCCGTCTTGCCAATCTACCATAAAGGACTGATTGGTGGAGTGCTGCAGAGATGGTTGTCATTCTGGAAGATTCTCCCATCTCCACAGACGAACTAGAGAGCTCTATCAGAGTGACCATCGGGTTCTTGGTCACCTCCCTGACCAAGGCCCTTCTCCCCCGACTTCTCTGTTTGGCCGGGCAGCCAGCTCGAGGAAGAATCTTGGTGGTTCCAAACTTCTTCCATTTAAGAATGATGGAGGCCACTGTGGTCTTGTGGACCTTCAATGCTGCAGAAATGTTTTGGTACCCTTCCCCAGATCTGTGCCTCGACCACAATCCTGTCTTGGAGTTCAACGGACAATTCCTTTAACCTCATGGATTGGTTTATGCTCTGACATGCACTGTCGACTGTGGGACCTTATATAGACAGCTGTGTGCCTTTTCAAATCATGTCCAATCAACTTAATTTACCACTGTTGGACTCCAATCAAGTTGTAGAAACATCTCAATGATGATCAATGGAAACAGGATGCACCTGAGCTCAATTTTGAGTCTCATAGCAAAGGGTCTCAATACTTGTGTAAATAAGGTATTTATGTTTTGTTTTTTTATAGAAATTTGCAAAAATAAAAACTGTTTTTGCTTTGTCATTATGGGGTATTGTGTGTAGATTGCTGATAATGTTAATTTAATCAATTTTAGAATAAGGCTGTAAAGTAACAAAATGTGGAAAAAGTAAAGGGGTATGAATACTTTCCAAAGGTACTGTATATTCCACTATTTCATCAAAATTAAAAACCTCAAAACATATTGTAACTCTTCTGCAGTAAAATCTCGTACACAGAGGTACTTCTCTGCAGCCGCCTTCTACACTCGTTAAAACACACTGCCCCACACAACACACCCTTTAACTCCTCTGAAGTCAAATTTCGTATACCCAAATACTTCTCTGCAGCTGCCACCACATTTATTTTCTGTGATTTACGTTCCATTTCTGCGGTACAGTTTAACCATTGCTATGGACGCTAAGAAGCCAACCTTACTGAATATATCACTTGTGGCCTATCCCTCTGTGCTGGCACAAGTCTACGGCTCATTGGGATCTTCTCAGGATCCCTCACCCTTGACCCATCCTCCTCTACTTTCTTCACTGCCTCAGCATACGACATCTGCGCCACGCTGGCCACTTCAAACTGCCTCTCTCGTTAATCACCCAACTTCTTGCAAATTCTTTAAATAATAGTCCTGTACAAGGTATTTCCATAGCTGGTAAAGAAATGATTCTAAGCCAGCTGACTGATGATACTACACTTTTTCTGAAAGACGCTAACCAAATTCCCATATTGATCAATGTGAAACAATCCTTTTCCAAAGCGTCTGGTCTATATCTTAACATTAATAAATGTGAACTCATAGCTGTCAAAGATTGTGTTACACCTTCATATTATGGTATTCCAGTAAAAGAAGAACTTACATATTTAGGCATAACCATTACAAAGGATCAAAAGTCTAGAGGCTTAATAAATCTTAACCCTCTTATTAAAAATACCCAGAAGAGGCTAAATCAATGGCTACAGAGGGACTTATCTTTAAAAGGTAGAGTCCTAATAACCAAGGCTGAAGGTATCTCTAGACTAACATAAGGCGCTCTATCTTTATATCTTGACAGTAAAATAAGCAAGGAGATAGACCAGATGCTTTTCAACTTTCTGTGGAGAAACCGTACCCATTACTTGAGGAAAACTGTTGTAATGAACACTTTTCTGGACTTTACTACTTTAAATAATACTTTTAAGATCAATTGGATGAAACAATTCCTAAGAAGACCCACTTCTATCTGTAATTTTATTCCTCATCATGTCTTCTCTACTTTTGGTGGCCTTAACTTAATGTTGTTTTGCAATTATAATATTGACAAAATTCCAGTGAAACTTTCTGCTTTTAATCGGCAGGTTTTCTTGTAATTTATAAACACAATTATTCTCCACACAGATATTATATATGGAATAATCGGGATATGTTGTATAAAAATATGTCTTTGTTTTTAGAATATTGGTTCCGAAATAATATCCTATTGGTGAGCCAACTGGTAAATGCACAGGGTCTTTTACTCAGTTATAAGGAATTCTTATCACTTTACAAGATCCCTGTAACACCTAAAGATTTTGCAATTGTTTTAGATGCCATTCCCTCAGGTGTTGCTCTGTTATTCAGGAATTGACCCTGTTGACTCATCAGTAGGAAAGATTTGTTTCTCTTTTGGTCCATTCAACAACCGAGCGATACAAACCTTGTTTCAGCAGATACCTTATGTCATGCCTTATTGGAATGGATTTATTGATAATATCTGTTGGAAAAAAGTTTGGATGTTGCCACATACATACCTGCTTGTTAACAAAATTAAGTTTCCTTTAAAATTATTCATAAATATTATCCTGCCAACCACTCTATGAAGAAGTTTAAGGAAAACATAAACTCAAATTGCTCCTTTTGTAATGACCACCCAGAAACAGTGTTGCATCTTTTGGCATTGTATTCATGTAGGAAAACTGTGGCAAGACATCAGTAGATTAATAATTGAACACATTTATGAAGATTTTACACTATTGTGGAGAGATGTACTGCTTGGATTCTTTACATACGATAGAAATAAGCTGAAACATTTTTATGTAATTAATTTCATTATTCTTTTGGCCAAATTTCATATACACAAATGTAAATTTACAAACAAAAAAAACACATTTTCTTACCCTACAAAAAGAAATTGAACTGTATTTTAAGACCGTTAAATACTCTACTAACAAAAAAGCTGTTAGAATTGTAAGTGTATGTATGTCCCTTAAGGTCCTTGTGTAATTGTAATGTGATATTGTACCCCCTAGCTCGATTGTCCATTGTATAATATATATATATTTATACTTGTGTTCCCTCAAGTACTTTCTGTATTGATTTGTTGTTAAAAATAAAAAATAAAATAAAATATTTAAACATAATTTTTAAAAATTTAAACTGCCTCTCTCGCACTGGACAGTTCCGGTCCCCAGCAACGTGGGCATCCCTACAGTTGACACACAACTTTATCCACCAAAACTACACAGGCATAGCTAGCTATCGCCAAGTATCTAATTAAAACGTCTTTGTGAACTACTCCGTGTCCCTCTGTAAACATAGTCCGGCTATTTCCGGTCGAAATGAACTGTTTTCCGGTGTTACGCCTTTCTGGCTCCGATACCCTTCACTCATTTTGTTTTTCCGGGAGTGCTCCATCTTTCTACGGCTAGCTATCTCTCTGCGGCAATCAAGGAGCAAAAACATCTTTCCATATCTGGAATAGCTTCACTCACCCTAGCGACGCAGTTTCTTATTGAAATTACCTCTCAAAACAAGTTTGTACCTTTCAATTTGTAATGATGATTTGTTGTGGTTTTAATGTTAACTAGCTAGCGCTAGTTTGCTGGAAGTACAGAGGCCTTACAATCATCCCTAGCCAGCTAACGTTAGCTAGCTTAGTAGGACAGATATTTTCCACTACTCCACGGGCCTGGGGTCACACCCAAGACAATAATTGCCCTGTAATTGGAAACACTTGACTCTGTTGTGAGCTTTCAGCTAGCTAACTACATATATAATAATAACTAGTCTGTTTACAAACATGTTTTCCATATGTAATGTTATTATAAAGGGAAGTAAACTGCCTTACAGACTAGCAAACTAGCTAACGTTAACTACCGACATTAGCCAGTGAAAGTGCTGCTGTTGTGACGTACAACTGATGTCTCGTAGTGGCATGGGATGCTGTTATAGTTCTGCTTTGCTTGTTCCCTTGCATTCAACTACATAAAACATATTTAGAAGCCAAGAGTAAAGATATAGCTATACATTTTTTGTATCATAGGCCAATGATGTGTCCTTTCTATCCTCTAATGCTGGATGTTTCCCTGTAACAGATTTGAAGACCAACAATGACTGACTCAAAATATTTTACAACAAATAAAAAAGGTGAGTCTTAAAACGATTATTGGTATTGTCTTCTTCAATGACACATTGTCCCCTTGATCGTGAGTGCATGCCTACCATTAGGAAAGTGCAACATAACTCTTAATGGAAATAGATTGGCTTGTGCTCTCCTCACAGAAACAGTATGCATGAAATTACCACTAAAGGCTGAACTGTTCATGCCAAAGCTGACAACTGAGCTGACTGTTCAACCACTGTTGCTGAATGAGAGCATCATTCTGTTGTCACACTGGACTCTTGCTAATGCTGCATCTGTATCCTGTTACAGGGGAGATATTTGAGCTGAAGGCAGAGCTTAACAATGAGAAGAAAGAGAAGAGGAAGGAGGCGGTGAAGAAGGTCATTGCGGCTATGACTGTGGGCAAGGATGTCAGGTACAGTACAGCTGATTGCTTCCTGTGACCCTTCTGTGTGTTGACCATTCATCCCTCTGACATTATCTAATGACCTTGGAATTGTTAGATTACTTGTTAGATATTGCTGCACTGTTGGAACTAGAAGCACAAACATTCTGCTTCACTTGCAATAACATCTGCTAACCATCTGTATGTGACCAATACGATTTGATTTGACCTGCATGCAGCTTCTGCTCTCAACACTTCTCAGCAATAATGTTTACTTTAATGTAAAAGGGATTGCCTACTTGTCTATTATTAGCAAGTTATGTATTATAATCTCTATTATTAACGGTATACTCCCTGATATGGCCTAAATGCATAACGTAAACAGCATTGTGGGTCAATTTCTGCAATAATTGAAGAGTTGAAGCACGAAGCTAAACTTCTCTGTTTTGGTCCCATTGCTACCACATTGTAACAGCGTGAAGTGAACCCATGCACATGCGCAGGTATGACCTAAAATTGTCTGTCCTTTAGCTCCCTCTTCCCAGACGTGGTGAACTGCATGCAGACAGACAACCTGGAGCTGAAAAAGCTGGTCTACCTGTACCTGATGAACTATGCTAAGAGCCAGCCTGACATGGCCATCATGGCTGTCAACAGCTTTGTCAAGGCAAGGCCTTTTCTTTTTTAAATATGTTTTTAAAGGTATGAGAGAGAGAGATATCAAAGGGCAGTAGGTTGGACTCAAACCTAAGCCGTCACTAGACATGTGTGCCAGAGGCTGCAGCATTACCTACATACCAGCCGGGAGGCATGGCCTTTTATTTGACATAAAAATACACATTTACATGGTTTTCCACTTACTTTGGCTGTTAACATATTACACAGCCTAGCCATTGCAATACTGTACTTCCCCATCCATAGATATCTCACCTCTCTCTCCCTCAGGACTGTGAGGACCCTAACCCCCTGATCCGGGCCCTGGCCGTGCGCACCATGGGCTGCATCCGCGTGGACAAGATCACAGAGTACCTGTGTGAGCCGCTGAGGAAGTGTCTAAAGGATGAGGACCCATACGTGAGGAAGACTGCAGCGGTGTGTGTGGCAAAGCTCCATGACATCAATGCCCAGATGGTGGAGGACCAGGGTTTCCTAGATTCCCTCAGGGACCTGATCGCCGACTCCAACCCCATGGTAGGATAGGCTGGCAGTAGGCCCCTAGGCACAGCCCAGACTATGTACACTACCGGTAAAAAGTTATAGAACACCTACTCATTCAAGGGTTTTTCTTTATTTTTACTATTTTCTTCGTTGTAGAATAATAGTGAAGATGTCAAAACTATGAAATCACACATGGAATCATGTAGTAACCAAAAAAGTGTTAAACAAATCAAAATATATTTTATATTTGAGATTCTTCAAATAGTCACCCTTTGCCTTGATGACAGCTTTGCACACTCTTGGCATTCTCTCAACCAGCTTCACCTGGAATGCTTTTCCAACAGTCTTGAAGTAGTTCCAACATATGCTGAGCACTTAGCTGCTTTTCCTTCACTCTGCGGTCCGACTCATCCCAAACCATCTCAATTTGGTTGAGGTCGGGGGATTGTGGAGACCAGGTCATCTAATGCAGAACTCCATCACTCTCATTCTTGGTAAAATAGCCCTTACACAGCCTGGCGGGGGGTGTTTGGTCATTGTCCCGTTGAAAACAAATGATAGTCCCACTAAGCCCACACCAGATGGGATTGCGTATCGCTGCAGAATGCTGTGGATGCTCTAAGTGTGCCTTGAATTCTAAATATCACACACAGTGTCACCAGCAAAGCACCCCCACACCATAACACCACCACCTCCATGCTTTACGGTTGGAAATACAATTGTGGAGATCACCACACCGCATCTCACAAAGGGACGGCGGTTGGAACCAAACATCTCCGATTTGGATATCAGACCAAAGGACAAATTTCCTCTGACCGGTCGGATGTCCATTGCTTGTGTTTCTTGGTCCAAGCAAGTCTTTTCTTATTAGTGTCTTTTTTAGTAGTGGTTTCTTTGCTTGACCAACTTGACCATGAAGGCCTGATTCACACAGTCTCTTCTCAACATCAACTGTTCAGCGGAGTCTGTTACTTGAACTCTGTGAAGCATTTATTTGGGCTGCAATTTCTGAGGCTGGTAACTCCAATGAACTTTACTCTCTGCAGCAGAGGTAACTCTGGGTCTTCCATTCCTGTGGTGGTCCTCATGAGAGCCAGTTTCATCATAGCGCTTGATGGTTTTTGTGACTGCACTTGAAGAAACGTTCAAAGTTCTTGAAATGTTCCGTATTGACCGACCTTCATGTCTTGAAGTAATGACAGACTGTCGGTTCTCTTTGCTTATTTGAGCTGTTCTTGTCATAATATGGACTTGTCATAACTGGTCTTTTACCAAATAGGGCTATCTTCTGTATACTCCCCCTACCTTGTCACAGCACAACTGATTGGCTGAAACACAGTAAGGAATAAAAACATTTCCACAAATGAACTTTTATGAAGGCACACCTGTTAATTAAAATGCATTCCAGGTGACTACCTCACAAAGCTGGCTGAGAGAATGCCAAGAGTGTGCAAAGCTGTTTTCAAGGCAAATGGTGGCTATTTGAAGGATCTCAAATATAACATATATATTGATTTGTTTAACACTTTGGAAAATAGTAAAACATAAAGAAAAACCCTTGAATGAGTAGGTGTTCTATAACTTTTTACCGGTAGTGTAGATGTCAGGCAGCATTCTCAGACTTTGTTTACTTTTCTTGTCTACTTTGGGAGCCTGGGGTAATTTAAAAACAGCCTGTAAGGGTGTTGTTCCAGGACCTGTTTTAACAGTTTCTCTTGATTGACCCTATTTCACTGATGAAAGTCCATTGGCAGACAAGACAGACCACTGATCACTGTATCTGAACCTCCAGGTGGTGGCCAACGCAGTGGCAGCTCTGTCTGAGATCAGTGAGTCCCACCCCAACAGCAACCTGCTGGACCTCAACCCCCAGAACATCAACAAGCTTCTGACGGCCCTCAATGAGTGCACTGAGTGGGGCCAGATATTCATCTTGGACTGCCTGTCCAACTACAACCCCAAAGACGAGCGCGAGGCCCAGAGGTACGCACACATCTTTAGTTGTCACCTCAAACAAAGTAGATTCATTGAGTTCTGTTATCATTCTGAACTTTTTTCCCCAGGTTTATATAAAAACTGAACTAAAACCTGATTTAGTTGTCAGAGTAACATATAATACTCATCCAAGTTTTTTCTTGTGGGCCAGCTTTTGTATGTTAGTTTGCAAACTTCTAAATCCTGCTGCATGGTACTATGCTGCCCAAAAAGCGGTCTTGTGAAATGTATATTTTCTTCTACTTTATGCTTGCCAGCCAAGAAATGTCCCGTCTTGGACACACGAGTGACACTTACATACAAGGGAAACAAACAGACATTGCTCCACTGTTTATTTACCCTCGCAGTGTATTTACATGTGGTTACAGAGTATCACATCAATCATTCCAAATAGGTTATAGAAATGCACCAAATTTCATATATTCATCCCGATATGTTTATATGCATACATACACTTTATGACCAAATGTACAGTGGCTTGCGAAAGTATTCACCCCCTTGGCATTTTTCCTATTTTGTTGCCTTACAACCTGAGATTAAAATACATTTTTGGGCGGGTTTGTATCATTTGATTTACACAACATGCCTACCATTTTGAAGATGCTAAATATTTTTTATTGTGAAACAAACAAGAAATTAGACAAAAAAAAACAGAACTTGAGCGTGCATAACTATTCACCCCAACAATGTCAATATGTTGTAGAGACACTTTTTGCAGCAATTACAGCTGCAAGTCTCTTGGGGTATGTCTCTATAAGCTTGGCACTTCTGGACATTTTCGCCCATTCTTCAAGGCAAAACTGCTCCAGCGCCTTCAAGTTGGATGTGTTCTGCTGGTGTACAGCAATCTTCAAATCATACCACAGATTCTCAATTGGATTGAGGTCTGGGCATTGACAAGGCCATTCAAAGACATTTAAATGTTTCACCTTAAAGCACTCAAGTGTTGCTTTAGCAGTATGCTTAGGGTCATTGTCCTGCTGGAAGGTGAACCTCCTTCCCAGTCTCAAATCTCTGGAAGACAAACAGGTTTCCCTCAAGAATGTCCCTGTATTTAGCACCATCCATCATTCCTTATGTTCTGACCAGTTTCAAAGTCCCTGCCAATGGAAAAAATATCCCCACAGCATGATGGGGATGGTGTTCTCATGGTGATGAGAGGTGTTGGGTTTGCTCCAAACATAGCGTTTTCCTTGATGGCTTATTTTTTTCTTTAAGCAATGGATTTTTTTCTGGCCACTCTTCCGTAAAGCCCAGCTCTGTGGAGTGAACGGCTTAAAGTGGTCCTATAGACAAATGCACCAATCTCCGCTGTCGAGCTTTGCAGCTCCTTCAGGGTTATGTTTGGTCTCTTTGTTGCCTCTCTGAATAATGCCCTCCTTGCCTGGTCCGTGAGTTTTGGTGGGTGGCCCTCTTTTGGCAGGTTTATTTGACTTCTGAAGGTAATTGGTTGCACCAGATCTTATTTGGGGGCTTCATAGCAAAGGGGTGAATACATTTGCATGTACCACTTTTCCATTTTTTTGTTGTTGTTTAGAATTGTTTAGAAAAAATACTTTTTCATTTCGCTTCACCAATTTGGACTATTTTGTGTATGTCCATTACATGAAATCCAAATAAAAATCCATTTAAATTACAGGTTGTAATGCAAAAAAAAAGGGAAAATTCCAAGGGGGGTGAATACTTTTGCAAGGCACTGTATGTGGACACCTGCTCGTCGAACATCTCATTCCAAAATCATGGGCATTAATTTGGAGTTGGTCCTACCTTTGCTGTTATAACAGCCTCCACTCTTCTGGGAAGGCTTTCCACTAAATGTTGGAACATTGCTGCGGGGACTTGTTTCCATTCAGCAACGAGTATTAGTGATGTTGGGCGATTAGGCCAGGCTCGCAGTTGGCATTCAATTCATCCCAAAGGTGTTCGATGGGTTTGAGGTCAATGCTCTGTGCAGGCCAGTCAAGTTCTTCCATACCGATCTCGACAAACCATGTCTGTATGGACCTCACTTTGCGCACAGGTGTATTGTCATGCTGAAATGGGAAAGGGCCTTCCCCAAACTGTTGCCACACATTTGGAAGCACAGAATCTTCTAGAATGTCACTGTATGTTGTAGCATTAAGATTTCCCTTCATTGGAACTAAGGGTCCTAGCCTGAACCATGAAAAACAGACCCAGACCATTATTCCTCCTCCACCAAACTTTACAGTTGGCACTATGCTTTCAGGCAGTTAGCGTTTTCTTGGCATCCGCCAAACCCAGATTAGTCCGTCGGACTGCCAGATGGTGAAGAGTGATTAATCACTCCAGAGAACGCATTTCCACTGCTCTAGAGTCCAATGGCATCGAGCTTGACACCACTCCAGCCGACACTTGGCATTGCGCACAGTGATCTTAGGCTTGTGTGGGGCTGCTCGGCCAAGGAAACCCATTTCATGAACCTCCCGACAAACAGTGCTGACGTTGCTTCCAGAGGCAGTTTGGAACTCGGTAGTAAGTGTTGCAACCACAGACAGATTATTTTTTTTACACGCTTTAGCACTTGACTGTCCCGTTCTGTGAGTTTATCAAATCAAATTTTATTGGTCACATACACATGGTTAGCAGATGTTAATGCGTGTGTAGCGAAATGCACCTGTACTGACCTCGCCTTCTGTATGATAGCGGGGTGAACAGGCAGTGGCTCGGGTGGTTGTTGTCCTTGATGATCTTTTTGGCCCTCCTGTGACATTGGGTTCTGTAGGTGTCCTGGAGGGAAGGTAGTTTGCCTCTCTGGAGAGCCTTACGGTTGTGGGCGGAGCAGTTGCCGTACCAGGTGGTGATACAGCCCGACAGGATGCTCTTGATTGTGCATCTGTAAAAGTTTGAGTGTTTTTGGTGACAAGCCAACTTTCTTCAGCCTCCTGAGGTTGAAGAGGCGCTGTTGCGCCGCCTTCACCACGCTGTCTGTGTGGGTGGACCATTTCAGTTTCTCCGTGATGTGTACGCTGAGGAACTTAACTTTCCACCTTCTCCACTACTGTCCCGTCGATGTGGTTCGGGTGGTGCTCCCTCTGCTGTTTCCTGAAGTCCACTATCATCTCCTTTGTTTTGTTGACTGTGAGGTTATTTTCTGACACCACACTCCGAGGGCCCTCACCTCCTCCCTGTAGGCCGTCTCACCGTTGTTGGTAATCAAGCCTACCACTGTAGTGTCGTCTGCAAACTTGATGATTGAGTTGGAGGCGTGCATGGCCACACAGTCATGGGTGAACAGGGAGTACAGGAGAGGGCTGAGAACACACCCTTGAGGATCAGCAGGTGGAGATGTTGTTTCCTACCCTCACCACCTGGGGTCATCCCATCAGAAAGTCCAGGACCCAGTTGCACAGGGCGGGGTCGAGACCCAGGGTCTGACGAGTTTGGAGGGTACTATGGTGTTAAATGCTGAGCTGTAGTTGATGAACAGCATTCTTTTGTGGCCTACCACTTCGCAGCTGAGCTGTTGTTGCTACTAGACATTTCCACTTCATAATAAGAGCACTTACAGTTGGCCGGGGTAGCTCTAACAGGGCAGAGATTTGATGAACTGACTTGTTGGAAAGGCAATATCCTATGATGGGGCTGCATTAAAAGTCACTGAGCTGTTCAGTAAGGCCATTCTACTGCTAATGTTTGTCCATGGAGATTGCATGGCTGTGCTTGATTTTAATACACCTGTCAGCAACGGATGAGGCTGAAATAGACAAATCCACTCATTTGAATGGGTGTCCACATATTTTTGTGTACATATAGTGTACTACTACTGCAACAACACAATCCAAAACAGAACACAAACAAAAATCAAAGCTATGGTGTCGCAAATCCGGAGGACATGAGAACAGAATTAGCAGAGGTCCTGCTTTTCTGAACAGTGTGGTCTTGAGTTGTGCCTTAAAGGAGGACAGAGACTTTGCAGCCCTAATAGTGTCTGGAAATGCGTTCCGGAGCCGCGCAACTGAAAGCCCTGTCACAATAGATTTTAGTCTGAACCTGGAGGAGCGAAGGGTGCGTGTGGGGCAGGAGAGTAAAATGAGGTCAGACAGGTACTTGGGTCCAGAGTTGTGGATAGCTTGGTAGGATTGAACCAGGATTTTGTAGTCGATACGTGGGCATATTCGGAGCCAGTGGAGGTTGAACAGCACTGGAGTGAGGTGCTTGTCGGAGGTGGTGTGGGTGAGGACACGTGCATCACAGTTCTGGAAATATTGTTGCCTGATTAGGCACTTGGCATATTCACCAACAAAAAGGGCATTACAATAGTCCAGACAGGATGAAATAAAAATGTGCCAGTTTGTGATGGCATAGGTCATAACCTGCCAATGTTCTGTTGATGGAAAAATTAGACTTTGATCATACTGTTGATGTGAGCCTCAAACGAGAGGTGACTGTTAAATATCACACCCAGGTTGTGAACCTCACTGGAGGGGGTGACCTTGACACCAACAATATTGAGGCTGCTAATGTTGTTTTTATTGTGACAGTGCCAATCAGGACGTCCTCTGTGTTTTTGCAGTTTAACTGAGGGAAACTTCACTGCATCCACGCTTTGTTGTCCTGCACGCAGCTGACCAGGAGTGCAGTGGCATTGTCAGTGTTGAGACGTACAGCTGAGTGGCGCCAGCATAAAAGTGAAACCCCAGTCTGTGTTTCCTCAAGATGTTTCCCAGTGGCAGCATGCAGATACAAATCAGCAGTGGTCCCAGGACCGAGTCTTGAGGGGCCCCCTGTCTGACCTACTAGGACAGATGGCAAAGAAAATGGTAGCGATCAATGAGATAGTCCCGGACAGTGTCTGACAGGCCCAGGAGCTTCTCCATGCGGTCCAGTAGGATGGCATGGCTGACCGTGTAATGCTGTACAGAGGTCCAGCAGAATGAGGATGCTGGCAGCCCCAGAGTCGTTATTGGTGACTCTTATCAGGGCAGTCTTGGCACTGTGTCTAGCTCTGAAACCCGGCTGGAAGGGCTCAAGTAGGTTGTGAGTGGCCGGATGGTTTTGGAGTAAGAAACAGTACGTTCGAGGAGCTTGGAAATAGGCCTGTATTTCTTGAGGTTGTCAGGGTCAGATCCAGGCTTTTTAGGTACTGGTCTGACTGGCCAGTTTGAGCTGAGTAGGGACACATCCAGTGATGAGGTACTTGTTGATCATTTCGGTGAAGAAAGGCTCCAGAGCAGGTAAGCATGTCAGGGAGGTGGGGAGCCAGTGATGGGCCTCATTGTCCTAACTAGCTTGGTTACATCAGCTGCAGTGACTGTGGTAAAGGTGGATAACCTTGACTTCAGGGAGCGTAGGACTGGGTACCTCAACTACCGGGGCTGGAGAGGATGGGATGGTGTTATTGATGTTTTCAATTTTGCTTTGGAAGAAGCACAGGTATTGATTGCACCTTCGGGAGGCTGAGGTAGCAGAATTGATTATAGGTTGGAGGAGCTTGTCCACAGTAGAGAACAGGGAGTTACCAATGGCGTTGCTGATCAGTTAGGACCAGTAGGATGTCCGAGGTGCATTTAAGGCTTGTTTGTATTCTTGCTGATGTTGCTCATACATCTGCGCATATACAGTTAGACCAAGTTTTCTTATACTGTTGTTCTAGACGATGGCCAGTTGCTTTCAGAGAGCGTTGCTCTGCTCCTCGGTGTACCAGGGAGAAGATTTGGAGTAAGACACCATTCGGGTTTCCAAAGGAGCAACTTTATCCAGTATGGAGGCAAATGCAGTGTTGTGTTGAGCCACGAGTCAGTAACTTGCATGTAGGAGATGGATTCAGTAATCTGGCCAGTGTTTGTTTTTAGACTCCTAAACTGAATGGAGTGTTTGTTTGGCCGAGTGGGTAGAGGAATAGCTAGAGTGAAGGACATCCCTGACACGTTTCCTTCCAATTTGGAGAATTCCACGTCTGTAGTACAGACCAGGTCTAGTGTATGGCCTTTGTTGTGGCTGGCAAAGTCCACGTGCTGTTGGAGTCCAAAGATGTCCAGGACATCAGCCAGGCCGATAGAGAGACTGCAGTCGACATGTATGTTGAAATGACCAAGCTCTAGCATAGCAGGGCACAAAGGGCTCAGGAGTGTTAGTAGCTCAGATAGTTGCGCAAGAAAGTCAGAGTTGAGCTTCGGAGGTCGATAAATCAGCACAGCCAGTACTGATACAGAGCCAGTGCTCTTGAAAGCCATGCATTCAAAACATGAGATTGCTGGTACTGGAGTAGACTTCACAGTGCTGTCAGTCCTGCAGATTACATCCAATCCACCACCATGTCCAGATGTGCGAGAACAGTCCAGGTAGGTGTAACCAGATGGAGTGCATTGTTTGAGGGATATGTACTCATTGGGCTGATGCCAAGTCTTACTGAGGCAGAGAAAGTCTAGACCTCTATCAGTGTCATTAAGTAGTAACCCTTTGTTGTTTATGGATCCTGCATTTAAAAGGCCCAGTTGAATAACTTTGGAAGTTGCCAAAGGGGCAGCCTGCAGAACAGGCCAGTGTCCTTTATTATCCACCTCCGGTGTGCGTGATGTACTGCTCGCAGTGTGACTGCACACAATAGACATGCATTTTTTCTGCATTTTTTTCCTGAGGATTGTCGTGGAATATTTCTGAGAGACTTTTAGATTTCTTCAAAACAATCAAACTTTATGATTAATTATTGCAATAACGGAGTGGTCAACGACCACCCTTAAGTGATTCCTGAGAGCCCAACGAAAAAGATTTGGGTTACAGATCTTTATAGCAAAGTACATCCTCCTGAATGTTCATGACAAACAACAGATGTGTTGAATTATACAAAGGTACATTGTGATATCAAGCAGCAGACAGCAAGATTTACATGGTGCCAAATGTCTGTCTCTAGGTCTTTTACTACTTGTTTATACAGAAATACTAATGCAACATAGGACACTAGGTCCTTCCCTCAAATTATGAAGTCCAGTGTTCATCTGCAATGTGGGAGAAATAAACTGGAAGGAGGGTTTGCCTGGCACTGGCAGACAGGCCAGCATTTCACAGACACTAATCATGGAATGGAATGCAGTCTTTAGGTTTTTATCACCAAGGCATTGTAAATCAACTGTCAGCGTTAAGCCTCAGAGGCTCCTCTCAGAAGAACAGACAAAGTGTGAAAGTACTAATACAAGAATACATTCTAATATAAAGTCATGTGAATAACATAATGTTGTAATTTCCACCACAGGATTCTGTATTGCATTAGGCTGTTTTTCATCTCCCTGCACTTCTGAGGAATCTTTGGGTGTAGTGAGTGATAGTTGCTGCCATTTCTCTTTTGGTCCAGCCTTTGATCCAATAAATGGGAGATGAGATAAGAAGAGATTAGGATTGGAGCTGGTATTTGAATCCAAACAATTAGCTATTTGGTTGGAGAAGTAGTCATGTGTTAACTAATTTAATGTTGTTGGGGGGGAAAAAATAAGTTGAGAAAAACAATGCACATAAACACCTAAAACAAATAATTAAGGATACATTTGCAGGAGTGAACTACCAAGGCAACCATGGAATTCAGTATAGCATTGAGATCGATACAGGTAACTGCCAAAATAAAGGAAACACCAACATAAAGTGTCTTTATAGGGCATTGGGCCACCACAGCATCAATGTGCCTTGGCATAGATTCTACAAGTGCCTGGAACTCTATTGAAGGGTTGCGACACCATTCTTCCATGTGAAATTGATTGTTGATGGTGGTAGAAAACACTGTCTCAGGCTCCGCTCCAGAATCTCCCATAAATGTTCAATTGGGTTGAGATCTGGTGACACGCACACGCTTTAAACCCCACATTCTCCTTTGAGACCCCTCTTTCAAAGTCACTGAGATCTCTTCTAGCCATGCTAGCCAAAATAAAAAATATCTGAGCTATTTGTTATGTACCAATTAGTTATGTCCTGTAAAGGGAGTTGTGATTAATCTCCACAATCTCCACCAGACGTTTATTGCATCTAAAGTAAACTGCTGAGTTTGTGCACTAAAATCACTTATGGTGTTGTCAACTATTACATTTTTTGTAATATAGATTGCACTAATAAACCCACCTGTCCTCTTTATTTTCCAGCATCTGCGAGCGTGTCACTCCCCGTCTCTCCCATGCCAACTCGGCGGTGGTGCTGTCGGCCGTTAAGGTGCTGATGAAGTTCCTGGAGCTTCTGCCCAAGGAGTCGGACTACTACAACACCCTGCTGAAGAAGCTGTCCCCACCGCTGGTCACCCTGCTCTCTGGGGAGCCAGAGGTCCAGTATGTGGCCCTCAGGAACATCAACCTCATCGTCCAGAAAAGGTCAGTGGGAAATTTACACTCAACATTAATGCTAAGTTATTATTGCTAGCCTCCAAGGGATCAGGGCTGGAACAGAGCAATCCATCAAAATGTGTTTAGTTTATCACTTTCTAAATTAATCCTCAGTGATGTGGAATGTTTGGTGTTGGATAAGGCCCAGTGAAGTAAAAAATATAATTTTTCTGTGTTTTATATATACAGTGCAAGTATTCAGACCCCATGGACTTTTTCCACATTTTGTTAGGTTGCAGCCTTATTGTAAAATGAATTTACATTTTTTTTTCTCTCAATCTAATTTTTATTCCAACCTCATAGTGTGGAAATATTTGTATTTATTTATTTAACCTTTATTTAAGTAGGCAAGTCAGTTAAGAACAAATTGGCCCAGCGTCATCCGGGTTAGGCTTTGGCTGGGGTAGGACGTCATTGTAAATAAGAATTTGTTCTTAACTGATTTGCATAGTTAAATAAATAATTACAATTATTTCCACACTGAGGTTGGAATAATACTGTGAAAAATGAAAAGACTGCCTGAAAGGTCATCCTGTTTTGTTCGCATGGCGTTTTGGCCTGCCTGGTGACATCACTAGGCGGTAAATCAGTTAATCAAATCAAGCTTTATTTATATAGGCCATTTCAGACATGGAATGCAATGCAATATGCTTCACAGGAAAACATGAAAATAAAAAAACAGTGAATTTATATTTCTGTTTTTATTTTCACTGTTTTTTATTTTCATTTTTTGTATGTATGTATGTATATATATATATATATATATATGTATGTATGTATGTATGTGTATATATATATATGTATGTATGTATGTATGTATGTGTATATATATATATATGTATGTATGTATGTGTATATATATATATGTATGTATGTATGTATGTGTGTATATATATATATATATTGGATATTTCAAACTTTTTAACAAATCAAAAACTGAAAAATTGGGCGTGCAAAATTATTCAGCCCCCTTAAGTTAATACTTTGTAGCACCACCTTTTGCTGCGATTACAGCTGTAAGTCGCTTGGGGTATGTCTCCATCAGTTTTGCACATCGAGAGACTGAAATTTTTTCCCATTCCTCCTTGCAAAACAGCTCGAGCTCAGTGAGGTTGGATGGAGAGCATTTGTGAACAGCAGTTTTCAGTTCTTTCCACAGATTCTCGATTGGATTCAGGACTGGACTTTGACTTGGCCATTCTAACACCTGGATATGTTTATTTTTGAACCATTCCATTGTAGATTTTGCTTTATGTTTTGGATCATTGTCTTGTTGGAAGACAAATCTCTGTCCCAGTCTCAGGTCTTTTGCAGACTCCATCAGGTTTTCTTCCAGAATGGTCCTGTATTTGGCTTCATCCATCTTCCCATCAATTTGAACCATCTTCCCTGTCCCTGCTGAAGAAAAGCAGGCCCAAACCATGATGCTGCCACCACCATGTTTGACAGTGGGGATGGTGTGTTCAGGGTGATGAGCTGTGTTGCTTTTACGCCAAACATAACATTTTGCATTGTTGCCAAAAAGTTCAATTTTGGTTTCATCTGACCAGAGCACCTTCTTCCACATGTTTGGTGTGTCTCCCAGGTGGCTTGTGGCAAACTTTAAACAACACTTTTTATGGATATCTTTAAGAAATGGCTTTCTTCTTGCCACTCTTCCATAAAGGCCAGATTTGTGCAATATACGACTGATTGTTGTCCTATGGACAGAGTCTCCCACCTCAGCTGTAGATCTCTGCAGTTCATCCAGAGTGATCATGGGCCTCTTGGCTGCATCTCTGATCATTCTTCTCCTTGTATGAGCTGAAAGTTTAGAGGGACGGCCAGGTCTTGGTAGATTTGCAGTGGTCTGATACTCCTTCCATTTCAATATTATCGCTTTCACAGTGCTCCTTGGGATGTTTAAAGCTTGAGAAATCTTTTTGTATCCAAATCCGGCTTTAAACTTCTTCACAACAATATCTCGGACCTGCCTGGTGTGTTCCTTGTTCTTCATGATGCTCTCTGCGCTTTTAACGGACCTCTGAGACTATCACAGTGCAGGTGCATTTATACGGAGACTTGATTACACACAGGTGGATTGTATTTATCATCATTAGTCATTTAGGTCAACATTGGATCATTCAGAGATCCTCACTGAACTTCTGGAGAGAGTTTGCTGCACTGAAAGTAAAGGGGCTGAATAATTTTGCACGCCCAATTTTTCAGTTTTTGATTTGTTAAAAAAGTTTGAAATATCCAATAAATGTCGTTCCACCTCATGATTGTGTCCCACTTGTTGTTGATTCTTCACAAAAAAATACAGTTTTATATCTTTGTTTGAAGCCTGAAATGTGGCAAAAGGTCGCAAAGTTCAAGGGGGCCGAATACTTTCGCAAGGCACTGTATATATACACTACACAACAAACATGAGGGGGAAAAAAATAAGAACAATAAAAATTGAAAGATTAAAAAGCACCCTAAAGAAAAGCAAAGCTTAAAAGGTGTGTTTAACATCTCTTTTAAATACAGTACCAGTCAAATGTTTGTTTTGGTTACGACATGATTCCATATGTGTTATTTCATAGTTTTCATGTCTTCACTATTATTCTGCAATGTAGATAATAGTCAAAATTAATGAAAAGCCCAGGAATGAGTAGGAAAAAAGTCTAAACTTTTGACTGGTACTGTTTGTCCACAGTTTCTGGCCCCCCTCTGGTTCTCTGGTAGGCTGTTCCAGAGGCTGGGGGCATAATAACTAAATGCTGCCTCTCCATGCTTCTTGCTCCTAGACTTTGGGAAAGTTAAAAGGCCAGTACCAGAGGACCGGAGAGACCTACTGGGTGCATAACTTAAAAGCACGTCTGACATGTATCGGGGTGCACAATCGTAGATTGATTTAAAAACCAATAAAATACTTTTAAAAATTAATTATGAAAGTCACAGGCAGCCAGTGCAGAGACCTTTAAAAACCGGTGTAAATGTGTGCTTTCTGTCTGGTCTTGGACAGTACCCGTGCTGCAGCATTCTGTATGTTTTGCAGTTGACCAATGGCTTTTCTTGGGTAGACCAGCCAGGAGAGTATTACAGTATCAGCCTGTGATCAGAAATTGCTTTGGCAATGTTCCTCAGCTGGTAAAAAGCTATTTTGGTCACATTCCTAATGTATGATCTGAAGTTGAATTCAGATTCTAAAATGACACCCAGGTTTTTTACCTGGTGTTTTATCTTTATTGCCAGTGAATTAAAATGTGCGACCAGATCCTCTCTGTGCTTTGGCTCCAACAGTAAGTACCTTGGTCTTGTATTGATTAATCTGGAGAAAGTTATGAGCCATCCAAGTATTTAAGTTAGGAATACAGTCTAATAATTTATCAGTGGAGCTAAAATCTTCTGGTGACACAGAAATGTAAAGTTGTGTATCGTCTGCCTAGCAGTGAAAATCAATACTGTGCTTTCTGAAAAATGCTGCTAAGGGGTAACGTGCTGTATATAAACTGAACAGTTCCGGACCTAAAATCTAACCTTGTGGAACGCCACGTGATATGTATTTTCTCTTGAGTTAATTTTACCACGGGTGACAAACTCTCCACCAGTTAAATAGGTGTTAAACCAATTTTGAACTGGACCGGAGAGGCTAACCCACCTCTACAGTCTGTCCAGAAGGACATCATGGTCACCAGTGTCAAATGCTGCACTTAAATCCAAGAGTACAAGGACAGAGAGTTGTTTGGCATCTGTGTTGGCACAAAGATAATTTACCACTTTAACTGAAGCGGTCTCTGTGCTGTGGTGGGCACAAAAACCAGATTGGATTTTTTAAAAAATCATTTAGCTGTTTGAAAACATATTTCTACAGAATTTTGCTTAAGAATGGAAGGTTGGAGATTGGTTGAACATCTCTAAGAGCTGAAGAAACTAGATTTATTTTCTTCAGAAGGGGTTTCACCATAGCAGTTTTCAGTGCAGTGGGGAAAGTGCCTGTGAACAGGGAGTGGTTAACAATAGCTTGCCCTTCTTCAGATATGAAATTAACAAACGTTTTGAAGAAGGTGGTGGAGATGGGATCTACAAGGCTTGTGTTATCACATTCCTGAGGATGTTGGTGTTAACCATGGAAAATAAATCCATAGTGCCTTTGCGTGGTAGGCTAAGGCACATATCATCAAACTTCTCATCAGGTCTTGCTTGACTGATACCCAGCCTAGTGTTTGTTATCTTGTCTCTGAAATATGCCGCAAACTCATCACGTTTGGAAAGTTCACATAGGTTTGCGGGGGTAAGATTTATCAGGCCATCAATGGTCGAGAAGAGCACTTTTGAATTAATCTGATTATTAGTGATCAATTTAGAAAAATGGGCCCGTCTGGCATTTCTTATTAACTTGTTATATATGCTAAGTTGCTCTCTCAGAATATAATAATGGACCTGCAACTTTGACTTAATAGACCAATAACCAAGTTAGTTCCAAACTTCTCTGCCAATAACAGCTAGTTTTTGGTTTTCCCCTCCCACTCAGACCACTCCCAGACAGTTCTAGCAAAATTCTTGCTTGCTCTATGCTAAGAAGCATTTTGTATACCTTTTTTTTAACCATTTTAAGTCAGTCACAGTAAGTTCATTTTTACAGAGAAATTATTTGATGTTGAGATTAAAACGGCTGCATTGGACCATTTTATGTCTTGGCACCATGTTTTGTGTCCTCCTTACTTCCTAGCCACTAGATGACAGCATTTCTCTTCCTATGTACCTTTCCCATCTCTCAGCTCTGTGGGTTCAGATCAGGACCACATAGATAGACACATAGAGTTGTTCTGTTCCCATTATAAATGTAATCTCTACTATTTAGGCCAGAGATTCTGAAGCAGGAGATCAAGGTGTTCTTTGTCAAGTACAACGACCCCATCTACGTCAAATTGGAGAAGCTGGATATCATGATTCGCCTGGCCTCCCAGGCCAACATAGCCCAGGTACTGCTCATGGAACCCCATACCTCACTGAATGGAAGTCTGTATTAGGGTGTTCATTTCTCATGATTTGCTGTACATCATTTTATACTTAGTCACTCTATACAGAAAACCATCTTTGGGGATGATAGCTCCATACTGTATATGTTTTGTTTGTTTTTCATACGGTATCTGTTTGACTTAGAATAATGTTATTGGCCCACAAAAATATACACTTTTGTTAACATAAGAACATGGCCCTTAAAAAACAACAGGAGCTAGCCCAGATTTGCATTAATCTGTTCAGCTGCACCAAAACACTGAGTATACCAAACATTAGGTACACCTTCCTAATATTGAGTCCCCCCCCCTGTTGGGGCATGGACTCTACAAGGTGTCGAAAGCGCTCCACAGGGATGCTGGACCATGTTGACTACAATGCTTCCCACAGTTGTGTCAAGTTGGCTGGATGTCCTTTGGGTGGTGGACAATTCTTGATACACCCAGGAAACCGTTAAGCGTGTAAAACCCAGCAGAGCTGCAGTTGTTGACACAAACCGGTGCACCTGGCACCTGCTACCATACCCTGTTTAAAGGCACTTATATGTTTTTGTCTTGCCCATTCACCCTCTGAATGGCACACACATACAGTCCATGTCTCATTTGTCTCAAGGCTTAAAAAGTCCTTCTTTAACCTGTCTCCTCCATTTACACTGAAGTGGATTTTACAAGTGACATCAATAAGGGAGCATAGCTTTCACCTCGATTCACCTGGTCAGTCTATGTCATGGATAGAGCAGGTGTTCTTAATGTTTTGTATACTTAGTTTATATTGAAGACTTATTTCGATAGACATGTTCACCTCCCAATGCGTCACTCCTAATCTGTTTTAGCTGGTACTCTGACAGGCATGCTGTCAGATGATGCCTTAATGAACACACGTTTTGGACAGTGGATGTACTTGCTTCCTTTGCTGTTAAAAGACAAGCCTTGGCTTGGGTAGTTTAGCCTTGGATGCATACATAATTCACCAACCTTAACCATGTCTCCTCAAATCATTCTCTTACAATGTCAATACGCTTGCTTGTCCTCCCACTGCGACTGTGTGTGTAAATGTGTGTGTGTGTGTGTCATGTTTTTCACTCATATGCCCTGCTCTCTCCCCAGGTGTTGGCTGAGCTGAAGGAGTACGCCACCGAGGTGGATGTTGACTTTGTGCGTAAGGCAGTGAGAGCCATCGGACGCTGTGCCATAAAAGTAGAGGTAGGAATCTGAGACCCCATCATAGATGGACGCAGAGAGGGTCTCTGATCAGATTTTATAGCTCTTCCATAAAAGTGCCATCCAATCCTATGAAGTTGTTTGAAGGAGTTTAAATGAGGTACTTTGGCCACTGATTACATTTTTTTTAATTTTTTTAAAATCTGTGTTGGGTCAGTGTTGACTTTGTTCCTGTTGTCTCTCTGTTAGCAATCTGCTGAGCGCTGTGTGAGCACCCTGCTGGACCTCATCCAGACCAAAGTCAACTATGTGGTGCAGGAGGCCATCGTGGTCATCAGGGACATCTTCCGCAAATACCCCAACAAGTAGGTGTCCTTTTCCCTCCATCCCCGATAATTATCAATGAAGATGGAGATTTTTTCCCCTCAATAGGACCTATACCGCCTCTGTTTGTGTATATATAATACCTGTGTATATTCCAAGGCCCAGACAGACACTAGTATATACCCTGACCCTTTGTGTTCTCTATCTCTTCAGGTATGAGAGCATCATCGCCACGCTGTGTGAGAACCTGGACTCTCTGGACGAGCCGGATGCTCGCGCCGCCATGATCTGGATCGTGGGCGAGTACGCTGAGAGGATCGACAACGCTGACGAGTTGCTGGAGAGCTTCCTGGAGGGCTTCCACGACGAGAGCACCCAGGTCAGTTGTCCCAGAGCAGAGCAGCCAGGTCAGTTGTCCCAGAGCAGAGCGCTCAGGTCAGTTGTCCCAGAGCAGAGGTCAGTCCAGGCAGAGCAGCCAGGTCAGTTGTCCCAGAGCAGAGCAGCCAGGTCAGTTGTCCCAGAGCAGAGCAGCCAGGTCAGTTGTCCCAGAGCAGAGCAGCCAGGTCAGTTGTCCCAGAGCAGAGCAGCCAGGTCAGTTGTCCCAGAGCAGAGCAGCCAGGTCAGTTGTCCCAGAGCAGAGCAGCCAGGTCAGTTGAGGTCTGCAATTTATAATCTAATTCTACCCCACAAGACCATTAATATCAATTTGAAAAGATTGGATCAATGTTTCACCTTGTTGGTTTCATTTGACTATCTTAATGCCAGATGGCCTTGTTGTTGCCTTTGGGACTATTACGCCCTGCTTGGAAATTAATCTAGGGCAAAGACTGGATTGAATATGGTAAGAGCAACCACCTTGCCCCTTGTCTTTAATTTCTGCTATATTGCTTTCATTAAAGCCATCCTTTCAGATCTACATGTGCCTTGTGGCTAGGAGTTGATTTGGCCCCGCCCTAACAATAATTACCTTTATTATCTGGGTTGTGGGGTCAGACCATTCAGTCTTGGGGGTGTGTTGTGTTTCAGGTCCAGCTCACTCTTCTGACGGCCATCGTCAAACTATTCCTCAAGAAACCCTCTGAGACTCAGGAGCTGGTGCAGCAGGTCCTTAGTCTGGCCACACAGGTGACATACACACACACACACACACACACACACAGAGAGAGACACACACCAATATATCTCCCTCTTTTGCTTCAAACTGTTTCAAACTTCAACTCAACACTGTCTATTCACCACTGTGATTCCTTCCCCTTGTGTCATCCTAGGACTCCGACAACCCTGACCTACGTGACAGGGGTTACATCTACTGGCGCCTGCTGTCCACCGACCCGGTGACTGCCAAGGAGGTGGTCTTGTCCGAGAAGCCCCTGATCTCGGAGGAGACGGACCTGATTGAGCCCACCCTGCTGGATGAACTCATCTGCCACATTGGCTCCCTGGCCTCCGTCTACCACAAGCCCCCAAACGCCTTTGTGGAGGGTAGCCATGGCATCCACCGCAAGCACCTGCCCATCCAGCACGGCAGGTAAGACACAGTTATGAGAAAGTTACTCAGTTACCAAGTCCCAGGAAGACAGACACTCACCTAACCCCCCAAATAAAGCTTCCCTCCCCCTCTAGCACAACACAAAGGCTATCATTGCTTACACACGAATACCAACATCTGTTCTCCCATAGTGGGCGTGGCAATAGCGCTGTCTCCGACCTAAATTTAGAGGCCCTCTTCTTGGATGCAGATACAAAATGTTGCTGTTTTAAAGCCAATTTCCTACAATTCTACACATTTTGCCATGGGGCAGAGAGAAGATTAGTTGTAAAGCTAGTTTCCTGCAATTCTACACATTTCGACGTAGGGCTGAGAGAATGCCGTCTTATGCTATCTGAGTGACTCAAACATTATAACAAAATCAATGGGGGCCCCATGCCATGACATTTTTTACATTTTAGATTCTCCCTGAAGGTCTAGTTTTTATTTTGGTGATTGTTAGTTCTAAAAAAAATCTTATTAAAGCATGTATATCTCCAGTATATTTTCTCCTATACTTTATATCTGGTTTGAGTTGTTCCCCGGGGGGGTGGGGGGGATGATCATATTTCTGGGAGTGGTGGCAACTATTTAGAAGTGTTGCTAAATTAATATAGGGGAAACACTGACATATTAGCATCTCTGTGTCCTCTCTTTCCACCTCTCAGCATTGACACAGGCGAGAGCCCGGTGAGCGCAGGGCCAGCGGCCCCCATTGAACAGGCCCAGTCAGTCATCCCCTCCCAGGGTGACCTGCTGGGAGACCTGCTCAACCTGGACCTGGGTCCCCCCGTCAACGTGCCCCAGCAGTCCTCCATGCAGATGGGTGCTGTTGACCTGCTGGGCGGAGGCCTCGACAGCCTGGTGAGTGACGGACACTCACACAGAATTGCAAACAACAGAGTTTATTTATTTGGGTTGGAATGGTGGGGATTGTCAATGTAGTCCATGAGGGATCAGTAGGACCGCACTCCAGATTGTTTCATTGTGCCATGAACAATAAAACGTAGTATGATGTCGTGTGGAGATTGTGGTCTCATTGATGGTTTCCTAAGCAGGATAGGCTTTTCTCGGGCTTTTCACCTGAGATGTTGTAGGGATGCAGAGGAATTCTAGAGGGCATTTTAATTGCATCTGCGTATTACTAGGATAACTGCAGCTTTTGGAATGCATCAGTGACAGTGGTACATGGTGTTCCTGTCAAATATTATGAAGTTGTAGGCCTAAACTTTACTGTGGAGTGAAAAGGCATAGTTTTTTTGCTGTGGCGGGGCAGTGTTGTCAGATGTCAATGCTCTAGTCAGGCTGTTGGAAGTTTCCTTGGCGACATCAAACTCATCGATGTACAGTGCCATGAATAAGTGTTTCTCCCATTTTTGATTTTCTCTATTTTGCATATTTTTGATACTGAATGTTATCAGATCTTCAACCAAAACCTAATATTAGATTAAGGGAACCTAATAACGAAAACATTTATACTTATTTTATTTAATTAACAATATTATGCAACACATAATTCACCTGTGTGAAAAAGTGAAAAAGTAATTGCCCCCTTAAGCTCAATAACTGGTTGTGCCACTTTTAGCTGCAATGACTGCAACCAACACATCCTGTAGTTGTTAATCAGTCTCTCACATCACCGTGGAGTAATTTTGGCCCACTTTTGTATGCAGAACTGCTTCAACTCAGCGACATTTGTGAGTTTTCAAGCAGGAACTGCTCTTTTCACGTCCTGCCACAACATCTCAATTTGGATTAGGTCTGGACTTTGACTAGGCCATTCCAAAACTTCAAATGTATATGTAAACTAGAGGTCGACCGATTTATGATTTTTCAACGCCAATACCAATTATTGAAGGACCAAAAAAAGGCAATACCAATTAATCGGACGGTTTTACATTTTTATTTGTAATAATGACAATTACAACTACTGAATGAACACTTATTTTAACTTAATATAATACATCAATAAAATCAATTTAGCCTCAAATAAATAATGAAACATGTTCAAGTGCAATATGTGCCATGTAAGAAAGCTAACGTTTAAGTTCCTTGCTCAGAACATGAGAACATATGAAAGCTGGTGGTTCCTTTTAACATGAGTCTTCAATATTCCCAGGTAAGAAGTTTTAGGTTGTAGTTATTATAGGAATTATAGGACTATTTCTCTCTCTACGATTTGTATTTCATATACCTTTGGATATTGGATGTTCTTATAGGCACTTTAGTATTGCAAGTGTAATAGTATAGCTTCCGTCTCTCTCCCTGCTCCTACCTGGGATCAAACCAGGAACACATCGAAAACAGCCACCCTCGAGGCATCGTTACCCATCGCTCCACAAAAGCCGTGGCCCTTGCACAGCACGGGGAACAACTACTCCAAGTCTCAGAGCGAGTGACATTTGAAACGCTATTAGCGCGCACCCTGCTAACTAGCTAGCCATTTCACATCGGTTACAGCAGCCTAATCTCGGGAGTTGATAGGCTTGAAGTCATGAACAGCGCAATGCTTGAAGCATTGCAAAGAGCTGCTGGCAAAATGCACGAAACTGCTGTTTGAATGAATGCTTACGAGCCTGCTGGTGCCTACCATCGTTCAGTCAGACTGCTCTATCAAATCATAGACTTAATTATAACATAACACACAAAAATACGAGCCTTAGGTCATTAATATGGTCGAATCCGGAAACTATAATCTCGAAAACAAAAAGTTTATTCTTTCAGTGAAATATGGAACCGTTCCGTATTTTATCGAACGGGTGGCATTTTTAAGTCTAAATATTTCTGTTACATTGCACAACCTTAAATGTTATGTTATAATTATGTAAAATTCTAGCAAATTAGTTCGCAACGAGCCAGGCGGCCCAAACTGTTTTCATATACCCTGACTCTGCATGCAATGAACACAAGAGAAGTGACACAATTTCACCTGATTAATATTGCCTGCTAACCTAAAAAGAATTTTAGCTAAATATGCAGGTTTAAAAATATCTACTTCTGTGTATTGATTTTAAGAAAGGCATTGATGTTTATGGTTAGGTACAGTCGTGCAACAATTGTGCTTTTTACGCAAATGCGCTTTTGTTTAATCATACCCCGTTTGGCGAAGTTGGCTGTCTTTGTTAGGAAGAAATAGTCTTCACACAGTTCGCAACGAGCCAGACGGCCCAAACTGCTTCATATACCCTGACTCTGTTGCAAGAGAAGTGACACATTTTCCCTAGTTAAAAGAAATTCATGTTAGCAGGCAATATGAACTAAATATGCAGGTTTAAAAATATATACTTGTGTATTGATTTTAAGAAAGGCATTGATGTTTAGGGTTAGGTACACGTTGGAGCAACAACATTCGTTTTCGCGAATGCGCACCGCAATGATTATATGCAACGAAGGACACGCTATAGATAAACTAGTAATATCATCAACCATGTGTAGTTATAACTAGTGATTATGATTGATTGATTGTTTTTTATAAGATAAGTTTAATGCTAGCTAGCAACTTACCTTGGCTTCTTACTGCATTCGCGTAACAGGCGGGCTCCTCGTGAGGCAGGTGGGTAGAGCATTGGACTAGTTTAACCGTAAGGTTGCAAGATTGAATCCCCGAGCTGACAAGGTAAAAATCTGTTGTTCTGCCCCTGAACAAGGCAGTTAACCCACCGTTCCTAGGCTGTCATTGAAAATAAGAATGTGTTCTTAACTGACTTGCCTAGTTAAATAAAGGTGTAAAAAAATAAATTATAATAATCGGCCAAATCGGTGTCCAATAATACCGATTTCCGATTGTTATGAAAACTTGAAATCGGCCCAAATTAATCGGCCAATCCGATTATTCGGTCGACCTCTAATATAAACTTGATTGTGTGTTTTGGATCATTGTCTTGCTGCATGACCCAGCTGCGCTTCAGCTCACAGATGGCTGGCCTGACATTCTCCTGTAGAATTCTACAGAAGTATAAGGGGGTGGACCTTTTCACACAGGGGCATTGGGTGTTGCATAACTTTGTTTATGAAATAAGTATGTAGTTGTTGTGTTACAGTTGAAGTCGGAAGTTTACATACACCTTAGCCAAATACATTTAAACTCAGTTTTTCACAAATTCCCTGTCAGTTAGGATCACCACAGAATAATAGTGGAGAGAATGATTTATTTCAGCTTTTATTTCTTTCATCACATTCCCAGTGGCTCAGAAGTTTACATACACTCAATTAATATTTGTTAGCATAGCCTTTAAATTGTTTAACTTGGGTCAAATGTTTCAGGTAGCCTTCCACAACCTTCCCACAATTAGTTGGGTGAATTTTGGCCCATTCCTCCTAACTGAGCTGGTGTAACTGAGTTAGGTTTTTAGGCCTCCTTTCTCGCACAAGCTTTTTCAGTTCTGCCCACACATTTTCCATAGGATTAAGGTCAGGGCTTTGTAATGACCACTTCAATACCTTAACTTTATTGTCCTTAAGCCATTTTGTTTGGGGTCATGTTCCATTTGGAAGACCCATTTGCGACCAAGCTGTAACTTCCTGACTGTCTTGATGTTGCTTCAATATATCCACATAATTTTCCTGCCTCATGATGCAATCTCTTTTGTGAAGTTCACCAGTTCCTCCTGCAGCAAAGCACCCCCACAACATGATGCTGCCACCCCCGTGCTTCATGGTTGGGATGATGTTCTTCAGCTTGCAAGCCTCCCCCTTTTCCCTCCAAACATATTGATGGGCATTATGGCCAAATGGTTCTATTTTTGTTTCTTCAGACCAGAGGACATTTTTCCAAAAAGTACGATCTTTGTCCCCATGTGCAGTTGCAAACCGTAGTCTGGCTTTTTTTGTGGTTTTGGAGCAGTGTCTTCTTCCTTGTTGGGCGGCCTTTCAGGTTATATCGATATAGGACTCGTATTACTGTGGATATAGATACTTTTGTACCTGTTTCCTCCAGCGTCTTCACAAGGTCCTTTACTGTTGTTCTGGGATTGGTTTGCACTTTTCGCGCCAAAGTATGTTCATCTCTAGGAGACAGAATGCGTCTCATTCATGAGCGGTATGACGGCTCTGTGGTCCCATGGTATTTATACTTGCGTATTATTGTTTGTACAGATGAACGTGGTACCTTCAGGTGTTTGGAAATTGCTCCCAAGGATGAACCAGACTTGTGGAGGTCTACAAATTATTTTCTGAGGTCTTGGCTGACTTCCTTTGATTTTCCCGTAATGTCAAGCAAAGATGCACTGAGTTTGAAGGTAGGCCTTGAAATACATCCACTGGTACACCTCCAATTGACTCAAAGGATGTCAATTAGCCTATCAGAAGATTTAAGGAATTTTCTGGAATTTTCCAAGCTGTTTAAAGGCACAGTCAATTTAGTGTATGTAATCTTCTGACCCACTGGAATTGTGATACAGTGAATTATAAGTAAAATAATCTGTCTGTAAACAATTGTTGGAAAAATGACTTGTCATGCCATAAAGTAGATGTCCTAACCGACTTGCCAAAACTATAGTTTGTTCACAATAAATTTGTGGAGTGGTTGAAAAATGAGTGTAATGACTCCAACCTAAGTGTATGTAAACTTCTGACTTCAACTGTATGTTTACTCAGGTTCCATTTATCTAATATTAGGTTTTAGTTGAAGATCTGATAACATTCAGTATAAAAAATATGCAAAAGTAGAAGAAATTAGGAGGGTAAATGTGTTTTCACAGCACTGTATGACTGATTTAGTATCTTCATGTATGGTGCAAGGGAACTCTGATTAGCTTTTTGACAAAGTATCTGCTGAATTTGGAAGTTGAGTTTATTACATGATCAGGATAGCTATGTTATCATCATATCCACATTAAACATACAGTGAGGGAAACAATTATTTGATCCCTTGTTGATTTTGTATGTTTGCCCACTGACAAAGAAATGATCAGTCTATCATTTTAATGGTAGGTTTATATGAACAGTGAGAGACAGAAAAAACACAAAACAATCCAGAAAAACACATGTCAAAAATGTTATAAATTGATTTGCATTTTAATGGGGGAAATAAGTATTTGACCTCCTCTCAATCAGAAAGATTTCTGGCTCCCAGGTGTCTTTTATAAAGGTAACAAGCTGAAATTAGGAGTACACGTAAAGGGAGTGCTCCTAATCTCAGCTTGTTACCTGTATAAAAGACACCTGTCCACAGAAGCAATCAATCAGATTCCAAGCTCTCCACCATGGCCAAGACCAAAGAGTTCTCCAAGGATGTCAGGGACAAGATTGTAGACCTACACAAGGCTGGAATGGGCTACAAGACCATCGCCAAGCAGCTTGGTGAGAAGGTAACAACAGTTGGTGCGATTATTCGCAAATGGAAGAAACACAAAAGAACTGTCAATCTCCCTCAGCCTGGGGCTCCATGCAAGATCTCACCTCGTGGAGTTGCAATGATCATGAGAACGGTGAGGAATCAACCCATAACTACACGATAGGATCTTGTCAATGATCTCAAGGCAGCTGGGACCATAGTCACCAAGAAAACAATTGGGAACACTCTACACCGTGAAGGACTGAAATCCTGCAGCGCCCGCAAGGTCCCCCTGCTCAAGAAAGCACATATACATGCCCGTCTGAAGTTTGCCAATGAACATCTGATTGATTCAGAGGACAACTGGGTGAAAGTGTTGTGGTCAGATGAGACCAAAATGGAGCTCTTTGGCATCAACTCAACTCGCTGTGTTTGGAGGAGGAGGAATGGTGCCTATAACCCCAAGAACCCCATCCCCACTGTCAAACAAGGTGGAAACATTATGCTTTTGGGGTGTTTTTCTGCTAAGGGGACAGGACAACTTCACCGCATCAAAGGGACGATGGACGGGGCCATGTAGCGTCAAACCTTCCCTCAGCCAGGGCATTGAAAATGGGTCGTGGATGGGTATTCCAGCATGACAATGACCCAAAACACACGGCCAAGGCAACAAAGGAGTGGCTCAAGAAGAAGCACATTAAGGTCCTGGAGTGGCCTAGCCAAATCTTTAGAGGGAGCTGAAGGTTCGAGTTGCCAAACGTCAGCCTCGAAACCTTAACGACTTGGAGAAGATCTGCAAAGAGGAGTGGGACCAAATCCCTCCTGAGATGTGTGCAAACCTGGTTGCCAACTACAAGAAACGTCTGACCTCTGTGATTGCCAACAAGGGTTTTGCCACCAAGTACTAAGTCATGTTTTGCAGAGGGGTCAAATACTTATTTCCCTCATTAAAATGCAAATCAATTTTTAATGCTTTTGACATGTTTTCCTGGATTTTTTTGTTATTCAATCTCTCACTGTTCAAATAAACCTACCATTACAATTATAGACTGATAATTTCTTTGTCAGCGGTCAAACGTACAAAATCAGCAGGGGATCAAATACTTTTTTCCCCTGTATGCATCAACAGTTCAAATAGTGTACACACATTCTGGCTAACACATCAAGGGTGATGTATGCTGGGCAGCAGCAACAGAGAGACACTGTCTGTCAGTGAGAAGCCTGCCTCGCTGTCCCTGATTGATCTGCCAGACACTAGTACAGAGAGGCATGCAGGCCAGGGATGTCACGATGTGGCTTCACTCTGACATCTCAATACAGAAGAGACACGAGGCGGGGGCTTGGCACGCCATGGTGGCTCTGGCACACACACAGGACCCCGAAGTTTGGTCCTAATGGTGGACGGTGGATAGTGATATCGTCTTATCAGGTTGTATGCTGCTAATATTATTGCACTGTCAAGATTGTTTTGGTCTTCATGCAGATGAGTTGTTTTGTTTGACAAGGCGGTGCATACTAATTAACATTTCAGTTTTGCTTCTAAAACGTCCAAGTTAGCTAGCTATACACAGCACATTTGAATCTCTATTGTAACAATGTGATAATGAAGGCTCATTTGCTAATAGGTCGTGTTGTTTTGTGGCTGCTCATCTGGATAACCATTATAGCCCGTGCTTAGCATGTGAAATGAGCAGCAGCTTTTTGGGAAGCTCTATTTACAGTGGGGCAAAAAAGTATTTAGTCAGCCACCAATTGTGCAAGTTCTCCCACTTAAAAAGATGAGAGAGGCCTGTAATTTTCATCACAGGTACACTTCAACTATGACAGACAAAATGAGAAAATAAATCCAGGAGCAAGATTTCTGGCTCTCACAGACCTGTAACTTCTTCTTTAAGAGGCTCCTCTGTCCTCCACTCGTTACTTGTATTAATGGCACCTGTTTGAACTTATCAGTATAAAAGACACCTGTCCACAACCTCAAACAGTCACACTCCAAACTCCACTATGGCCAAGACCAAAGAGCTGTCAAAGGACACCAGAAACACAATTGTAGACCTGCACCAGGCTGGGAAGACTGAATCTGCAATAGGTAAGCAGCTTGGTTTGAAGAAATCAACTGTGGGAGCAATTATTAGGAAATGGAAGACATATAAGACCACTGATAATCTCCCTCGATCTGGGGCTCCACGCAAGATCTCACCCCATGGGGTCAAAATGATCACAAGAACGGTGAGCAAAAATCCCAGAACCACATGGGGGGACCTAGTGAATGACCTGCAGAGAGCTGGGACCGAAGTAACAAAGGCTACCATCAGTAACACACTACGTCGCCAGGGACTCAAATCCTACAGTGCCAGACGTGTCCCCCTGCTTAAGCCAGTACATGTCCAGGCCCGTCTGAACTTTGCTAGAGAGCATTTGGATGATCCAGAAGAAGATTGGGAGAATGTCATATGGTCAGATGAAACCAAAATATAACTTTTTGGTAAAAACCCAACTCGTTGTGTTTGGAGGACAAAGAATGCTGAGTTGCATCCAAAGAACACCATACCTTCTGTAAAGCATTTGGGTGGAAACATCATGCTTTGGGGCTGTTCTTCTGCAAAGGGACCAGGACGACTGATCCGTGTAAAGGAAAGAATGAATGGGGCCATGTATCGTGAGATTTTGAGTGAAAACCTCCTTCCATCAGCAAGGGCATTGAAGATGAAACGTGGCTGGGTCTTTCAGCATGACAATGATCCCAAACACACCGCCCGGGCAACGAAGGAGTGGCTTCGTAAGAAGCATTTCAAGGTCCTGGAGTGGCCTAGCCAGTCTCCAGATCTCAACCCCATAGAAAATCTTTGGAGGGAGTTGAAAGTCTGTGTTCCCCAGCATCAGCCCCAAAACATCACTGCTCTAGAGGAGATCTGCATGGAGGAATGGGCCAAAATACCAGCAACAGTGTGTGAAAACCTTGTGAAGACTTACAGAAAACATTTGACCTCTGTCATTGCCAACAAATGGTATATAACAATGTTTTGAGAAACTTTTGTTATTGACCAAATACTTATTTTCCACCATAATTTGCAAATAAAATCATTAAAAATCCTACAATGTGATTTTCTGGATTTTTTTTCTTCTCATTTTGTCTGTCATAGTTGAAGTGTACCTATGATGAAAATTACAGGCCTCTCTCATCTTTTTAAGTGGGAGAACTTGCACAATTGGTGGCTGACTAAATACTTTTTTGCCCCACTGTATTTATCTTATGTTTTAGGGAGACTTTCTCCTCTTGACAGACAGTAATAACAACTTTTTAATGATACAGTGCATTTGGAAAGTATTCAGACCCCTTGACTTTTTCCACATTTTGTTACATTACAGCCCTATTCTAAAATGGATTAAATAATTTTCCCCCTCAATCTGCACACAATACCCAGTAATAGCAAAGCAAAAACAGATTTTTAGACATTTTTGCAAATGTCTTAAAATGGAAACATCACATTTCCATAAGTATGCAGACCCTTTACTTAGTACTTTGTTGAAGTACCTTTGGCAGTGATTACGGTCTTCTTGGGTATGACGCTACAAGCTTGGCACACCTGTATTTGGGAAGGTTCTCCCATTCTCTGCAGATAATTTTAAGCTCTGTCAGGTTGGATGGGGAGCGTGTCTGCACAGCTATTTTCAGGTCTTTCCAGAGATTTTCTATCAGGTTCAACTCCGGGCCCTGGCTGGGTCACTCAAGGACAATCAGATACTTGTCCGGAAGCCGCTCCTTGTCTTGGCTGTGTGCTTAGGGCTGTTGTCCTGTTGGAAGGTGAACCTTCGCCCCAGTCTGATCGCTCTGGAGCAGGTTTTCATTCTCAATCTTGACTAGTCTCCCAGTCCCTGCTGTTGAAAAACATCCCCACAGCATGATGCTGCCACCACAGTGCTTCACCGTAGGGATGGTGCCATGTTTCCTCCAGACGTGACGCTTGGCATTCAGGCCAAAGAGTTCCATCTTGGTTTCATCACACCAGAGAATCCTGTTTCTCATGGTCTGAAATTCCTTTAAGTGCCTTTTGGCAAACTCCAAGCGGGCTGTCATATGCCTTTTACTGAGGAGTGGCTTCTGTCTGGCCACTCTACCATAAAGGCCTGATTAGTGGCGTTGTAGAGATGGTTGTCTTGGAATGTTCTCACATCTTCACAGAGGAACTCTGGAGCTCTGTCAGGGTGACCATTGGGTTCTTGGTCACCTCCCTGACCAAGGCCCTTCTCCCCCGATTGCTCAGTTTGGCCGGGCGGCCAGCACTAGGAAGTCTTGGTAGTTCCAAACTTCTTCCATTTAAGAATGATGGAGGCCACTGTGTTCTTGGGGACCTTCAATGCTGCAGACATTTTTTGGTATCCTTCCCCAGATCTGTGCCTCGACACAATCCTGTCTCGGAGCTCTACTGACAATTCCTTAGACCTCATGGCTTGGTTTTTGCTCTGACATGCACTGTCAGCAGTTGGACCTTATATAGACAGGTGTGTGCCTTTCCAAGTCATGTCCAATCAATGGAATTTACCACAGGTGGACTCCAAGTTGTAGAAACATCTCAACGATGATCAATGGAAACAGGATGCACCTGGGCTCAATTGAGTCTCATAGCAAAGGGTCTGAATACTTGTGTAAATAAGGTATCTGTTTTTTATTTTTAACGCATTTGCAAACATAAAACCCTATTTCCACTTTGTCATTATGGGTTATTGTGTGTAGATTGATGAGGAAAAAATGTAATTCAATCAATTTTAGAATAAGGCTGTACCGTAACAAAATGTGGAACAAGGAAAGTGGTCTGAAGACTTTCTGAATGCGCTGTATTAGCTGGGGATTGTCTTCTGAACTCTAGCCTGAAGGGACAGCCACAGCTGTTGTTCTACTCTACTGAGAGTGTTGTAGCTTGTAGTGTTGTAACCACCATATGTGGTTAATAATATTAAGTCATAGAGTAAATGGACTACATCTTCAAGTAAATGGAGAGCTTGTATGGAAGCACTTCATCTATTAGTTCATCCAACCCACCTTAGCCTATAATTAAATGTTCTGCTCTGCTTTAGTGAAGTGAAGACTTGGTAGGCAGACTATCGTATAGTTATCAACCAATAATAATAATAATTGATTCTTAGCACTATATCCTTTCTGCTTAGCCAGTGAGATGAGAGAGGAGAGCACCAGGGGCTAACTGGGTCCAGTACATGCCTGCTGCTGTTTATTGTTCCACTACCCTACTAGTCCAGACACTATGCCACAGGAGAGGGAGGGTTCAGAAAGGAGTGATTGACACTGAGTTGGGAAGTCCCTGCCCCAGATGTTAATTTGATTTCATTTGTTAGGTGACATTTTCAAGAGACTACACCTTTGACTGAGTTCAAATTAAGTGTAAGCTCAACCATGATAAATCATATTGCCCTAGATACACCACCTCATTCCCTAGCTTTTTCCAATGAACAGCACATTTGTCAATTGGTATTCTCCAGGCCAGGGCAACTGTAGTTGGGGCGGGAAGTTCAGCGTAGCGAATTAGGGGTTGTGTCTTGTCGGCCGTGTAGAGCGTGGCCTCGTTGTGATAAGTGTTATTACGATTATCTCGATGTGCTCCTCGTCCCTTTTGGTTGGCCCTCCCAGATTATAAAATGCTTTAATCAAATCTTAATTGGGTGGTCATTAAAACTACAGTGACTCCAATCCAAGTCGGAGAGTCCAATCGAGGACATCTTACCGTTGTGCTGCTACACAGAATGTTTAAACAGATCTGCTGAGTAATTACAGGGGGGAGTGAAAGCTACTTTCTTACCAATTATGATCAGCCATTCTGCAAGCCTACTTACTCTAAGCACATTCAACCAATTTAATGGAATCGATATGGGTTTTAATGAAAGGCAAAGAGCCGTGAGCTGAAACAGCCCTCAGTCGGAAGTTACAGTTTAGCACTGATAAATTCTAAGGGTACCCTGACCTTATCGCAGTCTGGGTTCAAATACTACTGATATTGTGGCTCCTCCAGATTTAACACAGAGAGCAATGCTAGTTTTATTTGCAATATATTAGTCAAATTAAAATTAAAAGCAGGCCTAAGCTTAATGTTGGGCAATCAAGATTTAACGTTGTTATAGCCTTTTGATGATAATTGAATATGACATTTGAGTGCAGAGTCTGTTTACAGTCTGCACTGAATTCTCCTCTGGGCTTGTTCCTCAAAATATACAATTTTTAAATCTACAGCAAGAGATTATGTGGAAATACTCCTCCAGAAATTCTATTGCAATGTAAAATTTGTAGTCTTTCATTTCAACTCAGTTTCATCACACCAGAGAATCTTGTTTCTCATGGTCAGACATTTCTTTAAGTGCCTTTTACTGAGGAGTGGCTTCCGTCTGGCAACTCTACCATAAAGGCCTGATTAGTGGCGTGTTGTAGAGATGGTTGTCTTGGAACGTTCTCACATCTTCACAGAGGAACTCTAGAGCTCTGTCAGTGACCATCGGGTTCTTGGTCACCTCCCTGACCTCTCCCCCGATTGTTCAGTTTGGCCGGGCGGCCAGCTCTAGGAAGAGGCTTGGTAGTTCCAAACTTCTTCCATTTAAGAATGATGGAGGCCACTGTGTTCTTGGGGACCTTCAATGCTGCAGACATTTTTTGGTATCCTTCCCCAGATCTGTGCCTCGACACAATCCTGTCTCGGAGCTCTACGGACAATTCCTTAGACCTCATGGCTTGGTTTTTGCTCTGACATGCACTGTCAGCAGTGGGACCTTATATAGACAGGTGTGTGCCTTTCCAAGTCATGTTCAATCAATTGAATTTACCACAGGTGGACTCCAATCAAGTTGTAGAAACATCTCAACGATGATCAATGGAAACAGGATGCACCTGAGCTCAATTGAGTCTCATAGCAAAGGGTCTAAATACTTGTGTAAATAAGGTATTTCTGTTTTTTATTTTTAACTCATTTGCAAACATAAAACCCTATTTCCGCTTTGTCATTATGGGGTATTGTGTGTAGATTGATGAGGAAGCTACTTTTTAGTCTTTCATTTAGATTCTAATCGTTTCCCCTGTGTATTTACTACCCGGTTGTCATCCACCTTCAGAAACTGGGAGAGTGAGTAAGATTCTGATATTCTGAAGTAATTGGATTTAGGATCCCACTGCTGGGCCCTTCTGGGGAATGGAAGGCTGCCCTCGGTGGGGAAGTAGAAGGGTATCAGCGAACTGCCTCGGCTCCTGTTCACACCTGAACCCAGGAGGACTTCGTTAGTGAGAGACTTGAGAGTCATCATGGATTTAGATATTTCTACTTGGACCCTTGAGAAGGGCTCTAAAAGTGTGACCAATTTGGTATTTATTTTGCGACCAGGAGTTTTATGTTGGCAGCAGATAATTGTTCTAATGAAAAGGCCTCTGATTGCCCTAGAGAAAAAGGTGAGTCAATAGCGGCTTGCTTCTAGCGCAACCAAGTCAACAGATCTGACCCATATTACCGCCGCAACATTTGTATCTTCCTATAGGGGATCACCGGACCACATTTTACATTCATAAATCATGTCGTGGGCAGTTTTAAAACTGCTCAGTGGTGTTAAGTACTTAAGTAGTACTTTTACTTAAGTAGTTTTTTGGGGTATCTGTACCTTACTATTTATATTTTTTTCAACTTTTACTTATACTCTACTACATTCCTAAACAAAATAATGTACTTTTTACTCCTTACATTTTCCCTGACACCCAAAAGTACTACTTACATTTTCAATGCTTCGCTGTCTAATTCACGCACTTATCAAGAGAACATCCCCGGTCTTCCCTACTGCTTCTGATCTGGCAGACTCACTAAACACAAATGCTTCGTATGTAATTGACGTCTGAGTGTTGAAGTGTGCCCCTGGCTACCCATTAATTTAACTATCTAGAAAATTGTGCCATCTGGTTTGCTTAATATAAGGAATTTGAAATTATTTATACTTTTACTTCTGATACTTAAGTATATTTTAGCGATTACATTTACTTTTGATACTTAAGTACATTTAAAACCAAATACTTTTAGACTTTTACTCAAGTAGTATTTTACTGAGTGACTTTTACTTGAGTAATTTTCTTTTAAGGTATCTTTACTTTTACTCAAGTATGACAATTGGTTACTTTTTCCACCACAGAAACTGCTTGCGGGTCATTAACCATTTGTTTACATTTGTTCGGTCATGCTACCTCATTGGCTAGCTAGCTAACTTTACCAGTATATCCAAACATTTGAGGGCAGATAAAGGAAATAATAGCTTCTTCGGGAGATCAATGATCATAGCAATGAATGACAGCTCGCTTGCACGTCATCATCATAAACTTCACATTTTTAAAGAGATGGTGTACAATTTTCACTGTAATGCACCAGATAACTAGCCTGCTCATCCTCATGTCATTCCGTATTACAGCTTTCTGGACCACTGTAAAAGGAGCTCTGCCAGTTGATTTAACATATAAGCCACTTCACAGGACATTGCCTTTGTCCACTGTCTTAACAGTGTTAATGAAGTGTAAACCTCTCAATTCACACCATCAAAGCAAGGGTTGGGATTATGCCAGGTAAAGGACCCTGCCTTTTAAGTGTACTTGCCCAATGCCCATAGAAATAGAATCGCATAGAACTAGAATCAATGTCCTATACCTTGGAACATGCTCCCAGACACCCTGCAGAGAGACAGTGTTGCTAGAGTTTTGAGGCTGCATCGCCAGACCAGATAGACAATGACCTGCTGTCAACAGAAGGGCAAAATCTGGGAATGATTAATGCAATAGAAAGGGCCGAGTCAGCGCCCCAAAACTGAATATTAAAGCTGACCTTCTAGATGAGGAGGCCGAGCCAAGTTAACCTGACAAGCTGTCAAAGCTCTGTGTGCTAGCCATTTTTCAATGCAAATAGACTGGGTTCTTCTCTTAAACCTGCCAATAGCAGACCCCTCTAAAACTGAATGACATATTGGGTCAGGCTTTTCACTGACTTCATTTCTCATTGGTCATAGTCATTCACTCATCTATATGGATGGATTTTTGAACACCCGCTGAAATTGCAAAGGACTCTACGTCCGTCTCCCAATAAAAATATGTGACCGTTAACTGCCCCATTAAGGTTTTATTATTGACGAGCCTGAAACTTACCTCTCCAGCAGTATGTAAATGAGCTGTCCTGTTTATATTTTGCATTCCTAAAAGGCCCTTGTATCGTCAGTATAAAACTTTGGCAGTATTTCCAGACACTTCCCTCCCACATTAAGACTTCTCCAACTTTGTGACTTGCATCTCTTGCCGCTGGTCAAAAGCTGGTACTTCAACCCTGTGTAAATATCAAGAATATTCATATGCTAGAAGAAGAAACAATTCAGTGTGAGGGTGAAGTGAGACAATATTGACTAGTCTGCCAGTTCCACTTCGCATGTGTGGAAGTAAGAGTTAATTCGGCATAGTTGGAAAAGACTCCCAGCTGTCTCTTAACATAACACTGCCACAGCATTTAGCCATTTTGTTCTGAGTGGTTCACCTTCAAAATAAACCACTTTGTCATGGGAGGGCTGAACACAATGCACTTTTGTGCAAGCTCGCTAAAACTAGGTATATCTTGTGGTAAACACTATCAAACAGTTGTATCAAAGTTTGTCAAACCTAAGCATTATCGACCTGTGGTATACGAGCGGCACAGTGGCCTAAGGCACTGCTTCTGCAAGAGGCGTCACTACAGTCCCTTGTTCGAATCCAGGCTGAATCACATCCGGCCGTGATTGGGGGTCCCATAGGGCAGCGCACAATTGGCCAAGGGTCGTCCGGGTTTGGCCGGGGTAAGCCGTCATTGTAAATAAGAATTTGTTCTTAAATGACTTGCCTAGTTTTAAATAAAGGTCAAATAAAAAAATAAATGTTGGGTTCTAACATTAAAAGACAGCTAATTGATTACACTGCATTACAATGATGGATATACAGTGTCTTCAGAAAGTATTCAAACCTCTTGACTTTTTCCACATTTTGTTGTTTTAGATCGTGAATAAAAATGTATTAAATGTATATATTTTTTGTCACCGTCCTACACACAATAGCCCATAATGTCAAAATGGTATTATGTTAAAAAAATTTTTTTACTACAAATTCATTTCAAATGAAAGGCTTGAGTCAATAAGTATTCAACCCCTTTGTTATGACAAGGCTAAATAAGTTCAGGAGTAAAAATGTGTTTAACAAGTCACATAATAAGTTGCATGGACTCTGTGTGCAATAATAGTGTATAATAATTTAACATTATTTTTGAAAGTCTTAACATGTTTTCACTTTGTTATTGTGGGGTATTGTGTGTAGATGGTTGAGAGAACACAATGTGGAATACGGGTATGAATACCTTCTGAAGGCACTGTATGTTTGAAAGTAAAAGAATTTCATACATTTCAATTCCCCAAGGTCAAATATCCTCAAGATGTCTTGTACATTGCTTCTAACGTTGCTTGTGCCAATGCTTTTCTATCTGCCTTTTAACAGCCAAATATGAACATGTGATTTGTGCCTTGCTGGGTCTTAGGCTATAAAATAGTTTTATGTTATTCCAGTCCCATTAAGTGTCTGTCAAGGTGACGTCACACTTCTCACAGTCACAATGCATTTAACTAAGAGTGCCAGGTCTCAAAGGAAGTTTTGTCCTGAATATCACAATGGTTTTCGTTACATACATAATTACATTTTTTCATCCAGCCTCTGAGATGGATATTTTGCATCTCAAAGACGAAATGCTTTTAGAGATTCTAATGAGGATGCATCTTTGAATATTTTTTGTAGACCTAGACTTGATTTCTTTAATTACTTTATCTTCCCCTTACACCCCTGTAAAAATTCAACTGGAGAGATGAAAGGAGCCCAATACATATAAAGCTATTATAGTATCATTTTTTGTGAATTCTCAAATAGGTGTATCGAATGAATTTCGCAATGAGGTATTCTTCCATCTTAATGTTCATGTTTTGGCAAGGTTTTCTGGTCTCCTGACTGACTGACGCTTCTTCCTGGTAACCATTTCACTGTGTCAAATTGACTATCTACATAATAACCATTGCCATTTTCTAGGCATTATATGGGTTGTATTGCTTTTGGGGGGGTTGGGGATGGGTTGCTATTGCTAAGCACCTCTATCTCTCTAACTCTCTTTCTCTGTCTATCTGTTGTTTGGATGCGGGTGCTGGATATGGGTCCTCTCTTCTCTCACCTGTAGTTGGGGGGAGACCTGGGAGGAGGTGTTGGGGGAAGTCCAGCAGTAAGTGAGCCCTTCCGTTTCTCCATTTGCCTGCCCCCATCTGCATGTTGCATGCTCTTAGAGGTTCTAGCTGGGGTCAAAACTTAACTGCTACACAGTTCAAAGCTGAACAAGCTATTTTTTTCCCCGCACACTCACGCCTCACCTTTTGACCTTGCTTGCCACTGATGGGGACGATTCCAGTGGACGATTGCTCAAATTGCGAAATCATAGACCGAAATTCTGACTGAAGATATACAAACTAGTTTCGACCTCTGCAAATCAGAGCATTGGAGAATGTATTTCTCGTGTCAGGATTTCAGCTTTAGTGAATGTACAAAATCACATTTGTCGATCATGACATTGTCTTTAAAAATAAATCATTAGATGCCACCATTGTTATTTGAAACCGACTCTGAGCACTTGACAACAAAAATGAGTTTGGAACCTGTCTCTTCATCGAAGGTTGCTAGAGAACCGTCGAGGAGGTACATTCTGGATTCATAGTTGTGCTGATGTCCTGTATGTTTTTTTTTGTGTGTGCATATGTGTGTGACTCAGGTGGGACAGAACTTTATCCCCTCGTCAGTTCCCAACACATTCGCCCCATCGCCCACTCCTGCAGTGCTCAGCAGTGGCCTCAACGACCTGTTTGAGCTCTCCACAGGCATGGCCATCACCACAGGAGGCTATGTCACCCCAAAGTCTGTGAGTACCCACAGCTCGATGCTTATGTTGATGTTCAATGCTAATGCTATCCAGAGCTTAATGTTAATGTTAGCACTATGTTGGGATAAAGATTTTCATTGCTGAGTTAGCACACCAGCAAGGGCAGAGAATAAAGCTCATCAGAATGCTAATGCTAACTCATTAGGACCTAGCAAGCAGAGAAATGCATACAGAAAGGGGAAAGGGGGATACCTCGTCAGTTGTACAACTGAATGCCTTCAACTGAAATGTGTCTTCCGTATTTAACCCAAAACCCTCTGAATCAGAACCTTGAGCCCTGCCTCAGTCGCTCTTCATGTAGGACAGTGTATAAATATAGTTATGACGTTGTTTGGCAGGGGTGGAAGGAGGGGTGTGTTAAGTTAATGTTGGCATCAACAGGCTCCACCCTAGATTCCTGTTCAAAATGGTTAATTTAGATAGATCATACAGTTGAGTCATGCAGAAGAGGCTCACAGAGTCCTCGCTGTGTTATGTGTGCTGTTGATTGGTACGTGTAGCAGCAGGACACAGCATCCTGTCCAAGGTATCCATCTTAATTTACAGGTGCCATTCTCCATCTCCCTTTGTGTCTGACTCAATACAATGAGTGGGCTACACAGCACAGACACGTAGTTCAGCACTTGTTGTGCAAATCCTGTATGACTCAGGTTGCCATTTTCAAATGACCTTGTGTGCTCTCTCTGCTCCCAGGTATTGGTGAAGCAGTTTGCATGTTCATATTTCTTTATTTATTGTCTATCTCTTCCCCCAGATATGGCTGCCTGCAGTGAAAGCTAAAGGGCTAGAGATCTCAGGCACATTCTCCCGCCGACAGGGCCAAATGTACATGGACATGACCTTCACCAACAAGGCCCTGCAGCACATGACCGACTTTGCTATCCAGTTCAACAAGAACAGGTGAGAGAGGGTGCGACTGGTATCAAATCCTATATGCCATCTCTTGCTATTGTGCCCTTAGTCACAGTGCGATCTAAGAGGTTGACACGGTGTCTCAGGGTCTTCGGATAAAGACTCAAGACAATATCTCATCTATACCAGCATTCAAGCTCCTCTGTGGCCTCACTGTAAAAAAAACTTCTCTCTGCCTTTTGTTCACACGAACCTTGTATTTAGTTGCTCATCGCGACTCTCCATTCACTATAATCATGGCCATTCACTAAACACATTGTTCATAGATAAGAGGTTAGTTCTCAGAAACTATCCACTTAGTGAAAGGGATATGGCTATTTATTGTCATGTATTTCACAAAAATAGTACAATGAGTGTAAATGTGAGTCTTTGTCCCAGGGCATACATGGAAAGGTATGTACAGTTGAAGCCTGAAGTTTACATACACTTAGGTTGGAGTCATTAAAACTTGTTTTTCAACCACTCCACAAATGTCTTGTTAACGAACTATAGTTTTGGCAAGTCGGTTAGGACATCTACTTTGTGCATGACACAAGTAATTTTTCCAACAATTGTTCACAAACAGAATATTTCACTTATAATTCACTGTATCACAATTCTAGTGGGTCAGAAGTTTACATACACTAAGTTGACTGTGCCTTTAAACAGATTGGGACATTCCAGAAATGATATCATGGCTTTAGAAGCTTCTGATAGGTTAATTGACATCATTTGAGTCAATTGGATGTGTACCTGTGCCCACCTTCAAACTTTGCTTGACATCATGGGAAAATCAAAAGAAATCAGCCAAGACTTCAGAAAATTTTGTTGTAGACCTCCACAAGTCTTGTTCATCCTTGGGAGCAATTTCCAAACGCCTGAAAGTACCACGTTCATCTGTACAAACAATACTACGCAAGTATAAACACCATGGGACCACGCAGCCGTTTACCGCTCAGGAAGAAGACGCGTTCTGTCTCCTAGAGATGAATGTACTTTGGTGCGAAAAGTGCAAATCAATCCCAGAACAACAGCAAAGGACCTTGTGAAGATGCTGGAGTAAACAGGTACAAAAGTATCTATATCCACAGTAAAATGAGTCTTATATCAACATAACCTCAAAGGCGGCTCAGCAAGGAACTTCATCCCAACCATTAAGCACGGGAGTGGCAGCATCATGTTGTGGGGGTGCTTTGCTGCAGAAGGGACTGGTGCACTTCACAAAATAGATTGCTCTTTGAGGAAGGAAAATTACGTGGATATATTGAAGCAACATCTCAAGACATCTGTCAGGAAGTTACAGCTTGGTCACAAATGGGTCTTCCAAATGGACAATGACCCCAAGCATACTTCCAAAGTTGTGGAAAAATGGCTTAAGGACAACAAAGTCAAGGTATTGGAGTGGCCATCACAAAGCCCTGACCGCCATCCTATAGAAAATTTGTGGGCAGAACTGATAAAGCGTGTTCGAGCAAGGAGGCCTACAAACCCGACAGTTACACCAGCTCTGTCAGGAGGAATGGGCCAAAATTCACCCAACTTATTGTGGGAAGCTTGTGGAAAGCTACCCTAAACGTTTGACCCAAGTTAAACAATTTAAAAGCAATGCTACCAAATACTAATTGAGTGTATGTAAACTTCTGACCCACTGGGAATGTGATGAAAGAAATAAAAGCTCAAATAAATCATTCTCTCTACTATTATTCTGATATTTCACATTCTTAAAATTAAGTGGTGACCTGAGTTTAAATGTATTTGGCTAAGGTGTATGTGAACTTCCCACTTCAACTGTATATTATGTGCACTCGGCTCCTTATGTTGGTACAGTATGGGAGCATACTGTATGATAACTAAACACGACCACTACTCTGGAATACAAGGAATTGTGAAGAGCAGACCTATACACTGTATATACAAAAGTATGTGGACACCCCTTTAAAGTAGTCGATTCAGCTATTTCAGCCACACGCATTGTTGACAGGGCCATGCAATCTCCATAGACAAACGTTGGCAGTAGAATGGCCTTACTGAAGAGCTCAAACGTTCACCGTGGCACCGTCATAGAATGCTACCATTCCAACAAGCTAGTTCGTCAAATTTCTGCCCTGCTAGCGCTGCTCCGGTCAAGGTCAAGTGAAGGGAAATCTTAATTTTACTGCATACAATGACATTCTAGACCATTCTGTGCTTCCAACTTTGTTGCAACCGTTTGGGGAAGGCCCTTTCCCGTTTCAACATGGCAATACTCTTGTGCACAAAGTGAGGTCCATACAGAAATGGTTTGTTATGATCGGTGTGGAGGAACTTGACTGGCCTGCACAGTGCCCTGACCTCAACCCCATTTTGGCTGAAAGGAATCAAGTCCTTTCAGCAATATTATAACATCTTGTGGAAAGCATTCCCAGAAGAGTGGAGGCTGTTATAGCAGCAAACTCCATATACCAGCTCCATATTAATGCCCATGATTTTGGAATGAGATGTTCGACGAGCAGTTGTCCATACTTTTTCTCATGTAGTGTATTTAGCTCCAGTCACCTGAAGCACTTAAGACCCTGTTATGCAATTTATGTTGTCTAGTTTCGGAGTGATCCCCACCACCCCTCTGCCCATCCACACTCCACTGATGCCCAGCCAGAGTATTGAAGTTTCCCTGCCTCTCAACACCATTGGGCCAGTCATGAAGATGGACCCACTGAACAACCTACAGGTAAACTCCTACATGTATTTTCTGGTTATGTAAAGCATGCTCGGCAAGAGCAGCCTACCTCTCAGGATTTTTCTGCCATTTTTAATCCTTGGGCGGGCTGCCAAAGCATTTTTTTCAGATTACCGAAGTCTAAACAGTGTACATTTATTAAAAAAAAAAAATTGGGATTGGAAAAACGCTTTTAGTGTCAACTTAAACCAGATGTAAAGTAAGTAGAAAAGATAATGGGCCTACAGTGCCTTCAGAAAGTATTCATACCCCTTGACTTATTCCACATTTTGTTGTGTTACAGCCTGAATTCAAAATGGATTACATTTTTTTCACCCATCTACACAAAATACCCCATAATGACAAAGTGAAAACATGTTTCTAGATTTTTAGCAAATGTATTTATATAAGGATTTACACCCGAGTCAATACTTTGTAGAAGTGCCCTTGGCAGCGATACCAGCTGTGAGTCTTTCTGTGTAAGTCTCTAAGAGATTTCCACACCTGGATTGTGCAACATTTGCCTATTATTCTTTTCAAAATGCTTCAAGCTCTGTCAAGTTGTTTGTTGATAATTGCTAATAATTGACAACCATTTTCAAGTCTTTCCATATATTTTAAAGTAGATTAAAGTTAAAACTGTAACTCTGCCACTCAGGAACATTCACTGTTTTCTTGGTAACTCTTGGTAACTCCAGTGTTTTAGGTTTTGTCCTGTTGAAAGGTGAATTCATCTCCCAGTGTCTGGTGGAAAGCAGACTGAACCAAATTTTCATCTAGGATTTTGCCTGTGCTTAGCTCTATTCCGTACATATTTTTTTTTATCCTGAAAAACTCCTTAACGATTACAGCCCTTAACGATTACAAGCATACCCAAAACATGATGCAGCCACCACTATGCTTGAAAATATGGAGAGTGGTACTCCATAATGTGTTGTGTTGGATTTGCCCAAACATAACACTTTCTACTCAGGACAAAAAGTGAATTGCTTTGCCACATTTTCTTGCAGTATTATATTAGTGCCTTGTTGCAAGCAGGATGCATGTTTTGGAATATTTTTTTCCTGTTTCCTTATTTCCTTATACAGCTGACTGAGTGAGGTCTTAGTGCCAGCATCTGTTTATGGTGGTAAATAAACAGCCACGGAGAGTATAGCTGAGAACTGTCTAGGCAAGTAGTGTGGCCTGCAATTTATCACAATATACTCTACTTCAGGCAAGCAAAATCTAGAGACTTCAAATAGATTTCGTGCACCAGCTGTTGTTTACAAATATGCACAGACCGCCGCCCCTCGTCTTACCGGAGTGTGCTATTCTATCCTGCCGGTCCAGCGTATATCCCGCTAGCTGAATATCCATGTCGTCATTCAGCCGCGATTCCGTGAAACATAGGATATTACAGTTTTTGATGTCCCGTTGGTAGGATATTCGTGATCGTACCTCGTCTATTTTATTGTCCAATGATTGCACGTTGACGAGTAATATTGACCGTAACAGCAGATTTCCTACTCGCCAACTGCGGGTCCCGACGGCTCTTCGTCCTCTGTACCTGCGTCGCTTCCTCTTGCGAATAACTGGGATGTCGGCCCTGCCGGGCGTTTGGAGAATATCATGTGAGTCTTGCTTGTTGTTGAAAAACATCTTTGTCTAATCCGAGGTGAGTGATCGCTGTCCTGATATCCAGAAGCTCTTTGTCTAATCCGAGGTGAGTGACCGCTGTCCTGATATCCCGAAGCTCTTTGTCTAATCCGAGGTGAGTGATCGCTGTCCTGATATCCAGAAGCTCTTTGTCTAATCCGAGGTGAGTGATCGCTGTCCTGATATCCAGAAGCTCTTTGTCTAATCCGAGGTGAGTGATCACTGTCCTGATATCCAGAAGCTCTTTTCTGCTGTAAGATACGGTTGCAGAAACATTATGTACAAAATAAGTTACAATTACAGCGAAAAACCCCCACATAATAGCACAATTGGTTGGGTGCCCGTAAAACTGCTGCCATTTCGTCCGGCGTCTTCTGGGCCCGATTTCCCGATAACGATGGAGTTTAGGCTTATGAGTGTTTTTAACGATGCATCTTTCCTACCACGTTATTAACGAAGGTTCTGGGAAACACCTTGGCTTCTAAAGATAGATTGTAGAAAGGTTCTAATGATGATCTTAACGCTACGAAGGTTCTGGGAAACGAGGCCCATCATCTTCGGCCTTTCTCTTGTATTTTAATGTTCCTGTTGACTCTGTAATCAATGCCTGCCAGGTTAAGCACCCTACTTTTTGCCTGAAGCTTGTTTAAAGAAGAAACTCCAGCAACGCCAGTGTGCCTGATTTTTTTTTTTCTCTCCAACTATACGTACCAGTCAAAAGTTTGGACACACCAACTCATTCAAGGGTTTTTCTTTATTTTACTATTTTCTACATTGTAGAATAGTAGTGAAGACATCAAAACTATGACATCACACACATGGAATCATGCAGTAACCAAAAAATGGTTAAACAAATCAAAATATAGTTTATATTTGAGATTCTTCAAAGTAGCCACCCTTTGTCTTGAAGGCAGGTTTGGATACTCTTGGCATTCTCAACCAGCTTCATGAGGTAGTCGCCTGGAATACATGTAATTTAACAGGTGTGTTTTGTTAAAAGTTCATTTGTGGAATTTCTTTCCTTTGTGAGTTTGAGCCAATCAGTTGTGTTGTGACAAGGTAGGGGTGGTATACAGAAGATATCCCTATTTGGTAAAAGACCAATTCCATATTATGGCAAGAACCGCTCAAATAAGCAAAGGGAAACACAGTCCATCATTACTTTAAGTCATGAAGGTCAGTCAATTTGGAAAATTTCAATAACTTTGAAAGTTTCTTCAAGTGCAAAAACCATCAATCATTATGATGAAACTGGCTCTTGAGGACCGCGAGAGGAAAGGAAGACCCAGAGTTACTTCTGCTGCAGAGGATAAGTTCATTAGAGTTACCAGCCTCAGAAATTGCTGCCCAAATAAATGCTTCACAGAGTTCAAGTAACAGACACATCTCAACATCAACTGTTCAGAGAAGACTGCGTGAATCAGGCCTTCATGTTTGAATTGCTGCAAAGAAACCACTACTAAAGGACACCAATAAAAATAAGAAACACAAGCAATGGACATTAGTCCAGTGGAAATCTGTCCTTTGGTCTGATGAGTCTAAATGAGAGATGTTTGGTTCCAACCACCGTGTCTTTGTGAGAAGCAGAGTAGGTGAACAGATGATCTCCACATGTGTGGTTCCCACTGTGAAGAATAGAGGAGGTGTGATGGTGTGGGTCTGCTTTTTTGGTTACACTGTCTGTGATTTATTTAGAATTCAAGGTACACTTAACCAGCATGGCTACCACAGCATTCTGCAGTGATATGCCATACCATCTGGTTTGCGCTTAGTGGGACTATCATTTGTTTTTCACCAGGACAATGACCCAACACACCTCCAGGCTGTGTAAGGGCTATTTGACCAAGAAGGAGAATGATGGAGTGCTGCATCAGATGACCTGGCCTCCACAATCACCCGACATCAACCCAATTGAGATGTTTGGGATGAGTTGGACCACAGAGTGAAGGAAAAGCAGCCAACAAGTGCTCAGCATATATGGGAACTCCGTCAAGACTGTTGGAAAAGCATTGCAGGTAAAGCAGGTTGAGAGAATGCCAAGAGTGTGCAAAGCTGTCAAGGCATATGGTGGCTACTTTGAGGAATCTAAAATATATTTGGATTTGTTTAACACTTTTTTGCTTACTACATGATTCCATATGTGTCTCTTTTATTTATAGTTTTGATGTCTTCACTATTATTCTACAATTACAGAAAATAGTAAAAATAAAGAGTCTTGAATGAGTGGTACTGTAGTTTTTTTCCCTCCTGGAACAACGTAGTGTGCAAACTCCTCTTTCAAGCCCGAGACCTATTACAATGGAAAACAAAAAAACAAGCTAAATGCATTTTATAATAAAAGTTAATTTCAAACTTCAAGATATCCTCAATGTATGGCATTTGTTTATATGCTTTTGATCCTGTCTTTTTTACAGTCTCGTTGAAGCATATGTAAAATTAGGTATTAAGTCCCCAGAGAAAGCAGTATTCTAAAAGCTGTTTATCAAACTATAATCTACAGAATTAGGTGCTTCTGTCTTGCGTCCGAGAGATGAGCTGGAGGGTTCAGTCTTCAGCCCACACACATGGCCGTCAAGCTGAGGACAATAAAGCCTGTTAGTAGTTTGAGCCCACAGTGTTGGCTCTAATGTGCTCCACCACCACAGGACAGCCACCAACTGGACAATGGACTCCAGCTTTCAGTGCCCCCGCACAAACTTTCATTTCATAAGCTCAGATTTTTATGGAGGTAATACAATTCACTGGAATAGCTTTCTGTAAATCCAGTCTCAGAAATTGAATACATAGCCCTTTTTTAAAGCTCTGTAAATTCTTTGATAATATGCATAAGAGCACGTAGGCCAATATAAGGGCAATATATAACAGATACTCAGCTATCCTGGAAAGCAGCCCATCCATCAGCAGACTTTAGTAGTTCCAGTCATCTCATTTTCACTGTTCAGTGGCTGAGAAAGATGGCACTGGAAACCATTCAGCCAAAATAACACTACTTTACAGGGCTCTCCAGCTGAGACAGCTACTTTATTTGTTCCTATATCCCAGGCTAGCCTCCATCCTATAATGATTCCTCCTTTTCTGTTCTTGCCTTCCCGGCATGGGTATTGTGTGTGTGTGTGTGTGTGTGTGTGTGTGTGTGTGTGTGTGTGTGAAAATATCTGTCTCTCTGAAGGCCCGGTGGTAAGCAGACCACCTTTAGAGTGTTTGAGCTCACCACACCACAGCTTTTCATCTGGGTTGGATCCACATACTGCTGAAATGAACACTGCTCATATAGTATCTACAGTGCCTTGCGAAAGTATTCGGCCCCCTTGAACTTTGCGACCTTTTGCCACATTTCAGGCTTCAAACATCAAGATATAAAACTGTATTTTTTTGTGAAGAATCAACAACAAGTGGGACACAATCATGAAGTGGAACAACATTTATTGGATATTTCAAACTTTTTTAACAAATCAAAAACTGAAAAATTGGGTGTGCAAAATTATTCAGCCCCCTTAAGTTAATACTTTGTAGCGCCACCTTTTGCTGCGATTACAGCTGTAAGTCGCTTGGGGTATGTCTCTATCAGTTTTGCACATCGAGAGACTGAAATTTTTCCCATTCCTCCTTGCAAAACAGCTCGAGCTCAGTGAGGTTGGATGGAGAGCATTTGTGAACAGCAGTTTTCAGTTCTTTCCACAGATTCTCGATTGGATTCAGATCTGGACTTTGACTTGGCCATTCTAACACCTGGATATGTTTATTTTTGAACCATTCCATTGTAGATTTTGCTTTATGTTTTGGATCATTGTCTTGTTGGAAGACAAATCTCCGTCCCAGTCTCAGGTCTTTTGCAGACTCCATCAGGTTTTCTTCCAGAATGGTCCTGTATTTGGCTCCATCTATCTTCCCATCAATTTTAACCATCTTCCCTGTCCCTGCTGAAGAAAAGCAGGCCCAAACCATGATGCTCCCACCACCATGTTTGACAGTGGGGATGGTGTGTTCAGGGTGATGAGCTGTGTTGCTTTTACGCCAAACATAACGTTTTGCATTGTTGCCAAAAAGTTCAATTTTGGTTTCATCTGACCAGAGCACCTTCTTCCACATGTTTGGTGTGTCTCCGAGGTGGCTTGTGGCAAACTTTAAACGACACTTTATGGATATCTTTAAGAAATGGCTTTCTTCTTGCCACTCTTCCATAAAGGCCAGATTTGTGCAATATACGACTGATTGTTGTCCTATGGACAGAGTCTCCCACCTCAGCTGTAGATCTCTGCAGTTCATCCAGAGTGATCATGGGCCTCTTGGCTGCATCTCTGATCAGTCTTCTCCTTGTATGAGCTGAAAGTTTAGAGGGATGGCCAGGTCTTGGTAGATTTGCAGTGGTCTGATACTCCTTCCATTTCAATATTATCGCTTGCACAGTGCTCCTTGGGATGTTTAAAGCTTGGGAAATCTTTTTGTATCCAAATCCGGCTTTAAACTTCTTCACAACAGTATCTCGGACCTGCCTGGTGTGTTCCTTGTTCTTCATGATGCTCTCTGCGCTTTTAACGGACCTCTGAGACTATCACAGTGCAGGTGCATTTATACGGAGACTTGATTACACACAGGTGGATTGTATTTATCATCATTAGTCATTTAGGTTAACATTGGATCATTCAGAGATCCTCACTGAACTTCTGGAGAGAGTTTGCTGCACTGAAAGTAAAGGGGCTGAATCATTTTACACGCCCAATTTTTCAGTTTTTGATTTGTTAAAAAAGTTTGAAATATCCAATAAATGTCGTTCCACTTCATGATTGTGTCCCACTTGTTGTTGATTCTTCACAAAAAAATACAGTTTTATATCTTTGTTTGAAGCCTGAAATGTGTCAAAAGGTCACAAAGTTCAAGGGGGCCGAATACTTTCGCAAGGCACTGTACTTACTCATAAATGCAGAATGACATTCAATAGTGAATATTCAACCGCTTGTGTCCTTTTTTTCAGAAGACTTGCTCATGGGGCTCCCGAGTGGCGCAGCATCTCAGTGCTAGATGCGTCACTACAGACCCTGGTTCGCTTCCAGGCTGTATCACAACCGGCCGTGATTGGGAGTCCCGTAAGGCGGTGCAAAATTGGCACAGCGTCGTTAGGGTTTGGCTGGTAGGCCGTCATTGGAAATAAGAATTCGTTCTTAACTGACTTGCCTAGTTAAATTTAAAAAATGTTTGGCGCCTGTAGTGACACATTTTGCCAATCACACTTGTCCTTAGGCCATTCTATAAGAAAACGGCAGATTGACTAATTGATGATAATAATGACTATAAATATCTACAAATCCCACCATTCAGCAGCTTCTAGCTGCTATTCCTAGCTGCTGGAAGGGACACTACTGACCCTGATTCATCTCAGTGTTCGTTCTAATAATTACCTCAGAGTCCCTAAGTTGTAATGAAGACTTCTAAGTACTAACAAAGATAATAGTTATTGTCAGCTTTGGTACTTAATCACAACACAGCCTAGGGATATTTACCATGTGATTCCGACACCTCTCCCACACTCCCCATTGTGATGCGTCTTGTGTTTTGATATACTTTATTAGTATGTCTATGACTCTGATCATGTGACACTAAACAAATCAAAAGGCCTCTGTAATGAGCTTGGGTGTTTTATCATGGGGATTTTTTGAAGCCCAGACAGGACATCAGTTTGGTTCAGATGTGTAGGTGGAGACGATTGTCCTTTTGTGGATTAATTGATTTTCTGACGGAGCTCTAATTCCATGTTGTGTCACGATGCGAGTTGCGTTGTGAGCTAATGGGGGAAAGTTTTTCCACGGAATCGACAACTCCGTCATACTAGATATGGTTTGTGTGTTTTGTATTTATGTCTCTCTCTCTTTGTGTGTGTGTGTCCTCGGTGCTTAGCAATGGTCAACTTTCACACACTGTTCCTGTCAAGTACAGGTGAGGCCGGCCAGGGTCTGGTCTTCTGATAATGTCTATTCGTGAACAGAGTAAGGACTGCCTGCCGGAGGGTCACTCCATGAAGCCAGAAATATTAATCAAGTTCAGAGAGAGCTCAGAGTGCCCATGAGGGCTGTATACTGCATTAGTTGCAGAGTCCAACAGACCACACACTCAGCTTTAAGCTCTCGCCACCCACACTCACAAATAGACACCTTTCCAGTCTCACTTCTGTCTAGCCATGACAGACACTGCATGGACATTTCAAGAGCACTTTTTCTTATTTAGAGCAATTCTATATTTACAGTTGTCTGCCTCATCTTTCTCATGCTCCTAAGTGCTCAGAAGTGAGGGCTTATTGGAATTCTATATGTCCAAATCAGCCACCTCTAGTGCATGGCACTAAGGCACTGACTGATGTCTTATTAACGTTGTGTTGTCTTTTGTCCACAGGTGGCTGTGAAGAACAACATTGATGTTTTCTACTTCAGCGGGCTTATCCCACTCAACATTTTCTTTGTGGAGGACGGTAAAATGGGTACGTGTGTCTGGAAGCAACACTCTCAAACACTCAATATCCAGCTCATTACCATAGCAGTAGAGCCATTACCACCAAAGAGTTTGAAGAGTTTATTTTATACCAACACAATGACCTTTTGTAGATCCCCGCTCAGTTCAGGTGTCACTCTTGTTCCCCCATCTTCATCTGCCTCAGAGCGACAGGTGTTCCTGGCAACCTGGAAAGACATCCCCAATGAGAACGAGCTGCAGTACCAGATCAAGGAGTGCCACTTAAACGCAGGTAGGCTTCTTTACCTCTGTGGATGAAAGCTATATGTACCTTTGAACACTAACTTAAGTTTTATGCACCATGTGAGAAAAAAAAAACATTTCTGACCATGACATGTACTCTAAGGGCTGTCACTATTTTTATCTGTGGGGTTTTCCTCCTGCTCAATGGTATGAAAACACTAATACAGATCTAGAATGAAAATGTACACTGTGTTTGTGTTGGAGAGGGTCATCTTTCACCCTCCTAACTATGACTGTACTGAAACCCAGCCTATCGAGAAACACAAGTCTTTCAAGCAGTACGGCTCAAATGTCCATCATCGGAGCTGTTCACGCTATGCTTTAAAAATGGAACCTTGCGTGATTCAGTTTTAAAGCGTGAGGACATGAGTCGATCCACAATGCTGCTAATATTTGTGGATGACATACACACCACATAGTCATCTACAGTAATCAGGCACAAACACAAATGATAACAAGACAATTGAGTCTCATCAACAATCTAGCTTCCTGTATTTCTTTATCTTTTTTATGTCAAAGGACATTTGTTAGGTGATTTTGAAATTGCAGCTTAGTGTGGTTTTGAACACTCCATTGTGTTTAAGTTACCAAGAGTACAATGGGATAAGATCTTTTGTCCTTTTTTTAACTGCTTCGAGCACAAGTGAAGGACAGTGTCGAGTTGGTGTTTCCTATCGATTGAGTGACGGTGATTCAGTGGAAGGAAATGTCATTAGATGAGGAGAAAGCATGCAGAGAAGGAGGAAATGCATGAAGAGCGCTCTATGCATCTGCCTAGCTGTCAAAAGTTCAAATTATTTCAACTTTTGATGCATGTAAAATGGACAAATTACATCCATTAACCTATGAGGCCAATAGAAAAACCTTTTGCTCATGATATGCTCAGTCAGTTTTTGAAAGATATGACATCTCTGGGTGTGCTTGTGTTCGGTGACTTGTTGGTGTTTTTGTCATCCTAAAATATTATTTGGTAATATATCAGGCCTATTGTCCTCACGGAGCTCATGTCTGAATCACACTTACTACTACTATCCTCTCCTTTCACAGATCTAACACGTTGAGCCAATCACAGGGCAGATAAAGGGCCGTCCTTGTTTTGGGAAAGTTCTATTGGAGGGAAGTAGCTTTAGTTATTGTTTAGTCTATATGCAGGGTTTTATTTACCAACCTGGACAGGTGGTACCGCAGGTAACCTTTTGAAACCATCAAACCACAAAGTCATCAAATCCCAGTGGGTCAGACGTTTACATACACTCAATTAGTATTTGGTAGAATTGCTTTTAAATTGTTTAACTTGGGTCAAATGTTTTGGGTAGCCATCCACAAGCTTCCCACAATAAGTTGGGTGAGTTTTGGCCCATTCCTCCTGACAGAGCTGGTGTAACTGAGTCAGGTTTGTAGGCCTCTCTTGCTCTCACACACTTTTTCAGTTCTGCCCACACATTTTCTATGGGATTGAGGTCAGGGCGTTGTGCCACGCCAATTCCTTGACTTTGTTGTCCTTAAGACATTTTGCCACAACTTTGGAAGTATGCTTGAGGTCATTGTCCATTTGGAAGACCCATTTGTTTCATCAGATCAGAGGACACAAAAAGTACGATCTTTGTCCCCATGTGCAGTTGCAAACCGTAGTCAGGCTTTTTTATGGTGGTTTTGGAGCAGTGGCTTCTTCCTAGCTGAGCGGCCTTTCAGGTTATGTCGATATAGGACTCGTTTTACTGTGGCTATTGATACTTTTGTACCTGTTTCCTCCAGTCCCTTGCTGTTGTTCTGGGATTGATTTGCACTTTTCGCACCAAGGTACGTTCATCTCTAGGAGACAGAACGCGTCTCCTTCCTGAGCGGAATGACGGCTGCGTGGTCCCATGGTGTATATACTTGCGTACTATTGTTTGTACAGATGAATGTGGTACCTTCAGGCGTTTGTAAATTGCTCCCAAGGATGAACCAGACTTGTGGAGGTCTACAATTATTTTTGAGGTCTTGGCTGATTTCTTTTGATTTTCCCATGATGTCAAGCAAAGAGGCACTGAGTTTGAAGGTCGGCCTTGAAATACATCCACAGGTACCCCTCCAATTGACTCAAATTATGTCAATTATCAGAAGCTTCTAAAGTTATGACATCATTCTCTGGAATCTTCCAATCTGTTTAAAGGCACAATCAACTTAGTGCATGTAAACATCTGACCCACTGGAATTGTGATTAAGTGAAATAAATAAAAATGTGTGGTTTTTTTGTTTTATTTTTATTTAACCAGGTAGGCCAGTTGAGAACAAGTTCTCATTTACAACTGCGACCTGGCCAAGATAAAGCAAAGCAGTGTGACATAAAACAGAGTTACACATGGATAAACAAAAGTACAGTCAATAACACTATAGAAAAGTATATTTACAGTGTGTGCAAATGGAGTAAGGAGGTAAGGCAATAAATAGGCCATAGTAGTGAAGTAATTACAGTTTAGCAAATTAACACTGGAGTGATAGATGTGAAATAAAATAAATAAATAATCTGTCTGTAAAGATTTGTTGGAAAATTACTTGTGTCATGCACAAAATAGAAGTCCTAACCGACTTTCCAAAACTATAGTTTTTTAACAAAAAATGTGTGGAGTGGTTGAAAAACCAGTTTTAATGACTCCAAGGTGTATGTAAACTTCTGACTTCAACTGTACCTACTCATTCAAAGGTTTTTCTTTATTTTCACTATTTTCTCAATTGTAAAATAATAGTGGTGACATTAAAAATATGAAATAACTAATGGAATCATAGTAACCAAAAAACTGTTAAACAAATCTAAATAAATTGTAGATTCTTCGAAGTAGCCACCCTTTGCCTTGATGACAGCTTTGCACACTCTTGGGCTTCTCTCAACCAGCTTCTGCATTTCCAACAGTCTTGAAGGAGTTCCAACATATGCTGATCTCTGCATATGCAGGACTCTGCAGTCCTACTTATCCCAAAACCATCTCAATTGGGTTGATGTCGGGTGATTGTGGAGGCCAGGTCATCTGATGCAGCACTCCATCATTCTCCTTCTTGGTCAAATAGCCCTTACACAGCCTGGAGGTGTGTTGGGTCATTGTCCTGTTGAAAAACAAATGATAGTCCCACTAAGCACAAACCAGATGGGATGGCCTATCGCTGCAGAATGCTGTAATAACTATGCTGGTTAAGTGTGCCTTGAATTCTAAATAAATCACAGACAGTTTCACCAAAAAAGCACCATCACACCACCACCTCCATGCTTCAAGGTGGGAACCACACATGCAGAGAACCCGTTCACCTACTCTGCGTCTCACAAAGACACGGTGGTTGGAACCAAAAATCTCAAATCTGGACTCACCAGACCAAAGAACAGATTTCCACTGATCTAATGTCCATTGCTCTTGTTTGTTGGCCCAAGCAAGTCTCTTATTATTGGTGTCCTTTAGGAGTGGTTTCTTTGCAGCAATTCTACCATGAAGGGCTGATTTACGCAGTCTCCTCTGAACAGTTGATGTTGAGATGTGTCTTTCTTGAACTCAGTGAAGCATTTATTTTGGCTGCAATCTGAGGTGCAGTAAACTCTAATGAACTTATCCTCTGGAACAGAGTTAATTCTGGGTCTTCCTTTCCTGTGGCTGCCTCATGAGAGCCAGTTTGATCATAGTGCTTGATGGGTTTTGTGACTGCACTTGAAGAAACTTTCAAAGATCTTGAAGTAATGATGGACTGTTGTTTCTCTCTGCTTATTTGAGCTGTTCTTGCCATAATATGGACTTGGTCTTTTCCCAAATAGGGCTATCTGATCGGCTCAAACGCATTAAGAAGGAAAGAAATTCCACAAATTAACTTTTTAAGAAGGAACACCTGTTAATTGAAATGCATTCCAGATGACTACCCCATGAAGCTGGTTGAGAGAATGCCAAGAGTGTGCAAAGCTGTTTTCAAGGCAAATGGTGGCTATTTTGAAGAATCTTAAATATTCTTTGATTTGTTTAACACTTTTTTGCTTACTACATGATTCCATATGTGTGATTTTATAGTTTTGATGTCTTCACTATTATTCTACAATGTAGAAAATAGTATAAAATAAAATAAAAACACCCCTGAATGAGTAGGTGTCCAAACCTTTAACTGGTACTCTATCTATAGTGAGGGAAAAAAGTAGTTGATCCCTTGCTGATTTTGTACGTTTGCCCACTGACAAAGAAATTATCAGTCTCATTTTAATTGTAGGTTTATTTGAAGTGAGAGATTGAATAACAACAAAAAAATCCAGAAAAACACATGTCAAGAATGTTATAAATTGATTTGCATTTTAATGAGGGAAATAAGTATTTGACCCCTCTGCAAAACATGACTTAGTACTTGGTGGCAAAACCCTTGTTGGCAATCACAGAGGTCAGACGTTTCTTGTAGTTGGCCACCAGGTTTGCACACATCTCAGGAGGGATTTGGTCCCACTCCTCTTTGCAGATCTTCTCCAAGTCATTAAGGTTTCGAGGCTGACGTTTGGCAACTCGAACACTCAGCTCCCTCTAAAGATTTTCAATGGGATTAAGGTCTGGAGACTGGCTAGGCCACTCCAGGACCTTAATGTGCTTCTTCTTGAGCCACTTCTTTGTTGCCTTGGCCGTGTGTTTTGGGTCATTCTCATGCTGGAATACCCATCCACGAACCATTTTCAATGCCCTGGCTGAGGGAAGGAGGTTCTTACCCAAGATTTGACGGTACATGGCCCCGTCCATTGTCCCTTTGATGCGGTGAAGTTGTCCTGTCCCCTTAGCAGAAAAACACCCCCAAAGCATAATGTTTCCACCTCCATGTTTGACGGTGGGGATGGTGTCCTTGGGGTCGTAGGCACCATTCCTCCTCCTCGAAACACGGCGAGTTGAGTTGATGCCAAAGAGCTCCATTTTGGTCTCATCTGACCACAACACTTTCACCCAGTTGTCCTCTGAATCAATCAGATGTTCATTGGCAAACTTCAGACGGGCATGTATATGTGCTTTCTTGAGCAGGGGGACCTTGCGGGCGCTGCAGGATTTCAGTCCTTCACGGCGTAGTGTGTTACCAATTGTTTTCTTGGTGACTATGATCCCAGCTGTCTTGAGATCATTGACAAGATCCTCCCGTGTAGTTCTGGGCTGATTCCTCACCGTTCTCATGATCATTGCAACTCCACGAGGTGAGATCTTGCATGGAGCCCCAGGCCGAGGGAGATTGACAGTTCTTTTGTGTTTCTTCCATTTGCGTATAATCGCACGAACTGTTGTCACCTCACCAAGCTGCTTGGCGATGGTGTTGTAGCCCATACCAGCCTTGTGTAGGTCTACAATCTTGTCCCTGACATATTCAAAGAGATCTTTGGTTATGGCCATGGTGGACAGGTGTCTTTTATACAGGTAACGAGCTGAGATTAGGAGCACTCCCTTTAAGAGTGTGCTCCTAATGTCAGCTCGTTACCTGTATAAAAGATACCTGGGAGCCAGAAATCTTTCTGATTGAGAGGGGGTCAAATACTTATTTCCCTCATTAAAATGCAAATCAATTTATAACATTTTTGACATGCGTCTTTCTGTATTTTTTTTGTTGTTATTCTGTCTCTCACTGTTCAAATAAACCTACCATTAAAATTATAGACTGATCATTTCTTTGTCAGTGGGCAAATGTACAAAATCAGCAGGAGATCAAATACTTTTTTCCCTCACTGTATATCTCTGGTTAAAGATTGACGTTTGACGTCTGTTCATGTACTCAATTACTCATGCCCATCCCTATGAAGCTCGCGGCCAAACTCCCACACTGTTTTGGGCTCTAGCAGCGTGAAGCAGATACTGTGTGGGAGTGAAGACTTGCATCTCGCACATCGCAATATCTGTAGTGCTGCTCAAGGCAACCAAATTTCGCAGAGTCTACTTTTAATTGAAAATTATGACATTGTTGATTTTAGATGCTTTTTTCATTTATTAGACTATTTTCCTCTGTTCAGTGTCTGTTCTTTTGTCCATCTTAATCTTTTCTTTTTATTGGCCAGTCTGAGATTTGGCTTTTTCTTTGCAACTCTGCCTAGAAGACCAGCATCCCGGAGTCGCCTCTTCACTGTTAACGTTGAGACTGGTGTTTTGCGGGTACTATTTAATGAAGCTGCCAGTTGAGGACTTGTGAGGCATCTGTTTCTCAAACTAAAGACACTAATGTACTTGTCCTCTTGCTCAGTTGTGCACCAGGGCCTCTCCCACTCCTCTTTCTTTTCAGGTTAGAGCCAGTTTGTGCTGTTCTGTGAAGGGAGTAGTACACAGCGTTGTATGAGATCTTCAGTTTCTTGGCAATGTCTCACATGGAATAGCCTTCATTTTTCAGAACAAGAATAGACTGATGAGTTTCAGAAGAAAGTTCTTTGTTTCTGGCCATTTTGAGCCTGTAATTGAACGCACAGCACAAATGCTGATGCTCCAGATACTCAACTAGTCCAAAGAAGACCAGTTTTATTGCTTCTTTAATCAGCACAACTGTTTTCAGCTGTGCTAACATATTCGCAAAAGGGTTTTCTAATGATCAATTAGCCTTTTCAAATTAGAAACTTGAATAACTAACAACGTGCCATTGGAACGCAGGAGTGATGGTTGCTGATAATGGTTCTCTGTACGCCTATATAGATATTCCATTAAAAATCAGCAGTTTCCAGCTACATTAGTCATTTACAACATTGACAACGTCTACACTGTATTTCTGATCAATTTGATGTTATTTTAATGGGCAAAAAACAAGGACATTTCTAAGTGACCCCAAACTTTTGAACGGTAGTGTACATTTTTGGAAGATGATATCTCTGGAAGATGATAATGAAAATGTATTTTCTTTTGCTGCCTACATTTTTCCTCAGTCAAATATGGAGAGTCTTATTATGTTACCACCTCTGTTTTTAGATGCTTTCTTTGTAGCGTGACAAGCAATTCTCCAGTAGCCTAATTTAAAACAAGACTCTTTCCACAGCCACAGTAGACCTATGAGTCATGCAAGCGAGAATAATAGCATAGCAAATACAAAATGTTTGCCACCAAGTAGGCAACATACTAGCTAGCTAATTAAGGTAATCTTTCAACACATTAAATGGTCTTGAATCATACTTTTCATTTTAATGGATATAACATTTTCCCAGTAATCAATGTTTGTTTCCCTTGTTCATCTGAGGACGTAGAATGTCATTGTGATAGTGGTTGGATGGTTTCAAAGGCTGTTATTAAAACACAACTGACATTCCTTTCTGCCCTGAAAAATACAAAAAGACATTTTACTTTTTGCCCTGAAAATTACAAGGCACTAATTGGCCACACAAAAATACAAACACCACTTAAGTTGCATCTCACATTCAAACAAAGTAGGGTAACAAAAAGCAGCCATTTACCATCTATGACTGACAAGTGTTGCTCAAAGGTAAATGGTTTGAGCAGTATGGAGTTGGGAGCCTTGACCACTAGAAGCTTCCCTGCAGACTGTAACATAATAGAGACTAGTCATACAGGAAGCTTTTCCACTGCGCTGTAGGAGAGATGAAATTCATTCCCCCACTGTCACTTGTCCTGCTTCTTTCTTTTTTGACACTTGTCTTTCTCCTTCTCTCCATCCACCACCTACCTCTCAGGACTCCTTTCAAGGCATTTCGCCTCACCCCTCCCCCTCTTTCCCTGAAGGAGACTTCACACAAGCTCTTTAATGATAGCCCACACCATGCCTGGTTGCCCCAGACAACAGAGTGACTGAGGGCTGAGAGCAGTGGCACTGACGATTGCTCAGGACAGGACCTACAATGGGACATGGGCCTCAGGGTCAGACTTTATGGTAGTGGTAGTTTGTCCATTGACCTGTGGTTTTAAGCCCATTAGACATAGTGTCTATAGTGACATCCCCACCTCTAGATGTGAGATCTGGAAGTTGTAGTAGCTACTCCCTATATTGACAGTCCACATAAGAGTACAGCTTACAGGCTAGGTTACATCCATGACATTCAATGTATTGCTTCAATGTTCACAGCACTGTTGAAAGTTACCCTAGCTCTGTTCCTCTTCCTCAAAGTCTGACTTGGATCAGGACACTTTTTTTTTCACTTAGAGGCACAAAGGAGGGACTAAGCTCCAGCAGTTGTTTCATGAAGCTAATGTAGATATAATAGCTGAGCTGCTCCCCACTGCCAGTAGTTAGCCAGGCTCACAGAGAAACCATTAGAGTTGCCTTAAGGGTACAGATTGACTGGGACAGAGGAATAGGCAGCTGATGTAGGTCATGGCAATGTGTGTAGTCTAATATGACTCAGAAAGCAGCTAATGGCCTAGTTGTTGGTTTTTCACATACTGTTATTATTATTAGTTTTGTCTTACATGAAATCAATCTCCTTCTCTCTTGTTGTATTGGGTCCCTCAGTCCTTTTTTTAGATGACGCTGCAAACCAACAATGGAAACTGTAGAAACCACTGCATATATAGCCCAATACCTAGTAATAAAGCAAAAATCTCATGTTCCTAGACTAGAGAATGCAGTTCCCAAAAATTAAGCTACTACTGTACAATACAATGCCTTAGTCTATAGATAACTCTCCTCTCAGATGTGTATGTCTGAATGAGTACTGTCAGTAAAAAATATATTAATTACAACTGCACCTCAATGGAGAATGCACTTATCAGTAGTTGACCGTAGAATAACCTACAGCCCATGAGGCTGAGCTTTGCCTGTGTGGCGCTGATCTCCACATAAAGTAGGGTTGGAAAATTCCTGAAATCTTCCCAAAATTCCCATTTTAAGTATTCCCCCGCAGCCTATTCCCTCATGACTCCAGAAATCCTGAAAAAACTGAGAATTTATATCCACACTTCTAGTATATACCTGACTCATATGTAATGTGACCTTGCAGACACTGTGTCGGGGAAGCTGCAGAACGACAACATTTACACCATCGCCAAGAGGAACGTGGAGGGCCAGGACATGCTCTACCAGTCACTCAAGCTCACCAATGGCATCTGGATCCTGGCTGAGCTCCGCATCCAACCCGGCAACCCCAACTACACGGTAAAACACCCGCCTAACCTCAACTCTCCTCATTCTGAACTCAGAAGTCACTTACTGTTTTTGTCAGTAGAAGTCTGAAGTGCCAAGCAGAAGGCTCTTTATATTTCCACCCTTCTCTCACTAGAGTACCAGGCAAATAAACACTTTTGTGTTTTGTAAACGCTGTAGTCATTGCGTGACCTTCATGAGTAGACTTAGTCTTTAATGGAATGTTTGACCCAGGAAATAATTGATAGCCCTTCTCACTGAGACAGCACCTTCGCTACACTCCCCTGTAATGAAGTGCATGTTACATCCAGGAAGTGGTACCTAGAGATGGTTTATGGAAGTAATACAAGTTATCAACCTTTGTTTTACACACACCCAGCTATATCCTGTTCCCTTATCATATGTTTGAAGGAACCTGTTCATCATTGAGGACTCATTGGGAATGACATGTCCTCTGGCAGAGTAATGGGTGACCTCGGCAGCAGACGTGCTGCTTGGTTAACTTTTGCTCCTCTAGATTGGCTATGAACAAGGTCAAAAGACCCATATAGCACTGCAAAATAGCTCCTAAATACAGGCATGGTCATGTCTAGGGCTGTTGCGTTGACCGTATTACCCCCACATTGGCGGTCACGAGTCATGAAGGCAGTAAAATTCCAGGTCACCATTTGGTCACGGTAAATGGTGACGGTGATGACCTCTAATAAAAATAGGAGAACCAGTTTTCTATTGCCTAGGCCTACTATATTTATTTCTCAACTTTCCTAATATTAAGCACATTGTTTATATTTACAACAAGAGTATATAGCCTACCTGGCTGGCATGAAAATAAATGGGGAAAAGCGTCCTCCATTCGCTATTTAAGTGCATAGATGACATGTGTTTTTTCCCGCTGACCCTGTTTTGATACAGGTGCATAATAATGGTCCATTCAAAATCAAAACAAATTTCACCCATGCTATTTAGGATATCTAAAGACTAGATTAAAGCAAGAAGTCTGATGGGTGACAATATTAGCCTATATCTTGTGAATTATATATTATCACTTGTGAATTTTTTATTTTATTTTTTTATTTCACATTTATTTAACCAGGTAGGCTTGTTGAGAACAAGTTCTCATTTATAACTGCGACCTGGCCAAGATAAAGCATAGCAGTGTGAACAGACAACACAGTTACACATGGAGTAAACAATAAACAAGTCAATAACACGGTAGAAAGAAAAAAAGAGTCTATATACATTGTGTGCAAAAGGCATGCAGAGGTAGGCGGATAATTACAATTTTGCAGATTAACACTGGAGTGATAAATGATCAGATTGTCATGTGCAGGTAGAGATACTGGTGTGCAAAAGAGCATGATGCCCAGCATAAGAAACTAATCATAGTCGTACGAGAGGTCGACCAATAATGATTTTTCAACACCGATACCGATTATTGGAGGACCAAAAAAAGCCAATACCGATTAATGGACACTTGTATTATTATTATTATTATTTATTTTTTAAATATATTTATTTGTAATAATGACAATTACAACAATACTGAATAAACTTTTATTTTAACTTAATACATCAATTAAATCAATTTAGCCTCAAATAAATAATGAAACATGTTCAATTTGGTTTAAATAATGCAAAAACAAAGTTTTGGAGAAGAAAGTAAAAGTACAATATGTGCCATGTAAAAAAGCTAACGTTTAAGTTCCCTGCTCAGAACATGAGAACATATGAAAGCTGGTGGTTCCTTTTAACATGAGTCTTCAATATTCCCAGGTAAGAAGTTTTAGGTTGAGGACAGGGAACAGGGCACGACCATGCCTATTCCCCCTCAGGAGATTGAAAAGATTGGCCATGGGTCCTCAGATCCTCAAAAGGTTTGACAGCTGCACCATCGAGAGCATCCTGACTGGTTGCATCACTGCCTGGTATGGCAACTGCACTGCCTCCGACCGCAAGGCATTACAGAGGGTAGTGCGTACGGCCCAGTACATCACTGGGGCCAACTTCCTGCCATCCAGGACCTCTATACCAGGCAGTGTCAGAGGAAGGCTCTAAAAATTGCCAAAGACTCCAGCCACCCTAGTCACAGATTGTTCTCTCTGCTACTGCACGCCAAGCGGTACCGGCGCGCCAAGTCTAGGTCAAAAAGACTTCTTAACAGCTTCTACCCCCAAGCCGTAAGACTCCTGAACAGCTGATCAAATGGCTACACAGACTATCTGCATTGCTCCCACCCCCATTTTTAAGCTGCTGCTACTCTGTTTATTATCCATGCCTAATTACTTTACCTCTACCTACATGTACATATTACCTCAATTACCTCGACTGACCGGTGCCCCCTCATATTGACTCTGTACCGGTAACCCCTGTATATAGTCTCACTACTGTTATTTTATTGTTGCTCCTTAATTATTTGTTATTTTTCTATTTGTTTTTATTTATTTATTAGTTGTCTTTTTTATTTATGTATTTTTTTAAACTTCTGTTTATTTTATATGTTCCAGACGTTTGGTATATTTATTTCTTGCACAAAATAGAATAGGTCGACCTTTGTACTATGGGGGATAGTAGATTGACATAGGCTAATGCTTTTGCTGTTCGTTAGGTCTACTCATCTTGTTGGCTGACGAAAAGCAAATGTGATCATTTCTTCCAATATCTTTAATATACACCTTGGAGTTGGGTAAGGTTGCACGAAGTTGCGTCCCCAATGTGTCTATCTTCACTTGTAGCCTGTGAGAAAGACCCGATCACGTGATGGAGTGAGCGGCGCTCAGGGAGAAGGGCACAACGGCCACGCAAAAGTTTTTTTTTAAAGAGTGCATTACGGCCACACAAAGGGATGCCTGTGTGAAATTCTTGGCATGATTAAGTGCTTGTCAAATTGTGAATGAGTGACTGATGTAGCGTGTACAGCCTGAGCAAAAAAAAAAAAAAGAAATTCAAATCGGCATCATGCAGCCTTATAATGTATTAAAAATCAAAACATATAGCCCAACGTTTGTAGAATTAAAGTTATATTAAATTAAATTAAGCATATAGGAATACCTATTTCTTTGTTAACCGCTCAACACAGAATAGCCACATGTGCGCACTCCCTCAAATCGTTTAGAGAAAATATAATTTAAATTTTATTTAACTTTGTTCATTTGTATTCATCAAATCAAGGTTTATTTGTCACGTGTGCTGAATACAACAGGTGTAGACCTTACAGTGAAATGCTTACTTACAGGCTCTAATCAATAGTGCAAAACAGGTATTAGGTGAACAATAGGTAAGTAAAGAAATAAAAACAACAGTAAAAAGACAGTGGAAAATCACAGTAGCGAGGCTATATACAGTAGCGAGGCTATAAAAGTAGCGAGGCTACAGGTTAGTCAGGCTTATTGAGGTAGTATGTACATGTAGATATGGTTAAAGTGGCTATACCTATATGATGGACAGAGAGTAGCAGTAGCGTAAAAGAGGGGTTGGCGGGTGGCGAGAAACAATGCAGATAGCCCGATTAGCCAATGTGCGGGAGCACTGGTTGGCCAGGCCAATTGAGGCAGTATGTACATGCATATATGATAAACAGAGTGGCAGCAGCGTAAAAGAGGTGTTGGGGGGGCACACAATGCAAATAGTCCGGGTAGCCATTTGATTACATGTTCAGCAGTCTTATGGCTTGGGGGTAAAAACTGTTGAGAAGCCTTTTTGTCCTAGACTTGGCACTCCGGTACCGCTTGCCTTGCGGTAGTAGAGAGAACAGTCTATGACTGGGTGGCTGGAGTCTTTGACAATTTTTAGGGCCTTCCTCTGACACCGCCTGGTGTCGAGGTCCTGGATGGCAGGCAGCTTTGCCCCAGTGATGTACTGGGCCGTACTACCCTCTGAAGTGCCTTGTGGTCGGAGGCTGAGCAAATGTCCTACCAGGCAGTGATGCAACCGGTCAGGATGCTCTCGATGTTGCAGCTGTAGAACCTTTTGAGGATCTCAGGACCCATGCCAATTCTTTTTAGTTTCCTGAGGGGGAATAGGCTTTGTCATGCTCTCTTCACAACCGTCTTGGTGTGTTTAGACCATTCTAATTTAGAACCAAGAAACTTGAAACTCTCAACCTGCTCCACTACAGCCCCATCGATGAGAATTGGGGCGTGCTCGGTCCTCCTTTTCCTGTAGTCCAGAATCATCTCCTTACTCCTGGTTACGTTGAGGGATAGGTTGTTATTCTGGCACCACCCGGCCAGGTCTTTGACCTCCTCCCTATAGGCTGTCTCGTCGTTGTTGGTGATCAGGCCTACCACTGTTGTGTCGTCTGCAAACTTAATGATGGTGTTGGAGTCGTGCCTGGCCATGCAGTCATGGGTGAACAAGGGAGTACAGGAGTGGACTGAGCACGCACCCCTAGGAGGCTCCAGTGTTGAGGATCAGCGTGGCAGATGTGTTGCTACCTAACCTTACCACCTGGGGGCGGCCCGTCAGGAAGTCCAGGATCCAGTTGCAGAGGGAGGTGTTTAGTCCCAGGGTTCTTAGCTTAGTGATGAGCTTTGAGGGTACTATGGTGGTGAACACTGAGCTGTAGTCAATGAATAGATTAGCATTCTCACATAAGTGTTCCTTTTGTCCAGGTGGAAAAGGGCAGTGTGGAGTGCAATAGAGATTGCATCATCTATGGATCTGTTTGGGCGGTATATGCAAATTGGAGTGGGTCTAGGGTTTTTGGTATTATGGTGTTGGTGTCAGCCATTACCAGCCTTTCAAAGCACTTCATGGCTATGGACATGAGTGCTACTGGTCTGTAGTCATATAACTTCTCTGGGATAATTGCCGAAAAGCAATTAAAGTGTTGTGCAGTAGAGAAGGTGAAATATACTCAGACTTATTGAGCTGAAATGTAACCTATAGTTTTTCCTATCCTCTCTTCCAGCTGTCCTTGAAGTGCCGGGCTCCTGAGGTGACCCAGTATGTCTACCAGGTGTACGACTCAGTCCTGAAGAACTGAACCTTCCGTCCGTCCACTCACCACCCTCCACTCCACACCTCGCCCCATGAACAAACAGCAGCTGTTAGCGTTTTAGTCATGTATTATTCCTTTCCCTCATTCCTCTCCACCATCTTTACCTCCATGGGAGAATGTGACATCCCCACTCCATCCTAAACTAAATGTCTTAATGTCGTAAAACGTGGTTGATGGTGAAGCTCTCCAAAAAGAAGAAGAAATCTTTCATATTCACTAAGCCATCGGTCCCACCTCTTTGTACTGTATTGCCAATATTGGAAAGTGTAATATCATATATGTTTTGTGTCTATTTTTATGCTTATTCTGCTTCCATGGTACTTTTCCTACTTTCCCAACCGTTCCACAAGAGATACTTGATTTGGTGCCATCTTCCAGGCCTTACTGGGGCGGACGTTTCCAGTTGAACCAGTTGCTACAGTATGTCTCCATGATGCAACAAGTACCATTCTGGGCCAAGATGGCAGTAGTGAGAGGCAAGAGCAGGAACAGGGAACATGAAATTGTCAGGCTGCCATAATTTTAATGCATTAGTGGATGTCATTCTCTACTCATTTTAGTAACCACTATGCTGACCACTATTTATGATGGCTATTATTACTTGTTTGCTCCAGTCTGTGCCATTGTTCTTTTTTATTGATACTTGCAGGTAGCTGATCATTTCAAGCTTCTCAACGCTTTTCTGATTGCTCGACCTGCAGCAGCCATCAAACACAGTTATAGCCATTCCTAGATTTCCAATAATCCATGTCCCTTTGCTGATTTTGTGTTGCAGTATTAATTATTATGCCAATTGTGAGTGTGGCATGAGTTGTCCATTCTGTTATACTGTAATCATTTTATGTTGATTCCAATGAGATTATTTGTTATTCTTTATATGTAAGATAGTTATTGATATTCCATTTGCAGCTGTTCCTCCAAACAAAACTAAACCCTAAACCTTGGGTCAAACCCAAAGCCAGGGTCAATATCAGTTGCTATTTTCATAGTAGATAACAACCCCATACTGTCATCAATTACATACCTGCTGTACGTGTTTGTGGTGTTCTGCAGTTAAAATCACCTCCCCTGGCATTGCTTTATCCTAAACATGGAGGCTATGTGGTGCTTGCAGGCCACCTAATGACCAGGGTCCCCCTTCTATGATTATACTGTGCAGTGACGTGGTGTAGTTTGTAGACCTAAAGTTCTGTACGACTAATGAAAGATGATTATTATATTACTACCTTGTAACCCAGAATTAGTGTGCTTGTATTCCATAACAGAAAAACGTTGGCGCTATATTCCAGTTATGTACCAAGTCCTTGTGGAAGTTGTATTAATAAATGTATACAAACTGATGTGATTTTAATATGCCATATCTCTATGACTAACCATGCTTGCTAGACCTCTGGTAGTTGAGCTCAAACATTGTTGATCATTTTATTAATTATTTTTATTGAAGTCAATGTAAAGTGCAGTCTGAAGGGTACCAATTGTGTTTGTGACTTCAGCTTTCTAATTTTATTGTTGCCACATGCTGATGTGCCTGTAAACCTGCATGGAAGCGGTGTCCATTGCTCCCCAAAAAATCTTTGCTGTCTGTTTTCCTCATTCTCAAAACAACACTTGGCTACAGGGGATGGTCTTATCTTTGCCCAGAATTTGACTGCATGAATCCCAAGCAAGATATTATAAAGGTGTATTTGGGTGTAGCTTTCCCATGCAGAACTTGTTTGAGAAAAAATATTTAATGTACTTATAAGCCCAGCAACCAGGGATAAGCCTAAAGAACGGCTGTAGTAAGAAGTAATATGATTCTTCTCCTCAAGCTAACCTATTGATACTGCATCACTCCTCGTCGTCAAGGTGGCACTGTATTCTCTATTATTTCAATAAAATGTCTGGTATAAACGTATGCAGTGCCTGATGTTTCACTCATTTGTTCACAATTCATAATCACACCAGAGGTAATATGACACACAGCCAAAGGCCAGCCATAGCAGTGTGTAGTCCACAGATGCTCAGAATACAGAGTGACTCGCTCAGAATCAAAGCTTATTTCCCTTGAGATGCTACTGATGTTTTAGGTGGGGTTTTTTTTCCTTTGGAGGGTAGGCATTTTCACACTGACAATGTCAGTCTGAATCAGCATGTTGATTTTGTTACAGTTGTGTGTCTGGGGAAAATACAAGCACAATGGAAGTTACAGTCTAGAGACCAGCGATATCAGTGTTGGAAAAAGTGTTTCACACTGGATTTCCAACTCTTTACATCATCTGCATTGTGGGGATTGGGAAGAAGTCTGGCTTGAACTAAAGTAATTAGCAGAGCTATAGGCCTAGAGAATATGGCTCTGGTAATTAGTTGCTCTAATTATCTTCAAAATAGACAATATAACTCAGTCAATAAGACCCCCCTAGTTCTCTCTGTTGACACGGCAAGCGGTCCTGCTGCATCAAGTCTGGAACCAACAGGAGCCTGAACAGCTTCTACCCCCAAGCCACAGCTTCTACCCCCTAGCCTCTATGTAGTACGTTGGGCCTCTCATAGTCTGTTCTGGACTTGGTGACTGTGAAGAGACCTCTGATGGCATGTCTTGTGGGGTATGCGTGCATTGGTGTCCGAGCTGTGTGCTAGTAGTTTAAACAGACAGCTAGGTGCAGTCAACATGTCAATACATGCGCTGCTGCTACTTTTTACCATGTCACTTTATTCCTAGCTATATGTACATATCTACCTCAATTATCTCGTACCCCTGCACATTGACTCAGTATTGGTACCCCCTGTATATAGCCAAGTTATCGTTACGCATTGTGTATTTATTACTTTTATTACGTGTTTTACTTTTAGATTATTTATCTTTTCTTTCACTCTGCATTGTTGGGTAGGGCAGGTAAGCATTTCACTGTTAGTCTACTCCTGTTGTTTATAAAGCATGTGACATAACATTTTATTTTATTAGAGGAAGAGGCGAAGCGAAAGGTTTTTCTTATGGCTGAGGGGCAGTATTGAATAGCTTGGATGAATAAGGCGCCCAGAGTAATTCCACTAGATGTCAACAGTCTTTACAACCTTGTTTCAGGCTTTTAATGTGAAGGGGGAGTGAATAAGAGCTGTTTGACTAAGTGGTCTGGCAGAATGCCATGAGCTCAGTCATGCGCACGGCCGTGAGAGCGAGCTGCATTCCTTTTCATTTCTAAAGATAGGAATTGTCCGGTTGAAACATTATTGAAGATTTATGTTTAAAACATCCTAAAGATTGATTCTATACATCAATTGACATGTTTCTACGAACTGTAATATAACGTTTTTGACTTTTCGTCTGAACGCGCACTGCATTTGGATTACTGGGCTAAATGCGCAAACAAAAAGGAGGTATTTGGACATAAATGATGGACTTTATCGAACAAAACAAAGATTTATTTATTGTGGAACTGGGATTCCTGGGAGTGCATTACGAGGAAGATCATCAAAGGTAAGTGAATATTTATAATGCTATTTCTGACTTCTGTTGACTCCACAACATGGCGGGTATCTGTATGGCTTGTTTTTGTGCCTGAGTGCTGTACTCAGATTATTGCATGGTGTGCTTTTTCTGTAAAGCTTTTTTGAAATCTGACACAGCGGTTGCATTAAGAAGAAGTATATCTTTAATTCCATGTATAACACTTGTATTTTCATCAACATTTATGATGAGCATTTCTGTAAATTGATGTTTCTGTAAATTGATGTGGCTCTCTGCAAAATCACCGGATGTTTTGGAAGCAAAACATTACTGAACATAACACACCAATGTAAACTGAGATTTTTGGATATAAATATGAACTTTACTGAAAAAAACATGCATATATTGTGAAGTCCTATGAGTGTCATCTGATGAAGATCATCAAAGGTTAGTGATTAATTTTATCTCTATTTCTGCTTTTTGTGACTCCTCTTTTTGGCTGGAAAAATGGCTGTGTTTTCTGTGTCTAGACACTGACCTAACATAATCGCATGATATGCTTTCGTCGTAAAGCCTTTTTGAAATCAGACACTGTGGTGGGATTAACAACAAGTTTATCTTTAAAATGGTGTATAATACTTGTATGTTTGAGGAATTTTAATTATGAGATTTCTGTTTGAATTTGGCGCCCTGCACTTGTCAAATCGATCCCGTTAATGGGATTTCACACGTAAGAAGTTAACTCCGCCCAAAATCTGTCCAGGAAAATAAGCACACGAAGTGAGGAATTTTTGTATGGAGGTCAATCCAATTGGCGAAGGATTTTAATGTGAATATTCTAAAATCTTCATAACAACAATATGCACACTTTCCCACCAGAGATTTGTTTCCATCAAATGTACTTGTTGCGGATAAATGGCTGTGCGTGATGAGGTAGTGCACACATACAAACAAATTGCTGTAAATTCCCATGTACTGGATAAAACAATACAAGTTAATTGCACAATACAAGTTAATCGCATTTTCAACTCTACTGATGGTTTTGACACAAAAAAATATATAATTATATAGCGAATCTGCCCACTCTGGTACTGGCAGATGCGCCTTAGCCAACAGCTTACAGATACAGTGCGAGTATAGGCATAACCGCGGAAAGTAAGTGTGCTAGCACCCACAGAAAATTTGAAAAAGTATTAATATACAGTACCAGTCAAAGGTTTGGACACACCTACTCATTCAAAGGTTTTTTCTTTATTTTTACTCTTTTCTACATTATATAATAATGTGAAGACATCAAACAAATGATATAACACATACAGAATCATGTAGTAACCAAAAAAGTGTTAAACAAATCAAGTTGAGTCACAAAAACCATCAAGCGCTATGATGAAACTGGCTCTCACGAGGACCGCCATAAGAAAGGAAGACCCAAAGTTACCTCTGCTGCAGAGATTACTGCACCTCAGATTGCATCCCAAATAAATGCTTCACAGAGTTCAAGTAACAGACATATCTCAACATCAACTGTTCAGAGGAGACTGCATGAATCTGGCTTTCATGGTCGAATTGCTGCAAAGAAACCATAACTAAAGGACACCAATACGATGAAGAGACTTGATTGTGCCAAGAAATATAAGCAATGGACATTAGACATGTGGAAGTATGTCCTTTGGTCTGATGAGTCCAAATTTGAGATTTTTGGTTCCAGCCATCGTGTCATTGTGAGACTCAGAGTAGGTGAACGGATGACCTCCGCATGTGTGGTTCCCAACATGAAGCATGGAGGAGGAGGTGTGATGGTGCTTTGCTGGTGACACTGTCTGTGCTTTATTTAGAATGTAAGGCACACTTAACCAGCATGGCTAACAGCATTCTGCAGTGATATGCCATCCCATCTGGTTTGCGCTTACTGGGAATATCATTTGTTTTTCAACAGGACAATGACCCAAAACACACCTCCAGGCTGTGTATGTGCTATTTGACCAAGAAGGAGAGTGAAGAAGTGCTGCATCAGATGACCTGGCCTCCACAATCACCCAACCTCAACCCAATTGAGATGGTTTGGGATGAGTTGGACAGCAGAATGAAGGAAAAGCAGCCAACAAGTGCTCAGCATATGTGGGAACTCCAAGACTGCCGGAAAAACATTCCTCATGAAGCTGGTTGAGAGAATGCCAAGAGTGTGCAAAGCTGTCATCAAGGCAAAGGGTGGCTACTTTGAAGAATCTAAAATCTAAAATATCTTTCAATTTGTTTAAACTTTTTTTGATTACTACATGATTCCATATGTGTTATTTAATAACTTTGATGTTTTCACTATTATTCTACAATGTAGAAAATATTTTTTTTAAATAAAGAAAACCCTTGAATGAGTAGATGTGTCCAAACTTTTAACTGGTACTGTATATATTATATATTATATATATTATATATATATATATATATATATATATATATATTTTTTATTTTTTTTTTTTTTTAATACATTTTTTTAAACAAAAGCAGTGCACTGGGCCTTTAATACTATTAAAGGCCCAGGCCCAGTGCACTACTTTTGTTTAAAAAATGTATTAAAAAAAATATATATATATAAATATATACAGTACTACTACTCATTCAAGGGTTTTCTTTATTTTTTAAATATTTTCTACATTGTAGAATAATAGTGAAAACATCAAAATTATGAAATAACACATGGAATCATGTAGTATATTAGCAGACTGATATAGCAGGCACTCGGAGCTCCCGAGTGGCGCAGCGGTCTAAGCCACTGCATCTCAGTGCGAGAGACGTCACTACAGACCCTGGTTCGATTCCAAGCTTTATCACAACCGGCCGTGATAGGGAATCCCATAGGGCGGCGCACAATTGGCCCAGTGTTGTCCGGGTTAGGGTTTGGCCGGGGTAGGCCATCATTGTAAATAAGAATTTGTTCTTAACTGACTTTCCTAGTTAAATACACTTTCATAAAAAGTTTGGATGAAAACCTGATTTATAGCTAGGTTTCCATCCAATTGGTGACAGATTTTCATGCGAATATACAAAAATCTGCACAAAGATAGTATATTAATTTTCCCACCAGTGGTGTGTTTCCATCCAATGGACTTGCTGCGGATAAAAATCAGTGTGTGATGAAAAGCACACAAAATGTACTTTTTCACATGTTTTCATGTACCGAATTAAAATCTAAAGTTCAACTCTACCGATAGTTTTGTCACAAAAACTGTTGCGTTGAATAACATACGTGCCTACTCTGGTCGTGGCACATGCGCTCTAGCCTAGGGTTTCCCAAACTAGGTCCTGGTAGGCTGTGCTTGTAGGCTAGTTTACATTATGAGACTATTATGGATAAGCGAGAGTATTTGTTTTGTCAAACGACAGTCAAGCATCGATCATCATGCCACCAGAATAAGACCCTTGATATTTACTGTGAAGTTAATAATTTATTTAATCTGTAGCCTAATAAACTGCATGGTTTGAAGAGTCATAGTGGGAGGACCACACTGTCAGGGGTGTGTACGGGAGGCAAAGTCAGATGCAGGAGAGCAGAGTGTAATAAACAGGCACACTAATTCCGGTCCAAAAATGACAGCACATAAGAACAATAACATGCCAAAAACACGGAACATAGGAAAAGTATAGCGCCTGACAAAATCCACATAACAATAAACAATTACACACAAAGACATGGTGGGGAACAGAGGACTAAACCCATGCAGTAATTATGGAATGAAAACCAGGTGTGTAATGGAACAAGACAAAACAATATATGAGAAATGGAGCGGCGATGGCTAGAAAGCCGGTGACGTCGATCGCTGAACACCGCCCGAACAAGGAGAGGAGCCGACTTTGGTGGAAGTCGTGACACACAAACCATATCAAGTCGAGTAAAAATGGACCTTTCAATGCACCAGAGATTTCTCATCACATCTCGACACGGTTTTATGGTCACACAAACTGAAACTGTTCAATGGAATAGACTTTTTTTTAAAAAGTATAACTAGTTTGACTTACTCGTTTACAGAAATGTAATATTGTTTTGAAGTCAACAGATTAATTTAAGGTTACTTGCATAACCCCGGTTCTCTAATATTATCAGTGAGATATCTCACTGTGGTATTCACCAGAATCTCTCAGTAACTCGAAGAACCAATAATAGTGGCGAATGAGGGAACCCTTCCCCTCATACTAAAGATCCACTCTCCCACCCTCTGATCTTTCTCGAGCATGCCGAACTTCCTCATACTCTTGCGAGTAGGGGAATGATGTGAAATATCTTATTAGTTTGATATCTCACAGTGTGATATGGCCAACTCGCATATCGCACATGCTCTCCGAAGCCAGGCAGTCCCACATATCAATTCTCAGATGCCCCAACACTGAGGACAGTATGCGCTAATGAAGGTGCAGTGACATCTAGTCGGTAGAACCTCATAAAAGTATGAGGACCACACCATATCACCCTCCTTCCTTGCTCCTGGCCTGCCCTGCCTCTTCCACCAATCCAATTGTTTCTTATGGACAGAAAAGTGCAGAGGCTCTGAGCTGTCCGATCAGGTCCATTGTCTACTACTTGCGTACATATCATTGTGTGACTCCAAGGTTACTTTGATATGATGGTTATTATATCAATATTTGCACATTAAGGCATTTCCACCACCATTTCTTGCATAATTCATTTTGCTGACACAAAGATCCCACCATGTCGAACAAACAAATGATATGTCTGCATTTCTAAAAGTTTACTGAAACTACCTGTTTCCATCACAGCTGTCATGATTTATTTTAATAAGGTATGACCTTACTCGCATAAAAACTGTGGATGGAAACGTGGTTAGTGAGTCGAATTTGATCAACATAAATGCTTATTAGCGCATCGTGGAACACACCTTCCACATCGTTCATTATTTCCCCTTGTTGATTATCCGTTAGGGCCTACCTATGGCCTGTTTACAAGTATATCTCCCCTCTCATTAGCTAGAATGGTCCCATTTGATCTCGCCTCCTTCAGCCTGCTTTCCATCTTTGAGGACATGTAATTCAATTGTTAGAGCGGTCACTTGACTATCTTGTCAATATAATAGACGATTTTTGGTTCACATTAACTGGCTGGCTACATCGCATGATGCGTTGTGTGGTGGGGAGTCGACTCCAAAATAATCGATTCCTTGAGTCCTTACCCGTGGACTCCCATTTCTGGGTGTCAAGCTTCGATTCTGCCAGGAATCGACTCCTACGGTCCAGTATTTCTGCAACTGAGGAAACTATTTTCCGTAGTTTACTTGGAGAACACCAACTGTCGCATCTTTCACAGAAAGAAAGAGCGAGGGAGAGAGATGGGAGGGGCACAGCAAGGCATGTCGGCCACCAGACAGGCACTCAGAACTGTGCATCGGTAATCAAAATATATAGGCTATAGGCTATCGCAATTTATTGGCTTGCAATGTCTAGCGCCAGTTCACTAAAGTAGGGGCTATCAGTGAGTAGGCTGAGCTATTCAACACAACAGACCGAAGACCAAACACACACAAGCGTTTTTCATAGCGAAGAGAAAGAGGAGCAGGCGAGGGAGAGAGAGGATCGGGGCAGGCAAAGAGACAGTCAACCGTGCATAGGCTATATATTGGTCATCTGTATCTAGCAATGCCTCGTACATTCACCAAAAGTATATTAAAGTAGAGGGGGAGACCTAAGCTTTTGGCAGCCAAGCACGAGTTATCAGTGTAGCCTATTGTTCTGTATACCTCTGGCCCTTCTTTGGACACTGTGTTAACTAACCTCCAGATGAGCTTCAATGCCATACAACTCTCCTTCCGTGGCCTCCAACTGTTCTAAAATGCAAGTAAAACTAAATGCATGTTCTTCAACCGATCGCTGCCCACACCTGCCCGCCCGAGAGTAGTACTCTGGACGGTTCTGACTTAGAATATGTGGACAACTACAAATACCTAGGGGTCTGGTTAGACTGTAAACTCTCCTTCCAGACTCACATTAAGCATCTCCAATCCAAAATTAAATTTAGAATCTGCTTCCTATTTCGCAGCAAAGCATCCTTCCCTCATGCTGCCAAACACCCTCGTAAAACTGACCATCCTACCGAACCTTGACTTTGGTGATGTCATTTACAAAATAGCCTCCAACACTCTACTCAACAAATTGGATGCAGTCTATCACAGTGCCATCCGTTTTGTCACCAAAGCCCCATATACTACCCACCACTGCGACCTGAATGCTCACGTTGGCTGGCCCTCGCTTCATATTCGTCGCCAAACCCACTGGCTCCAGGTCATCTATAAGTCTTTGCTAGGTAAAGCCCCGCCTTATCTCAGCTCACTGGTCACCATAGCAGCACCCACCCGTAGCACGCGCTCCAGCAGGTATATTTCACTGGTCACCCCCAAAGCCAATTCATCCTTTGGCCGTCTCTGCTGCCAATGACTGGAACGAACTGCAAATATCTCTGAAGCTGGAGACTCTTACCGCCCTCACTAGCTTTAAGCACCAGCTATTAGAGCAGCTCACAGATCACTGCACCTGTACATAGCTCATCTGTAAATAGCCCATCCAATCTACCTCATCTGCATACTGTATTTATTTATTTATCTTGCTTCTTTGCTCCCCAGTATCACTTTGCATATTGCCTTACCTCTCTTATCCTACCTCATTTGCACATGCTGTATTTAGATTTTTCTACTGTATTGTTGATTGTATGTTTGTTTATTCCATGTGTAACTCTGTGTTGTTGTATTTGTCGAACTGCTTTGCTTTATCTTGGCCAGGTCACAGTTGCAAATGAGAACTTGTTCTCAACTATCCTACCTGGTTAAATAAAGGTTAAATAAAAAATATACACTGCTCAAAAAAATAAACTTTTTAAAACTTAAACAACACAATGTAACTCCAGGTCAATCACACTTCTGTGAAATCAAACTGTCCACTTAGGAAGCAACACTGATTGGCAATACATTTCACATGCTGTTGTGCAAATGGAATAGACAACAGGTGGAAAGTATAGGCATTTAGCAAGACACCCCCAATAAAGGAGTGTTTCTGCAGGTGGGGACCACAGACCACTTCTCAGTTCCTATGCTTCCTGGCTGATGTTTTGGTCACTTTTGAATGCTGGCGGTGCTTTCACTCTAGTGGTTGCATGAGACGGAGTCTACAACCCACACAAGTGGCTCAGGTAGTGCAGCTCATCCAGGATGGCACATCAATGCGAGATGTGGCAATAAGGTTTGCTGTGTCTGTCAGGGTAGTGTCCAGAGCATGGAGGCGCTACCAGGAGACAGGCCAGTACATCAGGAGACGTGGAGGAGGCCGTAGGAGGGCAACAACCCAGCAGCAGGACCGCTACCTCCGCCTTTGTGCAAGGAGGAGCAGGAGGAGCACTGCCAGAGCCCTGCAAAATTACCTCCAGCAGGCCACAAATGTGCATGTGTCTGCTCAAACGGTCAGAAACAGACTCCATGAGGGTGGTATGAGGGCCCGACGTCCACATGTGGGGGTTGTGCTTACAGCCCAACACCGTGCAGGACGTTTGGCATTTGCCAGAGAACACCAAGATTGGCAAATTCGCCACTGGCACCCTGTGCTCTTCACAGATTAAAGCAGGTTCACACTGAGCACGTGACAGACGTGACAGAGTCTGGAGACGCCATGGAGAACGTTCTGCTGCCTGCAACATCCTCCAGCATGACCGGTTTGGCGGTGGGTCAGTCATGGTGTGGGGTGGCATTTCTTTGGGGGGCCGCACAGCCCTCCATGTGCTCGCCAGAGGTAGCCTGACTGCCATTAGGTACCGAGATGAGATCCTCAGACCCCTTGTGAGACCATATGCTGGTGTGGTTGGCCCTGGGTTCCTCCTAATGCAAGACAATGCTAGACCTCATGTGGCTGGAGTGTGTCAGCAGTTCCTGCAAGAGGAAGGCATTGATGCTATGGACTGGCACGCCCGTTCCCCAGACCTGAATCCAATTGAGCACATCTGGGACCTCATGTCTCGCTCCATTCACCAATGCCACGTTGCACCACAGACTGTCCAGGAGTTGGCGGATGCTTTAATCCAGGTCTGGGACGAGATCCCTCAGGAGACCATCCGCCACCTCATCAGGAGCATGCCCAGGCGTTGTAGGGAGGTCATACAGGCACGTGGAGGCCACACACACTACTGAGCCTCATTTTGACTTGTTTTAAGGACATTACATCAAAGTTGGATCAGCCTGTAGTGTGGTTTTCCACTTTAATTTTGAGTGTGACTCCAAATCCAGACCTCCATGGGTTGATAAATTTGATTTCCATTGATAATTTTTGTGTGATTTTGTTGTCAGCACATTCAACTATGTAAAGACAAAAGTATTTAATAAGAATATTTCATTCATTCAGATCTAGGATGTGTTATTTTAGTGTTCCCTTTATTTTTTGGAGCAGTGTATAATCTAGACTTCACGTTGAAATATCTTCAGGTCTACAAAACCTCCAGGCTTCCGTAATAAGTGTACATTTAATAAAACATTTTTTTAAATAATTACAGGGGGCAGTTTGGAAAAACGAATCCTGTTTGAATCGTCCTCTGGAATAATGAACATGCTTGATTATAGTTAGGCTACAAGACCCTAATACCCGTCCGAATAGGGCTAAAACATAGGGTTATCAGCGTAGAGTGCTCGGCATCCTCCCATGGAATCCGTCAAGGTGGCACACAGCAGAAATATCACTGAAATATTATAGTACCTACACATCACCTTCTTTATTCAAACAAAGTAGACATTTTATAGACAAATGGGCAGCATCATGCGCATGTCAGTCCTCTAGAACGTAAATGTAGTCTTCCTAGTAGGACTGCAATAATGAGGTCGAGCAAGAGTCGACTCATATGACTCCAACCACAGGAGTCTGAGTCGAGCAAGAGTCTACTTTTTTCGACTCCAAAATCCAGGAGTTGTGCACCACTAAGTAAAAGATTGTGAAAGGTGACTTGGGCCAGACAGGTATGTGGCACGTGGTTACTTAGCAACAGTGTCAAAATATACTGTTGCTAAGAAACAGCCTCCTTACTTCCCATCGGGTTCACATGTTTCTCAACACATTTGAGTTAATGCTAAGGTAGCCTAGTGGTTAGAGCGTTGGACCAGTAACCGAAAAGGTTGCTAGATCGAATCCCCGAGCTGACAAGGTAAAAATCTGTCGTTCTGCCCCTGAACAAGGCAGTTAAACCACTGTTCCTAGGCGGTCATTGTAAATAAGACTTTGTTCTTAACTGACTTGCCTAGTTAAATAAATAAAAATACTGTAGAAGAAAGTCAACGACCTAGGCTATTCAGATGGAAAATCAATGCATGTCGGCTACTTCTGATGTAAGAACCACATGGATATTTTCAGTATTATTTTTAATAGTCAAAAAAGCAAAGCCCGCTGGTTTATGTGTCGCACACAGGGTCACTAAAAATTCCTCAAAACTCCCAAGTGTTCTGGAAATGTTAAAAAGAGAGGACTATAACTCAAATTTCAGTTAACCTACCTTTATCTGACACACATCTCTGACAGTGGCAACCCTTTTTATTCTCGTGCGGACCGACCTTTCCCTAAAAGGCTAGATTATTCACAACATATCGGCTGTCGGTTGTTAACATCTCATCTGACAATGAATCTACAGCAGACGTGATGTGATAGCCCTACATTAGCCTACACACTTTAAGGTCTTACCCCTTTTTGCTGCCTGTAATATCTGACAGGCGCTTAGAACGCGTGCCGCCTCTCCACTATCGAGAGAGGACGTTTTATCTTTAGGACTCTTCACTGTATCCACCTGAGCCACTTATCTTTCAGTGGGAAGCCAACGAATGAGGTTATACACACATCAGCATCACCGCAGGTGTATCCGCAGCAGCACTTTGGAATCTACACATTTCACCGCATCAACTCCATACTTGTGCGCACGGTAAGATTGTAGTAGCCTATTATTTCTAATGATGTTTACTGATATGGAGTTGTTTAGAGATGCAGCTAAGGTGGTCTATTTAGATGAATTTTATCCTTAATTTTTTACAGATCTATCTGCTTTTATTCTCACAAAGTTGGGATGTAATTCTGATGCCTTTATTTTTGCATTTCATGAAAACCCATCAGCTAACCATAAAGCCTATCAAAAGATGGTGGCAACATTTTTTTGTTTTTTAAATATGTGATTGTGCTATTTTGCTTGATCAAATAGCATACTAGGCTACTGGAATTCTTTCACCCAATGTTGATTCATTTTGTGCATTTAGTTTCTACGTTGGTGAGTATGTCTTTGCGCAGTTACTCATGTCGGTTCCGTGTAATTTTTGGATGATATTAGATATTAGTCTACTAATTCGGGTAGGCCTATATATTTGGGTTCTGATGGTGTAAGACAGTTGAACTAAGCTCGCGAGGCATACAGTATACTAAGTGTTATTCTTCAAGAATCAATGGTTATATATCATTAATAAAAAAATCTAAGAATGGATGTAGCAACTGCAGATTTTCCATTTAATTTGTTGGAATGACAACTTGTTTGGATGGTGATTGTTGTCTTCTAAAAAAATAAGTTAATGATGATTATGCAGCTTCAGATATAGTATTGGTGGGAATTTTATGAAATTTAGAGAGATTATTGTAGTTGTGCTCATTTCATAGATTAATCACTCAACATTTTTTCAAGTAATTAATGGGATCAGTGCATGTAGCTGTTCAAAAATAAATCTTAGTCTAGTCTAGCTCTACTGGCTCCAAAACGGCAAGGGGGAGTTGTAGCATCTCCAATAAACCATCTGGAAGACAATACACTGATTTAAGTGACTAAATAAATATTTTGTCACATTTCATTCAAGCTTACAATTTTGTCAATCTCATTCAGAGTGCACAGTGACGTCTTTGGTTTTCACAGAATATCTTATTTAATCTTCTCAGTGTCCTTGTGTATAGGATTTCTATTTTTAGTTGGTTGCTTAGCAGCATAGTGCTTTTGTTTCCCTTTTGTAGATGAATGAAAGGCATGCAGTGGTAAAAATAATGCACTTTACAAAAGAACCTCTACTTTCATGTACAAGTACAGAGTGATCCAGGAAATGGTGGAGCGATTTCTGCACAGTGCATCTTTAAGCCCCAAATGAACTAAATAACCCATATCTGTTTGGTGTGTTCCCCTTTTCTGTCAACCTCCTACTCTCTTTCTCAAATCTCGCTCTTCCAATCCCACTACCTCCCCCTCGCTCTCTTTACCTCTCACTCCCCAATTCCCTTTTCTACCCTCTCTCCTCCCCCAATCCTCTAGTATGATAGGGGGTGTTGGTGGCCTATGAATGGGGCTGAGCGTGCACCCCACCACCACACCTGCCTCTGCACCCGTGGGGACTATGCGTTGCACAACCCTGAATGCACTAGCCGGTGGTTTGCGAGAACAGGGAAGGGGGCGGAACGTCGGCAGGGGGTCAAGGGGGGCTCAGCATGCCCCCTCCCTTCCGCATCGCTGTGCTGGGGGCGCAGGGTGTGGGCAAGACTGCCATCGTGCAGCGCTTCCTCCACGATGACTACAGCGAGGAGCCTGTCCCGGCAACCAGCCGTGCCCGCCAGGTCCACCTGTCGGCTGCCGTGCTCAATGGCCACGTGCACAACTTGCAGATCACCGACTATCCTGCAATCACCAGCTTCCCCTGCAGCTCACTGCAGGTACTGTCCCACTGAAGCACAATAGTGATGGGAACTGATGTGTATGGCAGGTTAGACATTGTAGCAAGGTGAAAGGTCCAATTTAATGTCAGGAGATGAGGAGAGGAAGCCACTGTCAGTGAGTTCATCTTAATAGAGTGGTTTCCTTCTGCTTTGATGCTATCTGTTCCCTGCTATCTAAATGTATCTACATTTGCATAACATACACACACACACATACAGTGCCTTGCGAAAGTATTCGGCCCCCTTGAACTTTGCGACCTTTTGTCACATTTCAGGCTTCAAACATAAAGATATAAAACTGTATTTTTTTGTGAAGAATCAACAACAAGTGGGACACAATCATGAAGTGGAAAGACATTTATTGGATATTTCAAACTTCTTTAACAAATCAAAAACTGAAAAATTGGGCGTTTGCAAAAGGTCGCAAAGTTCAAGGGGGGTTCAAAAATAAACTATCCAGGTGTTAGAATGGCACTGTAGATCTGACAGGAGTAGATAAGAGGACAACCTGCTCTCTGTATTCACCTGGAATGTAATTTCTCCTCAAGTTCAAATACACTGTATATACAACAGTATGTGGACATCTTTAAATGAGTGGATTTGGCTATTTCAGCCACACCCGTTGCTGACATGTGTATAAAATCAACCACACAGCCATGCAATCTCCATAGCCAAACATTGGCAGTAGAATGGCCTTACTGAAGAGCTCAGTGACTTTCAACGTGGCATCTTTCCAACAAGTCAGTTCGTCAAATTTCTGCCCTGCTAGAGGTTCCCCGGTCAACTGTAAGTGCTGTTATTGGGAAGTGGAAATGTCTAGGAGCAACAACAGCTCAGCCACAAAGTGGTAGGCCACACAAGCTCACAGAATGGGATGGCCAAGTGCTGAAGAGCGTAGCGCATAAAAATCGTCTGTCCTTGGTTGCAACACTCACTACCGAGTTCCAAACTGCCTCTGGATGCAACTTCAGCACAATAACTGTTTGTTGGGAGCTTCATGAAATTAGTTTCCATGGCAAAACAGCCTTACATAAGCCTAAAATCACCATGCACAATGCCAAGCGTCAGCTGGAGTGGTATAAAGGACATTGGACTTTGGAGCAGTGGAAACGCGTTCTCTGGAGTGATGAATCACGCTTCACCATCTGGCAGTCCCACGGATTAATCTGGTAGTTTGGTGACACCCTGTACACAGAGGTTGGGCAAAAACCCAGCCCTGGAAGTTTCTCATCCTCAGTAGGCCAAGAGGTACTGCTGAGATAGTGGATGCCATCAACCCCAGCACTCGGAGGTATGTCTTGAACGTGACCGAGCGCCTCCTGTTGAACAAGGAGAGGCACTATCAGAACGGCATGATGCAGTCCTCCGAGGGTGTCCGAGAGAGAATCCAGCATTACGCCTTGGTACTATCTGAGTTGGCACCAAATAGATCCTTTTCTGATTGATCTTGAACCATATGCGTTGTGTTTGGTACCACTTGCAAAGCAGGTAATCATCTGTATAGGACACCTCAGCCCCTTGATTCTCAGTGGTGTGAATGTTTCCTCTACACACTTTCTGAACGTTCAGGGAGCTAGCGCAATCCCAAATGGTATTCATAGACTGCCTTCAAAAGAAAACCTTAAAAACCTCCTGTCCTGCAGGTCGACTGAGGTGAACCAGTCACCTCAATGAAAAGACAGAGACAGCATGTTGAATGTAAGCATATGCAACTTTGTCAGATAGCTGTTTAGCACCCATCGCCCCAGAACTGGGGAGAACTACTCCCATTTTTTTGTGAACAAGGAAGTACCGGGTGTAGAAGCCAAGGTGGCTCTCTGCCGCATGTATAGCCCGATTGTTTCTTTGCATAATCAAGAGGAGATTTTCTGCTTTAGTATGTGTGCCGAGTCGCCAGTCGCTGCTGAGTCCAAAATTCTGCTTGAACTTGAGCCGGGGGGAGAGCCGTGGCATAACGGGCACTCAGGGGTAGAGTAGATTCCCTCCATCTTCCTTGAGAGTGAACGCATTAGAATGGGTCGCAGCACAAAGGGCAGGGTTCTACCCAAGAGTCTGTGCTCCACTGGAGAGGTGGCAGGCCAGAACTTGGAGTGAACTGTTGGCTGCCCTTCTCTGCACCAGGGAGCGTACCCCTAGGTCGGGCACCCCTTCTTCCCTGCAGGGGAATCAAATGGGCGGGACCTCGATGCGGCTGCAGAAAATTACAGGTTTCCCTATTGGCGGTGCCTGTTTGGGAATCCGAACTGTGGGGTCGGTGCATGCTGTGTCACTGGAAGCCTCCTGCGGAAAGCCCTGGTGCCAGCGAATTGGTCTGGGTTAGGCTTTTTGATAGCTAGGAGATTATGCATCTCTAGCATCAAATCGGTCTGATAAACCAGCAGTATGGTTGTAACATTCAACTGCCATATAGGACGTGCGGTAGACATGTAAACCTTCTGGTAGATGGACATGAAGAAGTGTTCCCTCTTACCAGGGAGAGAAGTGCCTGTTAGCGACGAGGAACTGTGTTTGAGGTGGTTGGCCAGTGATGGCTCGACCACCGATGGCTTGCCGAGGCCCAGCTCCTCCATGTCCTTGAAATTCATGCTGGCAAAAAGTCTGGTTTGGACCTTGTCGGTCGAGGGTTTGTCCCAATTGCGTTTGGCTTCCGCTATGCAAGCTGGGATAGCTGGGAGGAGTTGCTTGCTTGGGGCGGTGCGAGAGGGGAGTTTCCGTCCATCGTACCAGCCCATCTCTGCGCTGCCACTCCCCATGAGTTTGGGGCACTCAATATTGAGTCTGGTCGCTGCCTGTTTGCAGACATCAAGGAGCGAATATCTATCATCCGCCATCGATGCTCCGCTAAGGGTGAAATAGGGACTAGAGGTAACAGCTTGCACCTCTTCGTGCTCTTCTTCCTCTGCTGTTTGGAGGAGGTTGGTCATGCCCTCGCCATCGCCATTGGGTCTGTGAAGTAGTCTCCCTACCCGAAGGCAGTGTGTGAGATGAGCCACATAGGGCTGCTCAGCACACTCTCTGGCAGCAAAAAAACTGCCGGAGAGTGTTAGCAGTAAAAAAAAAAGCACAATGGATGCATGACTGGGGATTATTGAACACTGCTTCTGCGTGTTCGAGACCTAGGCAGACTTCCTTGCCAGCTATGGTTGCTCCGTATGGGCACAGTTGTGCTGGGACAGGGGCCGGGGTCTTGCTCGGTACCCATTGGGCTGAGCTAGCAGGCTCCATGGCTCCAAAAAACGGCTATCAAAGGGAAATGTAGAACAAAGGGAAACGTAACTCACGTTCGCCACTTGGGCTAGTAGCATAGCTAATTACCATAGTGCTAACCAGATAACCTAATTATTTAAAGGGATACTTCAGGATTTTGGCACTAAAGCCCTTGATCTACTTCCCCAGACAGATGAACTCGTGGATTCCATGTTTATGTCTCTGCATCCAGTATAAAGGAAGTTAGCGATAGTTTCACATGCCAATGCCAACTAGCGTTAGCGTGATGATTGGAAGTCTACAGGAACAGCTAGCATTCCCACAGGCTTCCAGTTATTGCGCTAATGATAGTTAGCAACTTGCTCTAAACTGCACACAGACATACATTTTTTGATCCACGAGTTCATCTGACTCTGTGGAAGTAGATAAAATCATTGCCAAAATCACAAAGTATTACTTTTACAATGTGAATGTAGCTAGCTTTCGCCTCGTGTTAGCCAAAGAAAGCTAGCTCTATGTTGATCTTGAGATGAACAAAAGTGTGGCTCTCATTCGGTAAGCAGAAAGCGAGCTAGTAATCCTACCCTTCCAGGTAAAAAAGCTAGTCGGTAGACTAGCTATCCAGGTTAGCTAAGCCCTGCAGCTAAGTTAGCTAAGTCTCAGCAACTAGCTGTGTGATGCTACAGTAGCTACCTAAGGAGACAAAGGAATAAAAATCAACGAAGCTAATTGTTACCCGAAGTGAAAACCTTCCTTTATGTAAAGTCACCCAACACAGAAGAGGAGAGCTAGCTAGAGTATAACTCTTTTGTGAGAAGAGAATGATCAGAGGGCGGCCGAGTGGCTCTTTAGTATTAAGGGAGGAGCTACCTCATTTGCCACTCGACCTGTCTGGGTCAGACAGATGTGTATGATTGGTTCTTCGAACTACTTAGAGTTTCTGGTGAATCCCACTGTGAGATATTGAAACAAATAATTCAAAGAGAACCCCTGTTTGGGGTAAAACTTCAATCACTTCACACTCTACTGAAAATTTATACAACCTGGTCTCAGAGCATTTCACATGATTCTGTACGTAAATCTGATACACTCCATTTACAGTGAACAAAAATATAAACGTACATCCAACAAGCCTCACAAGCGCAGACCACGTGTAACTACGCCAGCCAGGTCCTCCACGTCCGGCTTCTTCACTTGCTGGAACGTCTGAGACAAGCCACCCAGACAGATGATGAAACTGTGGATTTGCACAACCAAAGAATCTCTGCACAAACTGACTGCAGTTTGGCATCGTAACCGACTTCAGTGGGCAAATACTCACCATCGATGGCCACTGATATGCTGGCGAAGTGTGCTCTTCACCGATGAATCCCGGTTTCAACTGTAACCGGGCAGATGGCAGACAGCGTGTATGGAGTTGTGTGGGCGAGCAAACAGAGTGCCCCTTGTTGGTGGTGGGGTTATGGTATGGGCAGACATAAGCTAGAACACAATTGCATTTTATCAATGGCAATTTGAATGCCCAGATATACCGTGATGAGATCCTGAGGCCCACTGTCGTGCCATTCATCCACCACCACCACCTTTCAGCATGATAATGCACGGCCCCATGAAAATAAAAGAGAGCCGCATACTCTAGGAGCTCAGATGCAAAAATGTAATACCAACGTTTCGACAGCCAAGCTGTCTTCATCAGGGTATAATCACAAACACTGCGGGATAACTCATTTATATAGTGTCAAAAGACACAGGTGTCTGTAATCAAATATTAAAATGTCATACAAGAACAGCATACAAACAAATGGATAGCATACTATCATAGATTAATTTAACTACACAAGTTTACAAACAATTACAATGGCAAAATCACAATAATCACAAGAATGGCTTCAGATCAAAGTCTACGTTGAGACCGAAGGGCGCAAGGGTCTTTAAATTAAAGATCCAGGCAGCCTCTTGTTTTAACAATAAATTATCAAGGTCACCCCCTCTCCTAGGGAGGGTGACATGTGCGATGCCAATATAACGCAGAGACGAAATCGAGGGCCTGCCTCCAAGAAGTGGGCCGCAACTGGATAAGTAAAGTTTTTACACCTAATGGTGCTACGATGCTCTGAGATACGTACTTTTAATTTGCGCTTTGTTTTACCTACATAATTTTTACCACAAGGACAATGCACGGCCCCATGTCACAATGATCTATACACAATTCCTGAAAGCGGAAAATGTCTCAGTTCTTCCATGGCCTGCATACTCAGTAGACATGTCACCCATTGTGCATGTTTGGGATGCTCTGGATTGACATGTATGATGGCGTGTTCCAGTTCCTGCCAATATCCAGCAATTTTGCACAGCCATTGATGAGGTGTGGGACAACATTCCACAGGCCACAATCAACAGCCTGATCAACACGCACATACAGCTAACATTAGCAAGCTAGCTAACATTAGTCACATTGCTATAATTTGTAACATATGATACGTTTAGCACATTTGTTACAGATTGTATGTTTTCGCAAATTCGTCAAATTCGTAACTTATAACACATTTTTAAAATGTGTAACTTATTGTATGTTTTGCAATTTCGTATTTTATAATATGAATTGTAATTCTTAAACATATCTTATGAAATGGAGTGTCTCGGATTTGCGTACAGAATAATTATACGAAATGCTCTGAGTCCAGGTTGATTTATAAAGTAATCAGTGTTTCATTTGCACTGTGGAAGTGCTTGAGGTGTTTTTGAAAAGCTATCCAAGGCAAGCCCTAGCTTGCAAACAATATTTCTCACAGTGAGGAGCCAATTATAAAGCAGAAATTAAATTACAAAAAGTTTGAATTCAATAAGAGAGCAGATTGTGTTCTGGTCATATTGATCAGACAGTAAGCTATGTTGCAAGTCATTTAAACAAATTAACTAGACTAAAATCATTCACAAAAGCTGTGTGTGTGTGCGTGCATGAGTGTGTACAGAATATGTGAAAACTATTGGTCTCCATGCATCTATTTAAAATAACATCCCCAGACAAATTAAACATTTTTAAAACAGTGCCATCAGATTTTACTAGACAAAGGGAAGGTTAATTTGTGTTGCTTCGTAATGAGAGACCTCCCTATGTCTTCTTTCCTCCCTCCTGTCTCCTTTCTTCCCCTTTCTATTCTTGCTAAAATGTTATTCTAGACATTTTTATTCTCCTTTCTTCACTTTTCTATCTTCTTCCCCCCCTCCCTCCTCCAGGAGTGGACAGACACCTGCTGCAGAGGAATCCGCAGCGCTCACGTCTACATCCTGGTCTATGACATCTGCTGCTTCGACAGCTTTGAATACGTCAAGACAATGCGCCAGCAGATCCTAGAGACCAGGTGAGGACACGGCCTGCATGACAAATAGGGACCAGCTCCAGCTATGCAATCAGGAGCCCCCACCGCCACACGCACAGAGAACATTTGTTTAACATTTGGACTGAAATCAACATGAGTGGCTCAGACTGCCATGGTCAAGTGTCTTCATAATCACTTTGGCTTTTCTTCACAATTCCTCTATTGTATTTGTTTCTCTATTGTACAAAAGTTCTTTTGAATTCGGTATCCAATGGATGTTGCTGGAAGCGAAAGGCAGTGTGGAGTGGTGTGATGAAAACAGTTTTAACAACACCCACTCTACAGAAACTCACTATACACTAGACACTCAGCAGACATTCACTCACTTGTTACAACAATAGTCTTTCACAGTGGTTATCTTACCATAATAAAATAAGTTGAGTCACAGTCTGAAAGAACCATTTTATTTCACCTTTATTTAACCAGGTAGGCTAGTTGAGAACAAGTTCTCATTTACAACTGTGACCTAAAGCAAATTACAATATAGCAATTAAACACTGGAGTGATAGATGTGTAGAAGATGAGTGTGCAAGTAGAGATTACTGTGGTGCAAAGGAGAAAAGTAAATCAAATAAATAACAATATGGGGATGAGGTAGTTGGATGGACAATTTACAGATGGGCTGTGTACAGGTGCAGTGATCTGTGAGCTGCCCTGACAGCTGGTGCTTAAATCTAGTGAGGGAGATTTTTGCAGTTCGTTTCAGTCATTGGCAGCAGCGAACTGGAAGGAAAGGCGGCCAAAGCAGGAATTGGCTTTGTGGGTGACCAGTGAAATATACCTGCTGGAGCGCTTGTTGCGGGTGGGTGCTGCTATGGTGACCAGTGAGTTGAGATAAGGCGGGGCTATAACTAGCAAAGACTTATAGATGACCTGGAGCCAGTGGGTTTGGCGACGAATATGAAGCAAGGGCCAGCCAACGAAAGCATACAGCTCGCAGTGGTGGGTAGTATATGGGGCTTTGGTGACAAAACGGATGGCACTGTGATAGACTGCATCCAATTTGTTGAGTAGGGTGTTGGAGGCTATTTTGTAAATGACATCGCCGAAGTCAAGGATCAGTAGGATAGTCAGTTTTACGAGGGTATGTTTGGCAGCATGAGTGAAGGATGCTTTGTTGCAAAATAAGAAGCCAATTCTAGATTTAATTTTGGATTGGAGATGCTTAATGTGAGTCTGGAAGTGGAGTTTACAGTCTAACCAGACCCCTAGGTATTTGTAGATGTTCTGGATAGCGTCGAACAACAACATTGATGTATACGCTGATTCGGTGAGCGAGTTTATTAGCAAGTGCATCGGTGATGTCTACAGTCAATGACGGACTACAAAAAGAAAACCAGCCTCATTGCGAACCCCGATGTCTTGCTCCCAGACAAACTAAACAACTTCTTTGCTTGCTTTGAGGACAATACAGTGCAACCGACACGACCCGCTACCAAAACCTGCGATCTCTCCTTCACCGCAGCCAACGTGAGTAAAACATTTAAACGTGTTAACCCTCGTAAGGCTGCCAGCCCAGATGGCATCCCTAGCTGCGTCCTCAGAGCATGCGCAGACCAGCTGGCTGGTGTGTTTACGGACATATTCAACCAATCCCTATCCCAGTCTGCTGTTCCCACATGCTTCAAGAGGGCCACCATTGTTCCTGTTCCCAAGAAAGCTAAGGTAACTGAGCTAAACGACTATCGCCCTGAAGCACTCACTTCTGTCATCATGAAGTGCTTTGAGAGACTAGTCAAGAATCATATCACCTCCATCCTATCTGACACCCTAGACCCACTCCAATTTACGTACCGCACCAATAGGTCAACAGACGACGCAATCACATTGCACACTGCCCTAACCCATCTGGACAAGAGGAATACCTATATATGAATGTTGTTCATTGACTACAGCTCAGCATTTAACACCATAGTACCCTCCAAACTCGTCATTAAGCTTGAGACCCTGGGTCTCGAACCCCGTCCTGTGCAACTGGGTCCTGGATTTTCTGACGGGCTGCCCCCAGGTGGTGAGGGTAGGAAACAAGGATCAGATATTACTACATGGTCGGAACTAGAATCACAAGCATTTCATTATTAACATCTGCTAACCATGTGTATGTAACTAATAAAATGTGATTTGATGTCCACATATTCTAAGTCAGAACCGTCCAGAGTAGTGATGCTGGATTGGCGGGCAGGTGCTGGTAGGGATCGGTTGAAGAGCATGCATTTAGTTTTACTTGCATTGAAGAGCAGTTGGAGGCCACGGAAGGAGAGTTGTATGGCATTGAAGCTCGCCTGGAGGTTAGTTAACACCGTGTCCAAAGGAGGGCCAGAAGTATACAGAATGGCATCGTCTGCTTAGAGGTGGATCAGAGAATCACCAGCAGCAAGAGCGACATCATTGATGTATACAGAGAAAAGAGTCGGCGCGAGAATTGAACCTTGTGGCACCCCCATAGAGACTGCCAGAGGACCAGACAACAGGCCCTCCAATTTGACACACTGAGCTCTATGTGAGAAGTAGTTGGTGAACCAGGCGAGGCAGCCAATTGAGAAACCAAGCCTGTTGAAACTGCCAATAAGAATGTGGTGATTGACAGATTTGAATGCCTTGGCCCGGTCTATGAATACAGCTGCACAGTATTGTCTCTTATCGACGGAGGTAATGATATCATTTAGGACCTTGAGCATGGCTGAGTTGCACCCATGACCAGCTCGGAAACCAGATTGCATAGCGGAGAAGGTACGGTGGGATTTGAAATGGTTGGTGATCTGTTTGTTAACTTGGCTTTCGAAGACCTTAGAAAGGCAGGGTAGGATAGATATAGGTCTGTAGCAGTTTGGGTCTAGAGTGTCTCCCCCTTTGAAGAGGGGGATGACCGTGGCAGCTTTCCAATCTCTGGGTATCTCAGACGATACGAAAGAGAGGTTGAACAGGCTAGTAATAGGGGTTGCAACAATTTCGGCTGATTAATTTTAGAAAGAGAGGGTCCAGATTGTCTAGCCCCGCTGATTTGTAGGGATCCAGATTTTACAGCTCTTTCAAAACATCAGCTATTTGGATTTGGGTGAAGGAAAAATGGTGGAGGCTTGGGCAAGTTGCTGTGGGGGTGTGCAGGGCTGTTGACCAGGGTAGGGTGGCCAGGTGAGAAGCTTGGGGAGCTGTAGAAAAATGCTTATTGACATTCTCAATTATAGTGGATTTAATCGGTGGTGACAGTGTTTCCTAGCCTCAGTGCAGTGGGCAGCTGGGAGGAGCTAATCTTATTCTCCATGGACTTTACAGTGTCCCAGAACTTTTGGAGTTTGTGCTGTGGGATGCAAATTTATGTTTGAAAAAGCTAGCCTTTGCTTTCCTAACTGCCTGTGTACATTGGTTCCTAACTTCCCTGAAAAGTTGCATATCGTGGGGGCTATTCGATGCTAATGCAGTAAGCTACAGGATGTTTTGTGCTGGTCAAGGGCAGTCAGATCTGGAGTGAACCACGGGCAATATCTATTCCTGGTTATACATTTTTTGAACAGGGCATGCTCATTTAAGATTGTGAGGAAAGCACTTTTAAAGAATAACCAGGCATCTTCTACTGACGGAATGAGGTAAATATCCTTCCAGGTTACCTGGGCCAGGTCGATTAGAAAGGCCTGCTCGCTGAAGTGTTTTAGGAGTGTTTGACAGTGATGAGGGGTGGTCGTTTGACCGCAGACCCATTATGGACGCAAGCAATTAGGCAGTGATCACTGAGATCCTGGTTGAAGACAGAGGTGTATTTGGAGGGCAGGTTGGGTAGGATGATATCTATGAGGTTGCCTGTGTTTACGGATTTGGGGTTGTACCTGGTAGGTTCATTGATCATTTGTGTGAGATCGAGGGCATCAAGCTTAGATTGTAGGATGGCCGGGCTGTTAAGCATGTCCCAGTTTAGGTCACCTAACACAAACTTTGAAGGTAGATGGGCGGCAATCAAGTCACATATGGTGTTGAGGGCACAGCTGGGGGCAGAAGGTGGTCTATAGCAAGCGGCAACGGTGAGAGACTTGTTTCTGGAAAGGTGGATTTTTAAAAGTAGAAGCTCAAATTGTTTGGGCACAGACCTGGATAATAAGACAGAACTCTGCAGGCTCGCTCTGCAGTAGATTGCAACTCCACCCACTTTGGCAGTTCTATCTTGTCGGAAAATGTTATAGTTAGGAATGGAAATTTCAGGGGTTTTGGTGGCCTTCCTAAACCAGGATTCAGACACGGCTATGACACCAGGGTTGGCAGAGTGTGCTAAAGCAGTGAATAAAACAAACTTAGGGAGGAGGCTTGAAATGTTAACATGCATGAAACCAAGGATTTTACAATTACAGGAGTCAACAAATGAGAGCTCCTCGGGAATGGGAGTGGAACTAGGCACTGCAGGGCCTGGATTAACCTCCACATCACCAGAGGAGCAGAGTAGGATAAGGGTACGGCTAAACGCTATAAGAACTAGTAAGAACTATAAGAACTAGTCGTCTAGTATGTTCGGAACAGAGAATAAAAGGAGCAGGTTTCTGGGCGCGGTAGAACAGATTCAATGCATAATGTACAGACAAAGGTATGGTAGGATGTGAATACAGTGGAGGTAAACCTAGGCATTGAGTAACGATGAGAGAGGTATTGTCTCTAGGGACAATTAAACCAGGTGAGGTCACCGCATGTGTGGGAGGTGGGACAAGAGGGTTAGCTGAGGCATATTGAGCAGGGCTAGAGACTCTACAGTGAAATAAGACAATAATCACTAACCAAAACAGCAATGGACAAGGCATATTGACATTAGGGAGAGGCAAAGGTTGCCGATTGATCATAGGGTCCAGTGAGTAGCTGGGCGGGCTGGAGACATGGCGATTCAGACAGCTAGCGGACCGGGGCTAGCAGATGGGCATTCAGGGGACGTCGCAACGAAGGAGCCTGTTGAAAAAAAAACCTTGGGCGGATTACGTCGGTAGTCCAGTCGGTAGTCCAGTCGTGATGGATCGGCGGGGCTCCGTATCGGCAGTAAAAAGGGTCCTGGCCAATTGGCAAAATAGGTATTGTAGCCCAAGGAGTGGCTGATGGACCTCTTCAGCTAGCCGGGAGATGGGTCTAGCATAGGCTAGCTCCAAGCTAATTGGTGCTTGCTTCAGGACAGAGATGTTAGCCAGGAGAAGCCAATCGGATAGCAGCTAGCTAGCTGCGATGATCCAGGTGAAGAGGTTCAGAGCTTGCGGTAGGAATCTGGAGATATGGAGAAAAAGAAGTCCGATAAGCTCTGGGTTGAATTATGCTGTGCAGACTGGCAGGAGTTGGCCGGGCTAAAGGTTAGCTGATGATTGCTAGCAGTGGCTAGCTGACTACTAGCTAGTAGCTAGTTAGCTGCTGTTGGGGGTTCTGGTTCTAAAGTAAAGAAAATAGCAGAACCATACCACATTGGGTGAGGCGGGTTGCAGGAGAGTATGTTGAAGTTGGGGTTAAGAAAAACATTAAAAATGTATGCGAAGAAAAAATATATATAAAGATGTATACACGGGACACGACAAGACGAAAACAAAGACGCCTGACTGCTACGCCATCTTGGATTTCAAACTGCTATTGTAATAAAGACCTTGTAATATCTAACGTAGTATAAATTAGTTGTAATTCTTCATAACACACCATGGTGAAAATGTATCAAGGCATATGAGTTATTGTAGATTTGGCCTAAACAATCCTCTCGGCCTCAGTTATTGGAAAGTCAATAATGCTTCCTTTTGAATTTGCAAATCGTATCACCTTCGTGGCACTGGGATGTCAAAGTGGACGTCACAGCTGTTCCAGAGGTGACCGTAGGGTCAGGGTGACGGTTACCTGTCATTGGCAGCAGTGATGGATGTGAGGTGTAGTTGTCACATCAGCCTTGTTGGCTGCTGTCACATGGTGTGTGAGCATGAGGCCTTCAGTTAGCGCCCACTCTGACAGCGCCACGTGGCCAAGGCTACACAGAGGCTAATGGTGTCAGTGACAGCTCCTTTCACAGCCATTCATCTCCCAGTCATCCATCTATGGCGTGGGCTCACCCAGTTATTATTATTATTATTATTACACACAAATTATTTAATTTGTTAGATTTCCATGCTAAAGGTTTTAGCAGTAAATTCTTGTAAAATCAACGTTTGGAGCAGTGGTCTACATTTTTTAAAAATCAATACGAGAAGCAGAGTGGACAATCTCCCTCCATTGTCTTTTGCACATATTGTTGTCCCACACCATCATGTTGTTCAGACTGTTAAAATTGAGCCTTTTGCTTTTAAGGAACTGACAGCTTAGGAAAAGGTATTTATTTCCTAGAAAAGAGGGAACTATCATCATATGGAAGAGACAAAAGCTGAATGCAGAGGCTTGGGGATGGGGAGAGGAGAGTGACACCCTGGGTTTTACTCACGTTTATCTGACGATGAGTCCCGGGATAGCAGGGAGAGCCCGGTGACAGCTTGTCAGTAAGATTCCATACAAAGCCAGGCGCTGTAGACAGAACAAATGCATTAACCAAGCCTAGTGGAGCAGTGAAGGAGAGATGGGGAATTACAGTCAGCCACAACAGAGAATAGAGAAAAACACACAATGAACACTCACCTCAGAAACCCAAGGTTTCAAACTTCCTCTGTAGGAGCTACCAGCATATTACTTTGACAAGATGGGGATCTGTGGGATTTTAAACCTTCCCTCGACAATAACTCAAGGTTTCTGTCAAGGTGTACTTTCGTTAGTAAATTTGTGGAAAATGTCTGGGTTTTTGGTCATGAATATATCCAGAAACAGCCCTTTATTCTCTCCTTACGAAGAGTCAATTTTGGCCAGGGTTAACAGGGCAGGGGATGTGATAACTCTGCTTTAATAGCATCAACTATAACATCATAAAAACCCCTCAGGATATCTTTTTCAGATTTCTCTTGACTGGGTGTGAAGGTTAAAATCTTGGGGTACAAACCTGTCAGTCATAGCTAAGCCTTGCTTTTATGTTATGCTGTGTTTCTGTTTAAATGACTACAGAAAAGGAACCACTGTGTGTGCCTGGCTTTAGCTGACCACAGGTGTTTAACCTCTCATTCTCACTGTTTTTGTCTCTCTTTTCCTTTTTCCAGGGTGGTGGGCACAGGCGACACGCCCATCCTGATTGTGGGAAACAAACGGGACCTGCAGTGGGGGCGTGTCTTCCCCCGCCATAACGTGTCCGACCTGGTTAGGAAGAACTGGAAGTGCGGCTACGTGGAGTGTTCAGCTAAGTACAACTGGCACGTGCTGCTGCTGTTCGGGGAGGCTATGCGCAGTGTGGTCTGTGCCCGCTGCAAACACGTCCATGCCACCATTCGCTTTCAACGGGCACTGAGGAACGAACGCTGCGCCCTCATGTGATTTACTCAGTGACGAGGGACGGGCACCGGAGTGGCATTGAGGGCCATTGGTACAGAAAACCTCATTAGGAACAGCTGAGAATTATTGATGATCACTGTGACTGACTACCATGAGTGACCACGTTTCTGCCCAATGTGAAACTACAGTATTAAACACCCCTCTGTTTTGCTGCTGATACATGACGACATACAGTGGGGCAAAAAAGTATTTAGTCAGCCACCAATTGTGCAAGTTCTCCCACTTAAAAATATGAGAGAGGCCTGTAATTTTCATCATAGGTACACTTCAACTATGACAGACAAAATGAGAAAAAAAATCCAGAAAATCACATTGCAGGATTTTTAATGAATTTATTTGCAAATTACGGTGGAAAATAAGTATTTGGTCAGTAAACAAAAGTTTTTCTTAATACTTTGTTATATACCCTTTGTTGGCAATAACAGAGGTCAAACATTTTCTGTAAGTCTTCACAAGGTTTTCACACACTGTTGCTGGTATTTTGGCCCATTCCTCCATGCAGATCTCCTCTAGAGCAGTGATGTTTTGGGGCTCCCTCCAAAGATTTTCTATGGGGTTGAGATCTGGAGACTGGCTAGGCCACTCCATGACCTTGAAATGCTTCTTACGAAGCCACTCCTTCGTTGCCCGGGCGATGTGTTTGGGATCATTGTCATGCTGAAAGGCCCAGCCACGTTTCATCTTCAATGCCCTTGCTGATGGAAGGAGGTTTTCACTCAAAATCTTACAATACATGGCCCCATTCATTCTTTCCTTTACACGGATCAGTCGTCCTGGTCCCTTTGCAGAAAAACAGCCCCAAAGCATGATGTTTCCACCCCCATGCTTCACAGTATGTATGGTGTTCTTTGGATGCAACTCAGCATTCTTTGTCCTCCAAACACGACGAGTTGAGTTTTTACCAAAAAGTTATATTTTGGTTTCATCTGACCATATGACATTCTCCCAATCTTCTTCTGGATCATCCAAATGCTCTCTAGCAAACTTCAGACGGGCCTGGACATGTACTGGTTTAAGCAGGGGGACACGTATGGCACTGCAGGATTTGAGTCCCTGGCGGCGTAGTGTGTTACTGATGGTAGGCTTTGTTACTTTGGTCCCAGCTCTCTGCAGGTCATTCACTAGGTCCCCCCGTGTGGTTCTGGGATATTTGCTCACCGTTCTTGTGATCATTTTGACCCCACGGGGTGAGATCTTGCGTGGAGCCCCAGATCGAGGGAGATTATCAGTGGTCTTGTATGTCTTCCATTTCCTAATAATTGCTCCCACAGTTGATTTCTTCAAACCAAGCTGCTTACCTATTGCAGATTCAGTCTTCCCAGCCTGGTGCAGGTCTACAATTTTGTTTCTGGTGTCCTTTGACAGCTCTTTGGTCTTGGCCATAGTGGAGTTTGACTGTTTGAGGTTGTGGACAGGTGTCTTTTATACTGATAACAAGTTCAAATAGGTGCCATTAATACAAGTAACGAGTGGAGGACAGAGGAGCCTCTTAAAGAAGAAGTTACAGGTCTGTGAGAGCCAGAAATCTTTCTTGTTTGTAGGTGACCAAATACTTACTTTCCACCATAATTTGCAAATAAATTCATTACAAATCCCACAATGTGATTTTCTGGATTTTTTTCTCATTTTGTCTGTCATAGTTGAAGTGTACCTATGATGAAAATGACAGGCCTCTCATATTTTTATGTGGGAGAACTTGCACAATTGGTGGCTGACTAAATATTTTTTTGCCCCACTGTACTTGATCAGATGGAGAGTACTACCCTATCCATCTTTGTAAAGTGTCTTTGATCTTTTCTTGACTTGGAGGCCAACCAAAATCCGTGGCTGTACAATTTTGAACTCATCCAAGTGCACTAAAGAAACTTTCCAGCATCTGTTGTTTGATTAACCCGGGTGTTGATCAATGTATGACATTGCTAATGTCAAAGCCCCCTTTGGAGTGGGACTGAGGCTGGCATCTACTGATGCGGGGACAGGCAGACGGATCCTTCCGCTCCTGGGGCTCAGTGCATTCTCTTTCTCTGCACTGACATGTCTTGAAGGTGTACACTTGAGTGTAAAATCCTTAAAGGCAGCATTACGAATTCCATACCCAACCACTCAAACACTACAAGCAAAAACAAAGAACCCAACTGTCATTCAATTTAAGCCAATCGCAAAGGACCCTCTCCTTCACGCCTTCAGAAACCAAAACAAACAACCGTAGGGACACAGTGTCCCACACAGTGTTTAATCTTCTAATAGCTTACAAAACACTGACCGTCCTTACCAGAGAACTGTCTCTTTCATTTACTGAGGACACATCACTTTTTACATCAGGGTTTCTAGTCCTTGGCGGAGGTTTAAACAAGCGTAGTGAACTTCAAAGAGGATGGTGATATGTTATTTGGAGTAATATCACCAAATCCAATCCAACTTTTACGCTCCAACCGCAAACACAACCTTGTACATCATAAATCTACAATTGTAGATGCACATGATAAGGGTTTTTAACACAATATAATGCGACAAAATACTTTTGCAAGGCACTGGATGTATTGTATATAAAGTTGTGTTATTTGTTTTGTCAACAATCTACACAACATACTCTATTGTCAAAGTGGAAGAAGATAAAGATAAATACAAATTTAGTACAAAAATATAGTCATTGCATAAGTTTTCAGCCCCTTTGTTTAGGCAAGCCTAAATTAGTTCAGGAGTAACAGTTGGCTTAACAAATCACATAAGAAGTTACATGGACTCACTCTGTGTGAAATAATAGGGGTTGATGTGATTTCTTTAATGACTAACCCTTAATCTGTCCTCCATATATACAACATCGGTAAGGTCCCTCAATCAAATGGGTAACAATAACAAATCAGACATTGAATATCTCTTTAAGCATGGTCAAGTTAATAATTATACTGTGGATTATGTATTAAACCACCCAGACTCAAAGACACAGTTATCCTTCTGAACTGAGCCACAGGACAGGAATGAAACTGCTCAGGGATGTCACCATGAGGCCATGGGGGATTTTAAAACAGCTACAGAGTTCAATGGCTGTCATGGGAGAACACTGAGGATGGATCAACAACAATATGACAGTGAAATGACAGTGAAAAGAAGAATTCAAGTATACAGAATAAAATACTGGGGAGTTTTTCAGGATAAAAAGAAACAGGATGGAGTGTGTTTGCACAGGCAAAATCCTAGACAAAAACCTGCTTCAGGGCCTCACGAGTGGCGCAGCAGTCTAAGGCACTGCATTGCAGTGTTGCGGCATCACTACAGCCTGGGGTTCGATCCCAGACCGGGAGTCCCATAGGGCGGCGCACAATTGGACTAGCGTCGTCCGGGTTAGGGGAGGGTTTGGCTAGGAGGGCTTTACTTGGCTCATCGTGCTCTAGCGACTCCTTGTTGGCGGGCCCGGGCAGCTGCAGGCTGACTTCGGTCGTCAGTTGAACAGTGTTTCCTCCGACACATTGGTGCAGCTGGCTTCCGGGTTAAGTGAGCGGGTGTTAAGTGCGGCTTGGCAGATCATGTTCCGGAGGACGCATGACTTGACCTTCGCCTCTCTTGACAAGATCGCAATCACGAAATTGGGGAGAAAAAGGTAGTAAAAATTACAACAACAAGAAAGTGATTAAAAAAAATTCTACCTGCTTCTGTCTGCTTTACACCAGACATTAGGAGAGGAATTCCCCTTCCAGTGGGACAATAACCTACAACACAGGGCCAAATCTACATTGGAGTTGCTTACCAAGAAGACAGTGAATATTCCTGAGAGGCCAAGTTCCAGTTAACTTAGGGCCTAGATTCAATCAGATCAAGCGTTAACCGGTGATAGCAGACACCTGCATAGCGGATGTTTTGGCAATGTCAGAGGTGGAACTACTTTGGATCATTCAAATCTGAGTAGTGTGAAAATGATTAAACAAAATAATGAGGATTTCTATTATCCTAATTGAGGTGGTGTAGATTACATCTCACATACCAGTGTTCCAACTTGTAAACAAGGCTGCATGGGATTTCTGTTAATGCCACTCCATGCAGCCAATGACAATGTCCGCTTTAGGTACAATGCAGAGAGCCACTTGTGGATCTGACATCTCTAACGCAGTTCCAACACCGTCAAAACAACCGCTATGTGGATGTCGGCTAAAGCGGATCTGATTGAATAGAGCCTTAAAGAAGCTTGAAAATCTATGGCAAAACTTGAAAATTGCGGTCTAGACAGAATGTTGAAAAGAATAATGAGCAAATATTGCACAATCCAGGTGTGCAAAGCTCTTATAGACTTACCCAAGAAGACTCACAGCTGTAATCGATGCCAAAGGTGTTTCTGACTTGTAATGCATTAGGGAGTTGAATATTTATGCAACGACTATATTTTAGTTATTACATTTTTATAAATCAATTTTAATGCCACTTTGTAACACAATAAAATGTGAAGGAATCCAGTCTGAAACTTTTGAAAGGCACTTTGTACCTACAAACACAAGTCAAACCAAACCCCTGATACCTGCCTGTTAATAATGAGATATTATAAAAAGAGGTCTTGTCACGGCCGTTCGAAAAAGAGCACCAAGGTGCAGCGTGGTGAGCATACATACTTTTAATAGTAGATGTTGCAGACAAAACAATACAGACACAAACCGTGATGCTTAAGGCTATGTGCCATCAAACAAAGTTAACTTCCCACAAACACAGGTGGGAAAAAGGGTACCTAAGTATGGTTCCCAATCAGAGACAACGATAGACAGCTGTCCCTGATTGAGAACCATACCCGGCCAAAACCTAGAAATAGAAAATCATAGAAACACAAAACATGGAATGCCCACCCCAACTCACACCCTGATCAAACCAAAATAGAGACATAAAAAGGATCTCTAAGGTCAGGGCGTGACAGGTCTAAATGTAATTAAATACTTTAGACAGTTGTTGCCAACATATCGGCCTGTTCAGGTTCTCTAAACTGCTAAATACAGCAATAAATACACATTCCCTGCTTGAATCCTGGCAACCTTTGATAAAACAGTAAGCTAGAATTTGTTTTGCAATAAGGGGGAAATATAGGATACACTTGTTCCTAGAAGGTTGCATTCAATGAAAGGACAATACTATTATGCAGAATACAATGCAGATACTAGCCTACCTGACTAGAACCACTTGTGTATAAGACAGAGAGTGTTTGAGTGGAACAAGATTTGTGTAATACTATAAGAAGATTGCTTCATGATATTGACAAACTGCCAAACTGCCAGGTGGCATAAGTATTTGATCTGTGTCTGGGCAATCACATTGCTTAAGGAGAGCCTCAAATGTCTGTAACAGCCCTTGAAATCAGAACAGCACTGAATTACTGTCATGTCCTGTGATTTTAACGATCCTCTTCCTAAATATAAAATTACTTTATATACTGTATGCTGATGAGCTACCTGACTGTGTATGATTACAAAGATGAATGAGAAATAGCACTGTGTTGATGTGAAGCTATAATTACGAAGGGCACAGACATCCTATTCGCTGGTCTGTTTCATGATTATGTCATAATAATTTGATACTCCACAGGTAGGTCTGTCTGGTTTATAATACATGCTAGAGAAACTCAACCGACTCTATAAATCTCATAAAGACCACTGCCTTGAATTTACCCCACAGGTCATATTGACTTAGATACTTTTCCCTCCTCCACTGCCTGTATCATATCTTACCATTCCAATAAAATCATTTATTTTCAGGATACCTGTTGAATTTCCCAAGGTCTGAATGAATGCCCCTTCCCATGAGAACCATTATGCTGGTATTGCGAGGTGGTGTCTAAAATATCTGTATTTTTATTTAACCTTTTATTTAATTAACTAGGTCAGTAAATTCTTATTTAGAATGACGGCCTATGGGACTCCTAATCATGGCCGGTTGTGATACAACCTGGAATCGAACCAGGGTCTGTAGTGACTCCTCTAAAACTGAGATGCAGTGTCTTAGAACGCTGTGCCACTAGGAAGCCCTGGAGTATTGTGATCTACTGGAGGGGTATATTGAACCTGGGGGCGTCACAAGGAAATAACCATCAGTTGTGAATTAGAAGATGTTTAAATGCTGTATTCAAACCAATCAATTGTTCAACAAACTCAACACGTGCCTGTTTTGAGAAATTAAGTTGCTGAAAAAAACGACTGAATTTGAGTTCAAGGCTACTGGATGCTGATCCCTGGTATGTCCCCGTATGTATTGTTCTTCCTTAGTACAGTTCATCCCAGTGTGTGTGTGTCTCGCTGGCCGGCCCCACAGACAGTGGCGGTAATTGAAGGAGTATTCCTAGTCAACTCATAGGCGAGGAGCATGACGCGAGAGCGAGCGGATGAGGAACAAGCACAGCTGCTTTAGTGCTACGGGCTGCAGCTTTGACAGGGATATTAATAGCTCCAGACTTGATCTTCCAAGCAGCATTTCACCAGAGGGTTATTTCTAAGTCTGTAGCCACAAAACTCAATACACACAAGGTGACGAGGACAGCATCTGAGGTGAAGTGGAGCAATCAGAGGATGCTAAAGTAGCGACCCGCAGAACTGTTTAATGAGAGGGTCACTCCTGGGAGGCAGAGGTCAATTAAAAAGAGAATGCCTTGCACAATTACATTTTCAAAAATCTATTCAAAGTTAATTATCTGTGATTCAGCTCTTAAGACACACATACATCATGAATCTAAAACTTTCAAATCTTACATAAAAAATACATTGGCAAAAGAGTTTGTGGCTTCAGCCACCAAAGGTGTCCGATCTCATGCTGCGTGACTGTGTTCGAGGGTGTTAATGTCTATCTGTGTCTTTGAGAATATGTGTGGATGTGTGTTTTCAGCCTTGTATCAATACTGGGTCTGTGGGTCTTGGTGAGATTCTCTGTTTATCTTCTGTGCTCTGATAGAACGGATCCTGGTGTAATGTGGGCAGCAGCTGTGAGACGTCCGACTGTGTCTGCCCGCTGCCTCTGTTTGTGTTCCTTTGTGAGTGGAGAGCTACTGGGAGTCAACATTGAAGTGGAAATCTGACCTCCAAATTTCTGAGCATTATAATTGAAAAAATGTATATTTGTTGAGGTAAATGCTCCACTGAATGCTGATAATCTTTCACCACCACTCTGTGTGGTCTGATGCATCCAAAATGATGTAGTATACTATAGTACCTGTACAGTCGTGGCCAAATGTTTTGAGAATGACGCAAATATTAATTTCCACAAAGTTTGCTGCTTCAGTGACTTTAGATATTTTTGTCAGATGTTACTATGGAATACTGAAGTATAACTGCAAGCATTTCATAAGTGTCAACGGCTTTAATTGACAATTACATGAAGTTGGTGCAAAGAATCAATATTTGCAGTGATATGACCCTTCTTTTTCTAGACCTCTGCAATCCGCCCTGGCATGCTGTCAATTAACTTCTGGGCCACATCCTGACTGATGGCAGCCCATTCTTAGCCCATTCCCATAATCAATGCTTGGAGTTTGTCAGAATTTGTGTTTTTTTGTTTGTCCACCCGCCTCTTGAGGATTGACAATAAGTTCTCAATGGGATTAAGGTCTGGGGAGTTTCCTGGCCATGGACCCAAAATATCAATGTTTTGTTCCCCGAGCCACTTAGTTATCACTTTTGCCTTCTGGAAAGGTGCTCCATCATGCTGGAAAAGGCATTGTTCGTCACCAAACTGTTCCTGGATGGTTGGGAGAAGTTGCTCTCTGAGGATGTGTTGGTACCATTCTTTATTCATGGCTGTGTTCTTTATTCAAGGCAAAATTGTTAGTGCGCCCACTTCCTTGGCTGAGAAGCAACCCCACACATGCATGGTCTCAGAATGCTTTACTGTTGGTATGACACAGGACTGATGGTAGCGCTCACCATGTCTTCTCTGGAGAAGCTTTTTTCCAAAGGCCCCAAACAATCAGAAAGGAGATTCATCAGAGAAAATGACTTTACCCCAGTCCTCAGCAGTCCAATCCCTGTACCTTTTGCAGAATATCAGTCTGTCCCTGATGTTTTTCCTGGAGAGAAGTGGCTTCTTTGCTGCCCTTCTTGACACCAGGCCATCCTCCAAAAGTCTTTGCCTCACTGTGCGTGCAGATGCACTCACACCTGCCTGCTGCTATTCCTGAGTAAGCTCTGGACTGGTGGTGCCCCGATCCCACAGCTGAATCAACTTTAGGAGAAGTCCTGGTGCTTGCTGAACTTTCTTGGGCGCCCTGAAGCCTTCTTCACAACAATTGAACCGCTCTCCTTGAAGTTCTTGATGATCTGATAAATGGTTGATTTACAGTGCCTTGCGAAAGTATTCGGCCCCCTTGAACTTTGCGACCTTTTTCCACATTTCAGGCTTCAAACATAAATATATAAAACTGTATTTTTTTGTGAGGAATCAACAACAAGTGGGACACAATCATGAAGTGGAAAGACATTTATTGGATATTTCAAACTTTTTAACAAATCAAAAACTGAAAAATTGGGCGTGCAAAATTATTCAGCCCCTTTACTTTCAGTGCAGCAAACTCTCTCCAGAATTTTCAGTGAGGATCTCTGAATGATCCAATGTTGACCTAAATGACTAATGATGATAAATACAATCCACCTGTGTGTAATCAAGTCTCCGTATAAATGCACCTGCACTGTGATAGTCTCAGAGGTCCGTTAAAAGCGCAGAGAGCATCATGAAGAACAAGGAACACACCAGGCAGGTCCGAGATACTGTTGTGAAGAAGTTTAAAGCCGGATATGGATACAAAAAGATTTCCCAAGCTTTAAACATCCCAAGGAGCACTGTGCAAGCGATAATATTGAAATGGAAGGAGTATCAGACCACTGCAAATCTACCAAGACCTGGCCGTCCCTCTAAACTTTCAGCTCATACAAGGAGAAGACTGATCAGAGATGCAGCCAAGAGGCCCATGATCACTCTGGATGAACTGCAGAGATCTACAGCTGAGGTGGGAGACTCTGTCCATAGGACAACAATCAGTCGTATATTGCACAAATCTGGCCTATATGGAAGTGTGGCAAGAAGAAAGCCATTTCTTAAAGATATCCATAAAAAGTGTTGTTTAAAGTTTACCACAAGCCACCTGGGAGACACACCAAACATGTGGAAGAAGGTGCTCTGGTCAGATGAAACCAAAATTGAACTTTTTGGCAACGATGCAAAACGTTATGTTTGGCGTAAAAGCAACACAGCTCATCACCCTGAACACACCATCCCCACTGTCAAACATGGTGGTGGCAGCATCATGGTTTGGGCCTGCTTTTCTTCAGCAGGGACAGGGAAGATGGTTCAAATTGATGGGAAGATGGATGGAGCCACATACAGGACAATTCTGGAAGAAAACCTGATGGAGTCTGCAGAAGACCTGAGACTGGGACGGAGATTTGTCTTCCAACAAGACAATGATCCAAAACATAAAGCAAAATCTACAATGGAATGGTTCAAAAATAAACATATCCAGGTGTTAGAATGGCCAAGTCAAAGTCCAGACCTGAATCCAATCGAGAATCTGTGGAAAGAACTGAAAACTGCTGTTCACAAATGCTCTCCATCCAACCTCACTGAGCTCGAGCTGTTTTGCAAGGAGGAATGGGAAAAAATGTCAGTCTCTCGATGTGCAAAACTGATAGAGACATACCCCAAGCGACTTACAGCTGTAATCGCAGCAAAAGGTGGTGCTACAAAGTATTAACTTAAGGGGGCTGAATAATTTTGCACGCCCAATTTTTCAGTTTTTGATTTGTTAAAAAAGTTTGAAATATCCAATAAATGTCGTTCCACTTCATGATTGTGTCCCACTTGTTGTTGATTCTTCACAAAAAAATACAGTTTTATATCTTTATGTTTGAAGCCTGAAATGTGGCAAAAGGTCGCAAAGTTCAAGGGGGCCGAATACTTTCGCAAGGCACTGTAGGTGCAATCTTACTGGCAGCAATATCCTTGCCTGTGAAGCCCTTTTTGCGCGAAGCAATGATGACGACACGTGTTTCCTTGCAGGTAACCATGGCTGACAGAGGAAGAACAATGATTCCAAGCACCTCCCTCCTTTTGAAGCTGTTATTCGAACTCAATCAGCATGACAGAGTGATCTCCAGCCTTGTCCTCGTCAACACTCACACCTGTGTTAACGAGAGAATCACTGACATGTCAGCTGGTCCTTTTGTGGCAGGGCTGAAATGCAGTGGAAATGTTTTTTGGGGATTCAGTTCATTTGCATGGAAAAGAGGGACTTTGCAATTAATTGAAATTCATCTGATCACTCTGCATAACATTCTGGAGTATATGCAAATTGCCATCATACAAACTGAGGCAGCAGACTTTGTGAAAGTTTATATTTGTGCCATTCTCAAAACTTTTGGCCACGACTGTACATTACCATCCAAAACTAGTAATGTTCCCTTGACTATTGCAATTGGCTATGGAAGTGAAATATAAGGGGTTAGACCCAGGGCTCCTGCTCCGGGTCCACTGCTGTCTCCTGTTTAGGCGTTTGGCACTGCCTTAGCCTCACTGTGGCCTCGTAGCCATGTTGCCTGTAGCTCTGATACCTTTCCGTGGAGCCCTGTCTGTCTGCCTGTAGTGGTGAGGTGTGTGTGTTGCTTGTCTATGTGTGTGTCCCTTCTGGACCCTCTGTAGGAGATTGGGGTGGGGATCCATGTGGGCTTCCTGCCTAGTCTGTAGTGCCTGGGATGGACTCTGGGCCGAAGCTTCAGCTTGTAGATGGAGGGCACCCTCTATGGTTTCTTCAAGGTCCTCTTCTGACTGAAATAGCCTGTTGAAACCAAAGAAAGGGTATCTGAGCCTGTTGTGATAGTGGCTCGGGAGTTCCTTGCATGTGAAGTGGCTTCTGTCACCCTGCGCCTGCGCCTGCTGCTAATGCTAACTCCATTCCCAGAGTCAGGAGAGGTTGTAGAATCAGTGGACAGCTCTTTCTACACTGTAGCTCTTTCTACACTGTAGTCCAGAGAGGACCAAGAGCTGGTCACACAAGCTTTTGCCACATTGAGGTTTAAGTTTGAGTCCACCACCTCTGAGCTGCTGCATGTCTCTCTACTGGCTCTAGGGCTGCCACAGTGTGTTCACCCAGCTCTCCACACACACCTTCTCCAGTAGCCTCTTCCCTTTGGAGAGTTCAGCGATGACTACATCGAAGCTGGCCTCACCTGGATTGTGTGACATTAGAGGCTGAGGTATGTGGAGATGGTTTGGACCCAGCTGGAACAGTAGAGAATCTACCATGGACATTCTGAGTAGGTTTGTATTGACCGTTTTCCTCGCTGTCGTCTGGGAGGTTGTGGCTGTATTCTGAGTTGACGCTGAGCTGCTAGAGGTTGGACAGGATTTCGTGCTCCAGACACGGGTACAGACTGACTTCCCGGGCTGATGGGGGAGGGGTGAAGAGGTAAACACTGTCTATTGCTCTGTCTCCTCCCCTAAAGATTTTGCCACATAGTTATGGATACTCAGGCTCTTCAAGGTTTGCCTCAGTGCTTTTGTGAGAAGCCTTGACAGGAAAGCCAAATGCATTTGGTCTCATCAGGTTCTGTATTCTCTTGTGGTTGGAGTTGCTGTTTATAGAGCTGTGTGGAAGGGTTGGTTGTGATGTCATAAGGGGTGGGTTTCTTATTTTGATCCCTCCTCAAGTTTCCCCCAATGGGTGTGAAGGGCCTGACTCTGGGTTCCCCAGAAGATTGTTCACAGCATGTTTTGACTGGACAGAACGTGCAAATTATATCTGAGCTCTTTTGAGGAGTATCACTTTCTTCAGGCTACTGGATAGTGATGATGGGTTGTTTGGGGCCGACAGGGGTAAATCTGGCGGGCTGTAGTCTCTGACGGGTGTAGCGACCCTTGCCGTGTTGGATTCTCCATGCATCTGGGGGGCCGAACTGCATTTTGCTACCTCTGCATTTTGCAGTATAACGCTTTTACTAATGGGTTTGACAATCGTCAGTAGCTAAATACAGTACATGGACTTTCTCTTAATTGCGATGGTTGTTTAATTTGGAGGATTTCTCACCAGGGACCTTTTGATTTAAATCATGGTTCATTTTTTCTAATATTTTAGATTCCCAAGAGGAACAAAAGGAAGAAGCTCACCCAGCAACCCAGCCAAGGCAATGCTTCCAATAGCAGTGATCATCAGGGCTCCCGAGTGGGCTCCCAAGTGAGTTCCTGAGTGGCGCAGCGGTCTAAGGCACTGCATCTCAGTGCTTGAGGCGTCACTACAGACACCATGGTTTGATTCCAGGCTGTATCACAACTGGCCGTGATTGGGAGTCCCATAGGGCGGTGCACAATTGGCCCAGCGTTGTCCAGGTTTGGCCGGTGTAGGCCGTCATTGTAAATAAGAATTTGTTCTTTACTGACTTGCCTGGTTAAATAAAACATAACAATGAAATCAGAGTGAATTAATCTACATCTACTAACTTTATTATACTGTAGTGGTTATAGTTCATGGAGATAATATATATGGATCACATAATTTTTGGGAGGTATTTCAGATTTTTCTGGCAATTCTCACATAGTAACTTCATTGACAGGAAAGATGTCTAACAAGCTTTTTAAATTTGTATTACTAAACATTTTTATGAAAATGATGATGAAAGTGGCCATTTTAGGCCCCTTTTATACCTATACATGCCTCCTGTAAGACCCTATGATCTGTTAACAGTACATAATACAGACAACATCTTGGTGTCATTATACTCATTATAGTGTGCTCTCAAATTTGGAGTATGTCTAGATTCTGAAATACACATTACTACATAAATGTACTCAACATTTAAAAAGATGATATGAATATCTCAAAACTACTCTTTTTGATTTAGCTTATTTTTTCTACATTTTGTTTGGAACAATATAGTCTTCAAACACGTCAAATTTCCAGAGTGGGCTTGAGGCGTCACTACAAAGCCGGGTAAAAATAGAAAAGAGTAGAGGGCCTAGAGAGCTGCCCTGCAGTACAGCACACCCTACATGTTGGACATTAGAGAAGCTTCCATTAAAGAAAACCCTCTCTTCCCTCTCTTCTCTTAGATAGCTCTGAATCCATGATATGGCACAGGTTGAAAAGCCATAACACATACGTTAACACATACGTTTGATCAAACACCCTTTTTTTCAACAGTTTGCTTAGAGCTGGCAGCAAGCTGATAAGTCTGTTGTTAGAACCAGTAAAGACCGCTTTACCACTTGGGTAGCGGAATGACTTTGGCTTCCCTCCAGGCCTGAGGACAAAGACTTTCCACTAGACTCAGATTACAGATTTGACAAATAGGAGTGACTATAGAGTAAGCTTCCATCTTCAGTAGCTTTCCATCTAAGTTGTCTGATTGATTTATAAAAAACTAAAACAATTCTACCTCTCCCACACTACCTTTACAAAATTCAAACTTACAATGCTGTTCTTTCATTATTTAATTTTTTATGCATGAGTACGATGGCTCACCGTTCGTTGTTCGCATTTCCTGCCTAAGTTTGCCCACTTTGCCAATTAAGTAATCATTAAAATAAGCCATCTGATTCAATGAAGGAAGGAGCTGAATTTGTCTTTCTGCCCATAATTTCATTTAGAGTACTCCAAAGTTTGTTTCCATCATTCTTTATATCATTGATCTTGGCTTCATAATACAGTTTCTTCTTTGTTTTGTTGAGTTTAGACACATCATTTCTCAATTTGCAGTAAGTCAGATGTGCAGCCAGACTTATTAGCCACTCCTTTCTGCCCCATATCTTTTAACCATACGTTTTTTCAGTTCCTCATCAATCCATGGAGCCTTAACAGTTCTAACAGTCAGTTTCATAACAGGTGCATATTTATCAATAATTGGAATATGCAATTTCATAAATTCATCAAGTGCAGTGTCTGGATACAGTAAGAAGCTTCCTCTTGAGCGGACAGCTTGATCAAATCACATCAAATTGTATTGGTCACATACACATGTTTAGCAGATATTTTTGTGGGTGTAGCGAAATGCTTGTGTTTCTAGCGCCAACAGTGCAGTGATATCTAACAAGTAACATCTAACAATTTCACAACAATACACACAAATCTAAAGTAAAGGAATGGAATTAAGAATATATAAATATTTAGACGAGCAATGTCAGAGCGGCATAGATTAAGATACAGTAGAATAGAATACAGTATATACATATGAGATGACTATTGCAAAATATGTAAACATTATTAAAGTGACTAATGTTCCATTATTAAAGTGGCCAGTGATTTCAAGTCTATGTATATAGGGCAGCAGCCTATAATGTGCTAGTGATGGCTATTTAACAGTCTGATGGCCTTGAGAAAGAAGCTGTTTTTCAGTCTCTCGGTCCCAGCTTTGGTTGTCCTTGATGATCTTTTTGGCCTTCCTGTGATATCAGGTGCTGTAGGTGTCCTGGAGGGCAGGTAGTTTGCCCCCGGTGATGTGTTGGGAAGACCGCGCCACCCTCTGCAGAGCCTTGCGGTTGCAGGCGGTGCAGTTGCCGTACCAGGCAGTGATACAGCCCGACAGGATGCTCTCAATTGTGCATCTGTAAAAGTTTGAGGGTTTTAGGTGCCAAGCGATCAACTGTTGATGTTGAGTGAGGTTATTTTCCTGGCACCACACTCCCAGGGCCCTCACCTCCTCCCTGTAGGCTGTCTCGTCATTGTTGGTAATCCGGACTACTACTGTTGTGTCGTCAGCAAACTTGTTGATTGAGTTGGAGGCATGCGTGGCCATGCAGTCATGGGTGAACAGGGTGTACAGGAGGGGGCTAAGCACACACCCTAGTAGGGCCTTAGTGTTGAGGATCAGCGAAGTGGAAGTTTTGTTTCCTACCTTCACCACCTGTGGGCGGCCCGTCGGAAAATCCAGGACCCAGTTGCACAGGGCCGGGGTTCAGACCCAAGGCCTCGAGCTTAATGATGAGCTTGGAGGGTACTATGGTGTTTAAAGCTGAGCTATGAACAGCATTCTTACATAGGTATTCCTCTTGGCCAGATGGGATAGGGCAGTGTGCAGTGCGATGGCATTTCCATCGTCTGTGGATCTATTGGGGTGGTAAGCAAACTGAAGTAAGTCTAGGGTGTCAGGTAAGGTAGAGGTGATATGATCCTTGACTAGTCTCTCAAAGCACTTTATGATGACAGAAGTGAGTGCTACGGGGCGATATTCATTTAGTTCAGTTACCTTTGCTTCCTTGGATACAGGAACAATGGTGGACATCTTGAAGCATGTGGGGACAGCAGACTGGGATATGGAGAGATTGAATATGTCCGTAAACACTCCAGCCAGCTGGTCTGCTCATGCTCTGAGGATGGAAGCAAGACATTGGTGTCTGCGACGTGGCTGGTTTTCCCTTTGTAATCCGTGATTGTCTGTATACCCTGCCACATACGTCTTGTGTCTGAGCCGTTAAATTGCGACTCCACTGTCTCTATTTTGACGTTTTGCATGTTTGATTACCTTACAGAGGGAATAACTACACTGTTTGTATTTGGCCATATTCTCAGTGACCTTGCCATGGTTAAATGCGGTGGTTCGTGCTTTCAGTTTTGCGCGAATGCTGCCATCTATTCACAGTTTCTGGTTAATGTAGGTATTAATAGTTACAGTGGGTACAACATCTCCTATACACTTCCTGATAAACTCAGTCACCATATCAGTGTATTCGTCAATGTTATTCTCGGAGACTACCCGGAACATATTTCCCAATCCGAGTGATCAAAACAATCTTGAAGCGTGGATTCCGATTGGTCAGACCAGCGTTGAATAGTCCTTAGCACGGGTACTTCCTGTTTGAGTTTCTGCCTATAGGAAGGGAGGAGCAAAATGGAGTCATGATCAGATTTGGCGAAGGGAGGGCGAGGAAGGGCCTTGCAGGCATCCCGGAGGTTGGAGTAACAGTGGTCAAGTGTTTTAGCAGTGCAAGTAATACAGTCAATGTGTTGATAGAACTTTGGTAGCGTTTTCCTAAAATTTGCTTTGTTAAAATCTCCAGTTACAATAAATGCGGGCTCAGGATATGTGGTTTCCAGTTTGCATAAAGTCCAGTGAAGTTCTTTGAAGGCCGTTGTGGTATTGGCTTAAGGGGGAATATACACAACTGTGACTGTAACCAAAGAAAATTCTCTTGGGAGGTAATACAGTCGGCATTTGATTGTGAGGTGTTCTAGGTTGGGTAAACAAATGGACTTGAGTTCCTGTATGTTATCACAATCACACCCTGAGTAGTTAATCATGAAACATACACCCCTACCCTTCTTCTTTCCGGAGAGATATTTATTCCTGTCCATTTTCAGGTCCCCAAGAAAGTAGACCTCGCTGTTTATATCACATACACTATCAAGCATTTCACACATATTACTTAGCACTTGTTGGCCTATAACAACACACCGAAATAATAGGCTTTAGGTGAACATGCAAACACAACACTTCAATAACACTTGACATACAATATTCTTTAAGCATTACAGGGATATGGCTCTGAATATATACAGCAACACCTCCCCCATAAGCATTCCTGTACCTTTAATAGATGTAATATCCTTATATTGCTACTGCTGTATCATCAAATTAATTAGAAATGGCTAATATATGAATGTTACCTGATGTTAACAAGTTATTGATTTCATTAACCTTATTTCTAAGGCTACATATATTAATATGGGCTATTTATTTTTACCTTTCCTGAGTAGTTTATCAGAGATAGACATAACATGGAAAAGAGAAAACAAAGCAAGGAAAAAAATATATACATTCAGCAGTCCATTATTCAGTTGGTTTGTGGAAGAGTGTGATGTGGGGTTGAAGCTACAAACCCATAGGCTTGACTCTCTCATCTCTCATCTTGACTCTCTCAGGCTTTTGGGAGGGAGGGTGGACAAAGAGCCTGTCATAGCAGATGTCCCCACACACTCTGGCAGCTTTCATGGCTGGGATAAGTTCTTTACTTTCTGGTGCACAGCTTCAGGATAGTCCTCGTTGAGGAAGATGTAAGTTCCTCTCAAGTTCTTGGCTCTTTCCATAACAGCTACCTTGTCCTTGAACCTCAGGAACTTGACTACTATCACCCTGGGCCTGTCACCTGGGCCAGTGGTGGGTTTTCCAGTCCTGTGGGCCATTTTCAGTTTCTCCAAGATCATTTCCCTCACTTTGTCCTCAGACTCTGTCCAGGTCTCATGTTGAGATTCTGCAATTCTGTCCACAACCATGTTGTTACACGGACCTTGGACCTCCCGGTCACGAACTTCCCGGTCATGGCCGGCTGCGACAGAGCCTGGGCGCGAACCCAGAGTCTCTGGTGGCACAGCTAGTAGGTTCATCATCAATATTACTAAAATCTTCATCAATACCATCACCATCATTCTCTTACCTGTTGGGAGAAGGATTCTGATACTGCGGTTGAGGGAGGATCTGATACTGCGTTTGGGGGGAAAAAAAACTCAGAGTCCTTGGGTCTAGTGATAGGGAAACCCTGGTCCTGGCTGACTTTAGGCCCCTGGGGGAGGAAGAGGAGGTGGTTGCGGACAGGGTCCAGAGGACGGGCTGGAGGGTGGTCTGGGCGTGATGACTCAGGAGCAGCGTGGTGGTGATGGTTGTATCCTGGCCATCTGGGCGCCCCGGCAACCTGCCTTTGATCTCGTGGACTGGCGTGCCCAGGCACTGGGCCAGCTTATGGGCTGAGAATGGATGTATGGATGGGAGAGGGATTAAAAACGTGAGAAGAAAACAAGGTCGTCATCTGTCACCAGTGCTACAGCAAAGCTGTTAATACCCCAGTATCTGACCGAGGTGAAAATAAAATGTAAGGTACAGTTGACAGGATTCAGCAGCACTCATTTAAATGTTAATCATTACATAAAGCACTTAATTCCATTATGGTGATATTTTTAGGAATGAAGCACAATTTATATATACTGAAAAACATAAACGCAACATGTAAAGTTTTACTCCCATGTTTCATGAGCTGAAATAAAAGATCCCAGATACCTTCCATATGCACAAAAAGCTAATTTCTCTCACATTTTGTGCACAAATTTGTTTACATCCCTGATAGTGAGCATTTCTCCTTTGCCAAAATAATCCATCCCCCTGACAGGTGTGGCATATCAGAAAGCTGATTAACCTTCATGAGCATTACACAGGTGCACCTTGTGCTGGGGACAATAATAGGTCACTCTAAAATGTGTAGCTCTTAACCTGCGTGATTGTCTGTGACCAGCCACCCGGACAGCTGATGAAACTGTGGGTTTGTACAACCAAAGAATTTCTGCACAAACTGTCTAATGGAAGCTCATCTGCATGCTCGTCGTCCTCACCAGGGTCTTGACCTGGCTGCAATTCGGCGTCGTAACCGACTTGTGGGGAAATGCTCACCTTCGATGGCCACTGGCATTCTGAGAAGTGGGCTCTTCATAGATTAATCATGGTTTCAACTGTATCGGGCAGATGGCAGACAGCATGTATGGTGTTGTATGGGCAAGCGGTTTGCTGATGTTAACGCTGTGAACAGAGTGCCCCATGGTGGCGGTCGGTTTATGTTATTGGCAGGCATAAACTACAGACAACGAACACAATTGCATTTTATCGATGGCAATTTGAATGCAGAGCGATACCGTGACGAGATCCTCATGTTTCATGTTGCATGGCCCCATGTTGCAAGAATCTATGCACAATTCCTGGAAGCTGAAAATGTTCCAGTTCTACCATGTCCTGTATACTCACCAGACATGTCACCCATTGAGGATGTTTGGGATGCTCTTGATCAACGTGTACAACTGCATGTTCCAGTTCTTGCCAATGTCCAGCAACTTCACACAACCATTGAAAAGATTGGGACAACATTCCACAGGCCACAATCAACAGCCTGATCAACTCTATCTGAAGGAGATGTGTCGTGCAGCATGAGGCAAATTGTGGTCACACCAGATACTGACTGGTTTTCTGGTACACCCCTCCCCATACTTTAAAAAAAAGGTTTCTGTGTTTCAATTTTAGCTGAAGTATTTAACATCTATGATAGATCTTAAGAATAAATACACCTTAGGTTTATGCTTGCCATGTTATTGCCTGTCACAATTAATATTCTTAGTCAACTTAATAAAATAAAAAACATTGGGGAATGAATGATCATCTCTCATCAGCATAGAGGTTACACTAGGGGTTGCTCCCAATATAAATTTGTGTCTCTATTCTATGATGAAACGACAACCACAGTCCACCGTTCTTCCTGTCCTTCCACTCTGTCACTTTGGGACTTTATTGTATAAACCTGGTGATTCAGGAGAGTGAGATGTTACATGCCTTTGGTTAGAAGCCATCCTTGGAGAGGACAGGCCAGCAATGATTCAGTTACATAAGTCATTTATTACACCAGCTTCTAGTGTGGAGCGGTGACGTAGGTGACAGAAGCTGTGTCACAGAGTGTGACTCAGCAGAGCAACGGGGACCAGCATGATCTATCCATGCTTCCTTTTCTTGACACCTTTAATGCATCTACTTTGTCAATGCACTGTAATACACAATGAGCAGCTCATTTGTCCAAACATAACAAGTGTGCACTGCTGACTAGTGTGCAGCATGCCCTATGCTGTATAGCAATATTGAGAATAGCTTTGAGTAATATTCCAGGTATTCCAGTTCTTCTCCATCCTACTGAAATAAAATAACACATACATTAAATATGTATGTACTCTATTGGATTCCTTCTAATCTAAATAGCCTCTGTGGGGGGTGGAACTCAATATTTGGAAGGTGTTCCTAATGTTTGGTATACTCAGTGTTTATCTGCTTTCATCAACTGATTAAATTTGAGATGTCGTCCCGGGCAAGGAAAGTGGCAGGTTGGGCCAAATTTACAAACGTAACACCCATAGAGACACGAAAACCAGGTGGCACCAGTTGTTGGCAGCTGGACCCGTCACACCATCCCGTAATTCTCTGAATTATCTCTCCCACCCCTCGTTGTGAAATTATTGGCGCGGGAACAGAGAACTGTGACAGTCTCGAGCACATCCATATTATTCAGTCAATATCGTACAAGTCTCTCAACCATTATGCTAAATCCTCCATCACACACAGGTAGAAACCAATGCTGTACATAAACCCTGGATTGCTGATGCTATGTATTGGCCATAGAAAGGCTTTGAAGCCGCAGGTCTTCATTATTGGCACTCCCCAGTAGGAGCAGTCCTCCATAGGAATGGAACTCTAAATTAAATGTTTCAAAATTACATGAAGTATTTTTTCATAGGAGTGGGGACAGTAACATTAGTGATCTAAACAATTATACTCTAAGGAAAATGTTTGTATATATGTTTTCTTTGTTTAGCTCACAAAGTATGCATTAAGGTGTCTAATATAATAAACGTGGCAAAAACTAATGTAGACATTAATGAGTGCATTTCTGTAGCTTCCACTTTGTTCAGGCACACAGGATTCCATTTCTGTTAGTCACATGTCTGTGGAACTTCTTCAGTTTAGTCTCAGTTGTTGAATCTTATGTTCGTACAAATATTTACACGTTAAGTTTGCTGAAAATAAACGCAGTTGACAGTAGGAGGATTGTTGGGGAATAATCAGAATTTGTTGGTAACATAGGTAAGATGTTTTATATTCATCATATGCTTATGAGTTATTTCTCATAAGAATGTATTTTGTTGTACTATAGTGGTGGCCATTGGCAGTTATCTGTTCTCTGTCAGGACTAAGTTGTTTGGGCCGCAGAGAGGGGAGAGGTCAAGGTGTCATCATGTGTAAACATATCTTTTGCTCCACTGTGTCTGTGTGCCGGTCACTCCCTACTTTTCCCATCGGGGAGAGGAGGATGGCAGTGTCTGGAATCATTCTATGCTCCCTCTTTTGTTAACCTATAGAGTCACTCTCCTCTCCGTGAGTTTGTCCAGGATTGGTTGTATTTAGAATTGGTTGTATCTAAATGACAATTTAGGGTGGGGGTAATGTCTTGGTACCATTTCGTACCAAGGACGAAATAAGAGCTTTGTTTAGGAGACCAAACTGAAGGATAATTTATAGCCAACTCTGTCTGGCTAGGGGATACTCCTCTCTGAAGTAAAGTCTTTTCTTTGTGTAAGTTCCTAAGACCTGTGGTTTGTCATGTCGTCTAGGGGGGGGAGGGGGGGTGGATCGTTAGGATAAAGGATCCCATTTGCCATTATGTTGGGACTCTCAACTTTTCATTAGAGATACTGAACTGTTGAAAGTCAAAATGCTATTGCAAAAGCTTAATTATTATTAGAGGTGAAGATTAAGCGTAACTCTGACTTGTGTGTGGTTTGCGCTCATGATTTGGTAAATAGAGGACATTTCCACGACAGGATGTTTCTCTTTTTGCTGAGTTTATAAATCATTGACAGGTACTTGTCTTCGAAGGGCTTGATGCTTTGATTCTTGGCATGATGCATCCAGGTAGACATTATTTTGATCAATAACAATGGACACTTCAAGCAGAGAAGTCATGATGAGGTAAAAGATTCATTTGAAAGTATTACAGCAAATATCATATTTTGCCTCAGCCTGCACCTGGTTCCACTTATTTCATGTTGTTTAAGTAACATCATGACAATGAACACATACAGTTGAAGTAGGAAGTTTTCATACACTTAGGTTGGAGTCATTAGAACTTGTTTTTCAACCACTCCACAAATTTCTTGTTAACAAACTATAGTTTTGGCAAGTCGGTTAGGACACCTACTTTGTGCATGACACAAGTAATTTTTCCAACAAATTGTTTACAGACAGGTTATTTCACTTATAATTCACTGTATCACAATTCCAGTGGGTCAGAAGTTTACATACACTAAGTTGACTGTGTCTTTAAACAGCTTGGAAAATTCCAGAGAATGATGCCATGGCTTTAGAAACTTCTGATAGGCTAATTGACCACATTTGAGTCAATTGGAGGTGTACCTGTGGATGTATTTCAAGGCCTACCTTGAACTCAGTGCCTCTTTGCCTGACATCATGGGAAAATCCTAAAGAAATCAGCCAAGACCTCAGAAAAAAAGGATTGTAGACCTCAACAAGTCTGGTTCATCCTTGGGAGCAATTTACAAACGCCTGAAGGTACCACGTTCATCTGTACAAACAATAGTACGCAAGTATAAACACCATGGGACCACAGAGCTGTCATACCGCTCAGGAAGGAGACGCGTGCTGTCAATCCTAAGGAGAATTTGTGGGCAGAACTGAAAAAGCGTGTGTGAGCAAGGAGGCCTACAAACCTGACTCAGTTACACCAGCTGTCAGTAGGAATGGGCCAAAATTTACCCAACTTATTGTGGGAAGCTACACGAAACGTTTGACCCATGTTAAACAATTTAAAGGCAATGCTACCAAATACACTCAATTAGTATGTAAACTTCTGACCCACTGGGAATGTGATTAAAGGAATTAAATTAAAGAAATAGAAGCTGAAATAAATCGCTACTGTCATTCTGTCATTTCACATTCTTAAAATAAAGTAGTGATACTAACTGATCTAAGACAGGGAATTTTTACTAGGATTAAAATATCAGGAATTGTGAAAAACAGTTTAAATGTATTTGGCTAAGGTGTATGTAAACTTCCGACTTCAACTGTAGTTAGCTAGTTTAATTTAGTGTAAAATACTTTAAAGGAAAAGGTATTGATCTCAGATGGTAATCAGCTACTGCCACCAACCATAGATATGCAGAGGTTAGTCAAAATTAACTTGAAATATGTCTGCATATTTTATCTCTAGCTAGCAAGAGTCTGTTTTGTAGTGTGATTTAGCTGTGGTACTCCTTGGTTACAAGGTAATAATGAGCTCATTCCAAATATTCCATTTCACGACCACACTTTCCCCATAGCTCAACAGATCCAAATGAATTCTAAAACATGTTCAATGTCCTTCGGCGTTTGAAACATTTTTTTTTGCAGCTGGATGCCACTTGTTACACATTTTGATGTCCAAATTCAAATGTATAACTGAATATCATTGACAGACTCAAGGTAATACATTTGGAATACTGATTGACATTTCCATGGACCCCTTCCCCTAAAATATTAAAATACAAATCACAAAATGTAAATGGGGTTGAGATTTCTTTATACATTTGAAAGAAGCCACAATAGTTGAGTTGATGGGCAAAGACAAAATACTACTCAAATAATTCCATGCATAGTTACGTGGAGCCTACTTTGACATTCCAAATTGCAAACATAAGTGCCATACAAAATATACTGTCGGTCATGATTCTCTCAGAGATCCCTCTCAAACCTACATTGATCCAGCTCAAGATGGTGAGGTCAACTGTTTGAGTAAATATTTCTGATCAGTAACAAACTACTGCTTTGTCAGGCATGATGAAACTTTGATTTTGGAGAGGCCTGGCACCATTTATGTGACTGGACAATATAAATAACCACAGGTTGAGAGTTTCAAATCCTGCTCACTTCATATTAGCAACAAAATCCTCGCCCTTCTTGATGGAGCCCTTCAGCTCACCAATGGCATCAGCCACCAGATTCTCCTCAAAGGCTGACAGCTTGCCCAGTCCAAGGTTCTTCTCAATTCCGTGTTTCTAAAAGAACAAAAATATTCCTACTGGTTACAACTTCAGATTATGAACTGTATTCAAGAAAAAAAGAGTCCGTCATTCAAATAGGAACTTGAAAGGGGCAGTGCAGTTACAAATGTGATTTTCCAATAACAAATATATTTATTTTCACACTACGATGTCAAAATAACACAGAAATTGTGAAAATGCCAGGAATTTCTGCTGGTTCAGGTAGGAACTTTTGACCCAAATCTAGACCTAGACCATCCTAACAGCCAATCAGGGCGGTGTATGTAAATATCTTCAAATTTGTTTCCTAACGCCCACACAATCAGACTGCGTATTAAGGGCCAAAAGAGGTTCAGGGATATAAACCATTCAAAATATATTTAAAAATTATTTTCACAAAATAAAAGTGACTAGGCATTGATTTAAAATAAAATTACATAGTATGGGGCTTTAAGTACAACATTAATAAGCAAAAGGTGAAATTTCTGTCTCCAAGTTATAAATCTATTAATAAGGTGGTGCAGGACTTACACCAAGGAGGAGAGGTGTGGAGAAGTATTTGCATTCGGTCTCTTCTGACCTTACATACGCACACTCTACGACTCCCTCCTTTCCGTTCATGGCGTCCAGGACAGAGAAGGTGAACCTAGCCCCAGCGTAGGCCATGGACAACGTAGCAGAGCCTGAACACAAATAGGTTAGCCAGTTAGAGCTCAATCAGTGGTTAAAACACAGGACCCACCCCATTATAGTGAATGAAAAAAATGAAGTGTGCTCAATCTTCATACATTTTTTTAAAAAGATTTTAAAAATAATGGTACCAATAACTGCTTTTAATGTCCCTGAACTGATTTTTTACATTAAAAAAATATAATAATCACACACACACATTTAGATAATTTAGTTGCCAATGGCAGCCTGCAGTAGCCCGGTCAGCCTTCAACTTGAGTTAAAGGCTCTGCATGGTCAATCCATTATCTGCAGTGGCTGTACATCATTTACTGTGATGCGGCCTCTGCAGAAGTCAGGGAATTCATACTTCCTGCGCTTCGCAGAGCAGATCTGTTGTGAAGATAGTTGTCAAGGAAGTGAGTGTGTTTATACAGGACCTCCCGCCCCCACCTACCGTCAACCAATCATGTCAATGCGGAGCTATACTGAGCCCTCCGCATCGCTACAAAATTTGGGAGGCGCACGGCGCTGTGGTACATTGCTCATTTTGCCCTCCGGAGGCTCCGCAATGGTGTCAAACCCTCCGTACGGAGCCTCTGGATCACATTTCCGGAGCAAGAATAAACTGGCATTTAATCAATGAGGAGGCAGCACTGAGCTAGCCTGCAACGTCACCTCCTGGAGTAGCTCAAACTGCGCATGTTGTTTCCATGAGATGCCATCTTAACCGATTTCAATGCACTATAGTCTTCAAATAGGAATGAATGGTGTCACATGATCAATGGCTTTGTTCATATATAGACAGTCATTGGTCAGTCCTCAGGGTAACAAACACTGCCTACCTGCTCCAGCCTTGGCCTTCACAACCTCAGTGCCAGCATCCTGGATCCTAGCAGTCAGAGCAGACAACTGGTCGGCTGGGAACTCCACTTTGGGTGTTGCCTACAGAGAGATGTGTGGATGTTATAATAACTCTACCTACATGTACATATTACCTCAATTACCTTACCGGTGCCCCCATACACTGACTCTGTACTGGTAACCCCTGTATATAGCCTCGCTAGTTATTTTACTGCTGCTCTTTAATTGTTACTTATATTTCATATTTTTGGGGGTATTTTTCTTAACTGCATTGTTGGTTAAGGGCTTGTAAGTAAGCATTTCACTGTAAGTTCTACACTTGTTGTATTCGGCACGTGACAAATCAAATCAATACAGAGTTCAGTGTGTCAAATCATAGGGCCTGTTGTCTGGACCTCTGGCAGTCTCAATGGGGGTGCCACAGGGTTCAACCCTCGGGCCAACTCTTTTCTCTGTGTACATCAATGATGTAGCTCTTGCTGCTGGTGATTCTCTGATCCACCTCTACGCAGACGACACCACTCTGTATACTTCTGACCCTTCTTTGGACACTGTGTTAACTAACCTCCAGACGAGCTTCAATGCCATACAACTCTCCTTCCGTAGCATCCAACTGCTCTTAAATGCAAGCAAAACTAAATGCATGCTCTTCAACCGATCGCTGCCCACACCTACCCACCCATCCAGCATCACTACTCTGGACGATTCTGACTTAGAATATGTGAGTCTCCTTCCAGACTCACATTAAGCATCTCCAATCCAAAATTAAATCTAGAATCTGCTTCCTATTTCGCAGCAAAGCATCCTTCACTCATGCTGCTAAACATACCCTCGTAAAACTGACCATCCTACCGATCCTTGACTTCGGCGTTGTCATTTACAAAATAGCCTCCAACACTCTACTCAGCAAATTGGATGCAGTCTATCACAGTGCCATCCGTTTTATCATCAAAGCCCCATATACTGCCCACCACTGCGACCTGTATGCTCTCATTGGCTGGCCCTCGCTTCATATCCGTCGCCAAACCCACTGGCTCCAGGTCATCTATAAGTCGTTGCTAGGTAAAGCCATCGCCTTATCTCAGCTCACTGGTCACCATAGCAACACCCACCCGCAGCACGCTCTCCAGCAGGTATATTTCACTGGTCACCCTCAAAGCCAATTCCTTCTTCGGCCGCCATTCCTTACAGTTCTCTGCTGCCAATGACTGTAACGAACTGCAAAAATCACTGAAGCTGGGAACTCATATCTCCCTCACTAGCTTTAAGCACCAGCTGTCAGAGCAGCTCACAGATCACTGCACCTGTACATAGCCAATCTGTAAATAGCCCATTCAACTACCTTATCACCATATTATTTATTTTGCTCCTTTGCACCCCAGTATCGCTACTTGCACACTCATCTTCTGCACATCTATCACCCCAGTGTTTAATTTGCCATACTGTAATAATTGTGCCACTATGGCCTATTTATTGCCTCACCCCACTTTATCCTACCTCATTTGCACACACTGTATATAGAGTTTCTCTATTGTATCATTGACTGTATGTTTGTTTATTCCATGTGTAACTCTGTTGTTGTTTGTGTCACACTGCTTTGCTTTATCTTGACCAGGTCGCAGTTGTAAATGAGAACTTGTTCTCAACTGGCCTACCTGGTTAAATAAAGGTTAAATAAATAAAAAATGTGATGTGTATAGTTATTCACAGGGAAAGCATTGTTCAGTGAGAACCTTACTTTTTCTTGTCCAACTTCATTTTTAAATGACCATGAATGAGGAATTTCTTAACGCCCCTGACTAATGAAAAATACCTAATCAAGGCCTCCTACTGTAGAACAACCCTCATTCGCTTTGATCCACACCATAAAATGTTACACACTAGAGGGAACCATAAACACATTTGTCTCCAATAGGGAGGAGGGATATCTAATAGCTCAAATACCAACAGAATGAAATTACATGAAACAGTAGAGAATTGCAAAAGTGTGTTATCTTTGTAATTAGATTAAGATGTAGGCCTACTGATGGCATTGCAAGACAATCATTCAGGTATTGGATTTTTTATTTCTGTGAAAAAGCCCTTAATTCTTACCTGTGAGATGAGAGGAATAATAGTTTTTCCTGCATGACCTCCAATCACTGGTACATTGACACGTGCTGGGTCAAGGCCCTGCAATACAAAACACCAAATAGTCAGCCATCTAGCATTGCCAATCATTATACCAATCATTATACAATGATAACAAAAAAACATCTGTAAGATACAAACAAAACAAGCGTTTTTCCGTTCAGGGTGATATCCCTGTGAACTTTGAGATGACTCCTGATGTGTCAAAGGTATAGAGGGTGTGTATAGGGAGCATGAGGAGTGAGGTCCTCAATCCTCTGCAGCTTGAAGATTGATTACTTTCAGCTCTGCAACGAAAGCGTTGGCTCTGACGATGTCCAATGTTGTGACTCCAAACACTCTATTGGGGTTGTAGACGCCATACTTCTTCATGACCTCTGATGTGATGGGAATAGTGGAGTTGACCTATGGATTGGAAACAAAACTGTTACTATGTACACAACCAATTGTATATTTAAGAATTTACCATTTAACATGCATTCAAACAAGATATTGTATCATTAAAGGGCATATTGACTGAAGCATCGACACACAGTCAGTGAACTAAACAGAGCTGGCATGGAAAATAAATTCCCTTCCAAATTAAAGCCTTGACCTCTATTCCTGAAAGTCAGTAGTACCTTCTCTTTGGCAACAACACAAAATGGCTTTTCTCCAACACTAAGGCCTCTAACTCTAGACATCTGAGCTGCTCTAGAGTAATGTGAGTTGTCAGGAGGGTGAGTTAATCTGTGAGGTGTCTGGAGAGGAGGTAGTGGTGTATTTACAGGGTTGGCGATGATGCAGATCATGGCCTCGGGGCAGTTGCGGGCGACGGCGTCGGCCAGTGTGGCCACGATGGTGGCATTGGTGTTGAACAGATCATCACGGGTCATGCCTGGAAGAAGTTCACTTTAAAATGTAATGTGTGCACTTCTCAATTGAAAGAAAAGCATAACATGATGTTCTTCATTATGAATCACATTGTCAACTTGGGTGAACTCACCAGGTTTTCTTGGGACACCAGCGGGGATGACAACGACATCACAGCCTTTCAGTGCAGCGTTCAACTGGTCTGGACCCATGTAACCTAGTGAAGGAATCATGATAGTTAAATGCCATCAACCAAGCAGACATTTTCACACTCATTTCACTATACAGCATCAAGACACTAGTAGCTTAGCAGATGTCCAGCAGGTGTCTTACCAGTGACGTGGGCCCTGGTCTCGATGTGGCTGAGGTCAGCTGCCACTCCAGGTGTGTGGGCAATGTCAAAGAGAGACAGTTCGCCCACCAGAGGACTGTTCTTTAGGAGCAGTGAGAGAGGCTGGCCAATACCGCCGGACGCACCCAGCACTGCCACCTTCGCATTGTTCTGAGGGGAGAGGAGACAATTTCACTGACTGCCTATCTATGTTAATGATACTGTTCTGCACATTTTAGAAATCCTGGCTACTAACTGTATTTCCGACATAAAATCACAAAGAACCAACATATCTTCTGTGTTTTTGAAGATTTCCAGCACAAACAGTATTTTAGAATACAGATGTGCATCTATTACCAGCAATAAGATTAAATGAGCAACAGACTCATTGTTGGTTTTGTAGGATGGGTTCCATTAGATCAAGGGTTATAGTCCAAATTCAATGTAGAACTTTGCAATGTATCTTTGCACAATAACTCCTTGTCATTTGCTGATATCAAAGACGGGACAGACGAACCATTCACCAGAAAATGACTTCCGTATTTTGTAGGCCATAAACCACTTAGACCCACTTCCTGAGAAGCCAGTATTTCAGAATGGGCGATTCAAGGCTCATTAAGCTGTAGAAAGAATGTAAGCCACCCTTACATTAAGCCCACAGATAATGGTAACAGATTATATTCAAGAGGTTACTTCTTGATCAATGTAAAAGGCTCTGGAATTATAACATTGTGTCATTTTCAATGCCAACCTAAAGTAACATATTTAACACTGAGATTGTGTCAAGGATAAAATAAACACAGGATTGATGAAACACTTTGCAGTTTTGCTCAAACGGGTGTAGAAAGGAAACATGGCAATATTTTTTATACTATTGTATTGCATATTATCAGTAGTTTTAGTTTATAATCACCTGGGCTAACCATGACTTAAATACAAGGCTACTGTTGTGCCTCATGTGTGTTACATATGGATACATTAGCTGAAACCTTAATTTGAAAAAAAAGGCCCAACAAACTAATCCTAATATCATTCATAAAAACTTGAAATGGGCCATCAGAGGTGGTTCACTACCATCATGTCATGGAGGACAAACTAGAGATGACAACTGACAAAACACATGCCTTGCGGACCTTAAAAGTGAAGGAAACGTTTGTTGACCTTATACAGTGCACGCAGCTTTCAACCGTGTACACATCCTTGCCAGCAAGCTATAGCTAACTTACACGATATGGTCGGCAACTATCACTCGTTTTAAACGATCTAGACCATTCTGCGGTGGCTCAACGCGTACGAAGTTTATCTATTACATTGCAAGTTATAGCTAGTTAACTGGCTGTCTAACTATTCTGACAAGCTAGATGGCAACCATGCTAGCTAACTAATGATAACGTTAGTCACGTTAAGCTAACTCTCTCTCTGGCTGACAAAATTATGTATTTTTTAAATATCTTATTATTTACCTGTGAGGAGGTGGTTAAGCTTCTGTTAGCAATGCAAAGTGTGGGTCTTGCAATGCGGGAAAACATGTTGTCTGATTTTATACCAAAAATAAAATTTGCTGATCCTCTCAGTGACTCAAACGTCCTCTACCTGCGTGCCCGGTCGAGACAGAAAGCGTTCAAAAGCGAGCTACCTACCGTAACTATCGGGGACAGCCTACTTCCTGCTCCATATGCAGTTTGATTGGTTAACATATGTAAATGTCAATTTGTGATTGGGCGAAAATAATATCAATCATGTATCATAACGTGAAGGTCAAAAGTGGTCCTTTCACTTTAGTGCTGTATTTGTTGGAGTGTATATTCAACCCTTTGCAAACATACTTTAGAGTATGTTGCCTGTAAAAAAAAAAATCTGCCAATGTTTTTTAGAACCCAATTCATACGGTCCCATCTTTACCATATTCTTTACCACATTCTTGTCGAGATAAGTATTTTATATCTCCCATGCCAGAAAGGTTAGGAGTGGTAGATGTGAACCGTTTGTCTATTTTTTTTTAAATCACAAAGAAATCCATTATTCATTTGTTTTAGGCATGTCATAAACACAAGACTAATAAAATGTATTTTCAAAAGAATATAATGGTATATTTTGAGTTTAATTATGTTTACTGGTCTGTGCTGGCTATAGGCTGGATGGCTGCCATGCATATGAAATCAACAAACAGTTAGTTTGTTCATTAAAACAGAAAAAACACTTAGGCTACCCTGATCACAGTCAAAACACATATTTTGTAGTAGGCTATGAATATAATGAAATATAACCCACACAACTTGCGTAACGGCAACTTGTGGATCTGCAGTCATAAAAAAGTTACATTTTGAAACAGAGCCCATGCTTTTTTGAGCAACGTTTCACCTCTTTCCTACCCTTACTCCGCATTGTTAGGGAGCAGGCGTAGAGTCTCAGATATTCATCATGATACAGATAGAAAATAAAATAAATCTATATTTTATATTTTCTAAAGCATGTAAGTCTCATGTTAATTTTTCACAACTTCCACAGGCTTTTGGAGTTGCCTGTACGCGATCGAGCAAAATAATAGGTTTACACTTGATTTAGGCTACATTATTGTATGCTACATTTTCTGATCAGTTATAAATGATTGCAAATGAATATATAAGCTATACCACCTCCACTTATTTGCCCAGCCAGAGAATTAACCAAATATACAGATGGAGATTCAGTGAAACAAAATCCCATTGATTGATTAAGACAAGTCACAGGCTTTTGGTCAGGAGTAGGCCTAGGCTACTAATCAACTGCGAGTGAAGAGCAAAATAAACCACATGTTAAGCTACATAACATGCTGTCAAATGTTTTGGTCAGTGCTAATAAATGAGCCAACTAGACAAGATGATCATTAGCAGCCCTCACCTGAGCTTAGCTAACATTTCCACACCCTAAATGTAGCCTAACCAATATCCAAATGGAGATTCAGTGAAAAATCTGAAATTGATTGATTTATCAAGACAAGTCCCCACACTTGTCTCAAAGCAGCACAAAATGGCGCTGAAATGGTTGACAGTGTAGCTATTCCTTCCGCAAGGCAATCAAACAAGTGTGGTGAAGAAGGCGGAACAGCACCTCAGGAGGCTGAAGAAATGTGGCTTGCCACCCAAAACCCTGACAAACTTTTACAGATGCACAATCGATAGCATCCTGTCGGGCTGTATATCACCGTCTGGTACGGCAACTGCTCCTCCCACAACCGCAAGGCTTTTCAGAGGGTAGTGAGGTCTGCACAACGCATCACCGTGGGCAAACTACCTGCCCTCCAGGACACCTACAGCACCCGATGTCATAGGAAGGGCAAAAAGATCATCAAGGACATCAACCACCCAAGACACTGACTGTTCACACCACTACCATCTAGAAGGCGAGGTCTGTACAGGTGCATCAGAGCTGGGACAGAGAGACAGAAAAACAGCTTCTATCTCAAGGCCATCAGACTGCTAAACAGCCATCACTAACTCATAGAGGCTGTTGCCTACATTGAGACCCAATCACTGGCCACTAGTCACTTTATACAATACACTCTAAATAATGCCACTTTAATCATGTTTACATATCTTACATTACTCATATCACATGTATATTCTGTATTTTATACCACCTATTGCACCTTGCCTATGCCGCTTGGCCATCGCTCATCCATATACTTACATGTATATATTCTCATTCACACCCTTTAGATTTGTGTGTATTATGTAGTTGTTGGGGAATTGTTAGATATTACTGCACTGTCGGAACTAGAAGTACAAGCATTTTGCTACACTCGCATTAACATCTGCTAACCATGTGTATGCGACAAACAAAATTGGATTTGATGAGGTTGAAGCAATTGCCCGTAGCACTCAGAGACAGGATTATGTAGAGTAACAGCTCTAGGGAAGGGTACCAAGAAAATGCCTGCAGCATTGAAGGTTCCCTCGAACAAAGTGGCCTCCATCATTCTTAAATTAAAAAAATAAAAAATAAAAAAGAGGGAAACGGCGGTCTTCTGGTCAGACTCCGGAGACGGGCACATCGTGCACCACTCCCTAGCATTCTTCTTGCCAATGTCCAGTCTCTTGACAACAAGGTTGATGAAATCCGAGCAAGGGTAGCATTCCAGAGGGACATCAGAGACTGTAACGTTCTCTGCTTCACGGAAACATGGCTAACTGGAGAGACGCAATCCGAAGCGGTGCAGCCAGCGGGTTTCTCCACGCATCGCGCCGACAGAAACAAACATCTTTCTGGTAAGAAGAGGGGCGGGGGCGTATGTCTTATGGCCAACGTGACATGGTGTGATGAAAGAAACATACAGGAACTCAAATCCTTCTGTTCACCTGATTTAGAATTCCTCACAATCAAATGTAGACCGCATTATCTACCAAGAGAATTCTCTTCGATTATAATCACAGCCGTATATATCCCCCAAGCAGACACATCGATGGCTCTGAACGAACTTTATTTAACTCTCTGCAAACTGGAAACGATTTATCCGGAGGCTGCATTCATTGTAGCTGGGGATTTTAACAAGGCTAATCTGAAAACAAGACTCCTAAATTTTATCAGCATATCGATTGCGCAACCAGGGGTGGAAAGACCCTGGATCATTGTTACTCTAACTTCCGCGACGCATATAAGGCCCTGCCCCGCCCCCTTTCGGAAAAGCTGACCACGACTCCATTTTGTTGATCCCTGCCTACAGACAGAAACTAAAACAAGAAGCTCCCACGCTGAGGTCTGTCCAACGCTGGTCCGACCAAGCTGACTCCACACTCCAAGACTGCTTCCATCACGTGGACTGGGAGATGTTTCGTATTGCGTCAGACAACAACATTGACATTAGAACGTGCGTTGAAGATGTCGTTCCCATAGCAACGATTAAAACATTCCCTAACCAGAAACCGTGGATTGATGGCAGCATTCGTGTGAAACTGAAGGCACGAACCACTGCTTTTAATCAGGGCAAGGTGTCTGGTAACATGGCTGAATACAAACAGTGCAGCTATTCCTCCGCAAGGCTATCAAACAAGCTAAGCGCCAGTACAGAGACAAAGTAGAATCTCAATTCAACGGCTCAGACACAAGAGGTATGTGGCAGGGTCTACAGTCAATCACGGACTACAGGAAGAAACCCAGCCCAGTCACGGACCAGGATGTCTTGCTCCCAGGCAGACTAAATAACTTTTTTGCCCGCTTTGAGGACAATACAGTGCCACTGACACGGCCTGCAACGGAAACATGCGGTCTCTCCTTCACTGCAGCCGAAGTGAGTAAGACATTTAAACGTGTTAACCCTCGCAAGGCTGCAGGCCCAGATGGCATCCCCAGCCGCGCCCTCAGAGCATGCGCAGACCAGCTGGCCGGTGTGTTTACGGACATATTCAATCAATCCCTATACCAGTCTGCTGTTCCCACATGCTTCAAGAGGGCCACCATTGTTCCTGTTCCCAAGAAAGCTAAGGTAACTGAGCTAAACGACTACCGCCCCCGTAGCACTCACATCCGTCATCATGAAGTGCTTTGAGAGACTAGTCAAGGACCATATCACCTCCACCCTACCTGACACCCTTGACCCACTCCAATTTGCTTACCGCCCAAATAGGTCCACAGACGATGCAATCTCAACCACACTGCACACTGCCCTAACCCATCTGGACAAGAGGAATACCTATGTGAGAATGCTGTTCATCGACTACAGCTCGGCATTCAACACCATAGTACCCTCCAAGCTCGTCATCAAGCTCGAGACCCTGGGTCTCGACCCCGCCCCTGTGCAACTGGGTACTGGACTTCCTGACGGGCCGCCCCAGGTGGTGAGGGTAGGCAACAACATCTCCTCCCCGCTGATCCTCAACACTGGGGCCCCACAAGGGTGCGTTCTGAGCCCTCTCCTGTACTCCCTGTTCACCCACGACTGCGTGGCCATGCACGCCTCCAACTCAATCATCAAGTTTGCGGACGACACAACAGTGGTAGGCTTGATTACCAACAACGACGAGACGGCCTACAGGGAGGAGGTGAGGGCCCTCGGAGTGTGGTGTCAGGAAAATAACCTCACACTCAACGTCAACAAAACTAAGGAGATGATTGTGGACTTCAGGAAACAGCAGAGGGAACACCCCCATCCACATCGATGGAACAGTAGTGGAGAGGGTAGCAAGTTTTAAGTTCCTCGGCATACACATCACAGACAAACTGAATTGGTCCACTCACACAGACAGCATCGTGAGGAAGGCGCAGCAGCGCCTCTTCTACCTCAGGAGGCTGAAGAAATTCGGCTTGTCACCAAAAGCACTCACAAACTTCTACAGATGCACAATCGAGCATCCTGGCGGGCTGTATCACCGCCTGGTATGGCAACTGCACCGCCCTCAACCGTAAGGCTCTCCAGAGGGTAGTGAGGTCTGCACAACGCATCACCGGGGGCAAACTACCTGCCCTCCAGGACACCTACACCACCCGATGCTACAGGAAGGCCATAAAGATCATCAAGGACATCAACCACCCGAGCCACTGCCTGTTCACCCCGCTGCCATCCAGAAGGCGAGGTCAGTACAGGTGCATCAAAGCTGGGACCGAGAGACTGAAAAACAGCTTCTATCTCAAGGCCATCAGACTGCTAAACAGCCATCACTAACTCAGAGAGGCTGCTGCCTACATTGAGACCCAATCACTGGCCACTAGTCACTTTATACAATACACTCTAAATAATGCCACTTTAATCATGTTTACATATCTTACATTACTCATATCACATGTATATTCTGTATTTTATACCACCTATTGCACCTTGCCTATGCCGCTTGGCCATCGCTCATCCATATACTTACATGTATATATTCTCATTCACACCCTTTAGATTTGTGTGTATTATGTAGTTGTTGGGGAATTGTTAGATATTACTGCACTGTCGGAACTAGAAGTACAAGCATTTTGCTACACTCGCATTAACATCTGCTAACCATGTGTATGCGACAAACAAAATTGGATTTGATGAGGTTGAAGCAATTGCCCGTAGCACTCAGAGACAGGATTATGTAGAGTAACAGCTCTAGGGAAGGGTACCAAGAAAATGCCTGCAGCATTGAAGGTTCCCTCGAACAAAGTGGCCTCCATCATTCTTAAATTAAAAAAATAAAAAAATAAAAAGAGGGAAACGAAGCGGTCTTCTGGTCAGACTCCGGAGACGGGCACATCGTGCACCACTCCCTAGCATTCTTCTTGCCAATGTCCAGTCTCTTGACAACAAGGTTGATGAAATCCGAGCAAGGGTAGCATTCCAGAGGGACATCAGAGACTGTAACGTTCTCTGCTTCACGGAAACATGGCTAACTGGAGAGACGCAATCCGAAGCGGTGCAGCCAGCGGGTTTCTCCACGCATCGCGCCGACAGAAACAAACATCTTTCTGGTAAGAAGAGGGGCGGGGGCGTATGTCTTATGGCCAACGTGACATGGTGTGATGAAAGAAACATACAGGAACTCAAATCCTTCTGTTCACCTGATTTAGAATTCCTCACAATCAAATGTAGACCGCATTATCTACCAAGAGAATTCTCTTCGATTATAATCACAGCCGTATATATCCCCCCAAGCAGACACATCGATGGCTCTGAACGAACTTTATTTAACTCTCTGCAAACTGGAAACGATTTATCCGGAGGCTGCATTCATTGTAGCTGGGGATTTTAACAAGGCTAATCTGAAAACAAGACTCCCTAAATTTTATCAGCATATCGATTGCGCAACCAGGGGTGGAAAGACCCTGGATCATTGTTACTCTAACTTCCGCGACGCATATAAGGCCCTGCCCCGCCCCCTTTTCGGAAAAGCTGACCACGACTCCATTTTGTTGATCCCTGCCTACAGACAGAAACTAAAACAAGAAGCTCCCACGCTGAGGTCTGTCCAACGCTGGTCCGACCAAGCTGACTCCACACTCCAAGACTGCTTCCATCACGTGGACTGGGAGATGTTTCGTATTGCGTCAGACAACAACATTGACGAATACGCTGATTCGGTGTGCGAGTTCATTAGAACGTGCGTTGAAGATGTCGTTCCCATAGCAACGATTAAAACATTCCCTAACCAGAAACCGTGGATTGATGGCAGCATTCGTGTGAAACTGAAGGCACGAACCACTGCTTTTAATCAGGGCAAGGTGTCTGGTAACATGGCTGAATACAAACAGTGCAGCTATTCCTCCGCAAGGCTATCAAACAAGCTAAGCGCCAGTACAGAGACAAAGTAGAATCTCAATTCAACGGCTCAGACACAAGAGGTATGTGGCAGGGTCTACAGTCAATCACGGACTACAGGAAGAAACCCAGCCCAGTCACGGACCAGGATGTCTTGCTCCCAGGCAGACTAAATAACTTTTTTGCCCGCTTTGAGGACAATACAGTGCCACTGACACGGCCTGCAACGGAAACATGCGGTCTCTCCTTCACTGCAGCCGAAGTGAGTAAGACATTTAAACGTGTTAACCCTCGCAAGGCTGCAGGCCCAGATGGCATCCCCAGCCGCGCCCTCAGAGCATGCGCAGACCAGCTGGCCGGTGTGTTTACGGACATATTCAATCAATCCCTATACCAGTCTGCTGTTCCCACATGCTTCAAGAGGGCCACCATTGTTCCTGTTCCCAAGAAAGCTAAGGTAACTGAGCTAAACGACTACCGCCCCGTAGCACTCACATCCGTCATCATGAAGTGCTTTGAGAGACTAGTCAAGGACCATATCACCTCCACCCTACCTGACACCCTTGACCCACTCCAATTTGCTTACCGCCCAAATAGGTCCACAGACGATGCAATCTCAACCACACTGCACACTGCCCTAACCCATCTGGACAAGAGGAATACCTATGTGAGAATGCTGTTCATCGACTACAGCTCGGCATTCAACACCATAGTACCCTCCAAGCTCGTCATCAAGCTCGAGACCCTGGGTCTCGACCCCGCCCTGTGCAACTGGGTACTGGACTTCCTGACGGGCCGCCCCAGGTGGTGAGGGTAGGCAACAACATCTCCTCCCCGCTGATCCTCAACACTGGGGCCCCACAAGGGTGCGTTCTGAGCCCTCTCCTGTACTCCCTGTTCACCCACGACTGCGTGGCCATGCACGCCTCCAACTCAATCATCAAGTTTGCGGACGACACAACAGTGGTAGGCTTGATTACCAACAACGACGAGACGGCCTACAGGGAGGAGGTGAGGGCCCTCGGAGTGTGGTGTCAGGAAAATAACCTCACACTCAACGTCAACAAAACTAAGGAGATGATTGTGGACTTCAGGAAACAGCAGAGGGAACACCCCCATCCACATCGATGGAACAGTAGTGGAGAGGGTAGCAAGTTTTAAGTTCCTCGGCATACACATCACAGACAAACTGAATTGGTCCACTCACACAGACAGCATCGTGAGGAAGGCGCAGCAGCGCCTCTTCTACCTCAGGAGGCTGAAGAAATTCGGCTTGTCACCAAAAGCACTCACAAACTTCTACAGATGCACAATCGAGAGCATCCTGGCGGGCTGTATCACCGCCTGGTATGGCAACTGCACCGCCCTCAACCGTAAGGCTCTCCAGAGGGTAGTGAGGTCTGCACAACGCATCACCGGGGGCAAACTACCTGCCCTCCAGGACACCTACACCACCCGATGCTACAGGAAGGCCATAAAGATCATCAAGGACATCAACCACCCGAGCCACTGCCTGTTCACCCCGCTGCCATCCAGAAGGCGAGGTCAGTACAGGTGCATCAAAGCTGGGACCGAGAGACTGAAAAACAGCTTCTATCTCAAGGCCATCAGACTGTTAAACAGCCACCACTAACATTGAGTGGCTACTGCCAACACACTGACTCAACTCCAGCCACTTTAATCATGGGAATCGATGGGAAATGATGTAAATATATCACTAGCCACTTTAAACAATGCTACCTTATATAATGTTACTTACCCTACATTGTTCATCTCATATGCATACGTTGATACTGTACTCTATATCATCGACTGCATCCTTATGTAATACATGTATCACTAGCCACTTTAACTATGCCACTTGGTTTACATACTTATCTCATATGTATATACTGTACTCGATATCATCTACTGTATCTTGCCTATGCTGCTCTGTACCATCACTCATTCATATATCCTTATGTACATATTCTTTATCCCCTTACACTGTGTATGACAGTAGTTTTTTTTTTGAATTGTTAGTTAGATTACTTGCTCGTTATTACTGCATTGTCGGAACTAGAAGCACAAGCATTTCGCTACACTCGCATTAACATCTGCTAACCATGTGTATGTGACAAATAAAATTTGATTTGATTTGATTTGAAATGGAAGAAGTTTGGAACCACCAAGAGCTGGCCGCCTGGCCAAACTGAGCAATCGAGGGAGAAGGGCCGTGGTCAGGGAGGTGACCATGAACCCAATGGTCCCCAATGGTTCCTCTGTGACTAGTCAGGACCGAGGGAGAGATGAATGGAGTGAAGTACAGAGAGATACTTGATGAAAACCTGCTCCAGAGCGCTCAGCACCTCAGACTGGGGCCAAGGTTCACCTTCCAACAGGACAACGACCCTAAGCACACAGCCAAGACAATCCAGGAATGGCTTTGGGACAAGTCTCTGAATGTCCTTGAGTGGCCCAGCCAGAGCCCGGATTTGAACCCGGTCGAATATCTCTGGAGAGACCTGAAAATAGCTGTGCAGTGACACTCCCAATCCAACCTGACAGAGCTTGAGAGGATCTGCAGAGAAAAATGGTAGTAACTCCCCAAATACAGGTTTGCAAAGCTTGTTGCGTCATACCCAAGAAGATTTGAGGCTGCCAAATGTGCTTCAAGAAAGTACTGAGTAAAGGGTCTGAATACTTTTGTAAATGTGATATTTCAGTTTTTTTTTAAAGTGTCATTACGGGATATTGTGTGTAGATTGATGAGGGGGAAAAAACTATAATACATTTTTAGAATAAAGCTGTAACATAACAAAATGTGTAAAGTCAAGGGGTCTGAATACGTTCCGAATGCACTGTATATGTTACATTATTATTAAAACTTATCCTAGGTCCTTGTTCTGTGGTTTCTCTGACAGCAATATAGCTAACTAGAACTGCCAAGATAACTAGATTATTTCTAGCAAAAAAACTATCATATTTTTCCCTGCAGTGGATCCTTCTAGTTTGGAGCCTCAACTTCCTATGGATAGACGTTTGTATTTTGTATCATTTAGCTAGCTAGTTCCCAATTAAATTAAAATATGTTCATGAACATCAACCTTAGTTCTTCACCTTGTGTGGAATTTGTTCTCAGACTCTCTGTCTCTGCATTATCCACAGGGTAACTGTCAACTTAGTCTGAAATTGGACAAGGTGAACAAATCTGCATTGCAAGTATCAATTTGATGTTTAAATACCTTATTTTCAAATACAGATACAGTTGAAGGTTTACATACACCTTAGCCAAATACATTTAAACTCCGTTTTTCACAATTCCTGACATTTAATCATAGTAAAAATGACCATTCTTATATCAGTTAGGATCACCACTTTATTTTAAGAAAGTGAAATGTCAGAATAATAGTAGAGAGAATGATTCATTTCAGATTTTTTTTCTTTCATCACATTCCCAGTGGGTCAGAAGTTTACATACACTCAATTAGTATTTGGTAGCATTGCCTTTAAATGGTTTAACTTGTTTCAAACGTTTCAGGTAGCCTTCCACAAGCTTCCCACAATAAGTTGGGGGGAATTGTGGCCCATTCCTCCTGACAGAGCTGGTGTAACTGAGTCAGGCTTGTAGGCCTCCTTGCTCGCACATGCTTTTTCAGTTCTGCCCACAAATGTTCTACAGGATTGAGGTCAGGGCTTTGTGATGGCCACTCCAATACCTTGAATTTGTTGTCCTTAAGCATTTTTGCCACAACTTTGGAAGTATGCTTGGAGTCATTATCCACATAATTTTCCTGCTTCATGATGCCATCTATTTTGTGAAGTGCACCAGTCCCTCCTGCAGCAAAGCACCCCCACAACATGATGCTGCCACCCTGCTTCACAGTTGGGATGGTGTTCTTTGGCTTGCAAGCCTCCCCTTTTTCCTCCAAACATAATGATGGTCATTATGCCCAAACAGTTCTATTTTTGTTTCATCAGACCAGAGGACATTTCTCCAAAAAGTACGATCTTTGTCCCCATGTGCAGTTGCAAACCGTAGTCTGCCTTTTTTATGGCGGATTTGGTGCAGTTGCTTCTTCCTTGCTGAGAGTCCTTTTAGGTTATTTCAAAATAGGACTCGTTTTACTGTGGATATAAATAGCTTTTTCCTCCAGCATCGTCACAAGGTCCTTTGCTGTTGTTCTGGGATTGATTTGCACTTTTCGCGCCAAATTACGTTCATATCTAGGAGACAGAACGCGTCTCCTTCCTGAGCGGTATGATGGCTACGTGGTCCCATGGTGTTTATACTTGCGTACTAGTGTCTGTGCAGATGAACGTGGTACCTTCAGGCGTTTGGAAATTGCTCCCAAGGATGAACCTGTCACGCCCTGGCCTTAGTATTCTGTGTTTTCTTTATTATTTTGGTTAGGCCAGGGTGTGACATGGGTGATTTATGTGTTTTGTCTTATCTAGGGGTTTTGTAGATTAATGGGGTTGTGTTCAGTTTAGTGTTCTAGGTAAGTCTATGGTTGCCTGGAGTGGTTCTCAATCAGAGGCAGGTGTTTATCGTTGTCTCTGATTGGGAACCATATTTAGGCAGCCATATTCTTTGGTATTTTGTGGGTGATTGTTTCCTGTCTTTGTGTTTTATGCACCAGTTAGGACTGTTTCGGTTTTGCCACGTTTTCTTATTTTGTATTTGTATAGTGTTTACGTTTTCGTCTTTATTAGAGCGAAGCAGAGACCGTGAAGGAGTTAATTGGGAAATTGGAGGAGAGAGTTATGAGGGAGTTGCTGTGTTGGTGCATGAGGCACGGCATTCGCCCGACGGAGCGTGTCGGGGATTTGATGGCACCTGGGTCAGCTCTCCATACTCGTCCTGAGGGGCGTGCTAGTCGTCTGGTGAAGATTGTGCCAGCCTCACGCACCAGGCCTTCTGTGCACTTCCCTAGCCTTGCACGTCCTGTGCCAGCTCTGCGCTACAGTGCTCCTAGCAGTGCTAACCGTGGCGGGCGTGGTACTGGTCAGGCACCGTGTTATGCGGTGGAACGCACGGTGTCCCCAGTACGCGTGCTTAGCCCGGCACGCTACATCCCAGCTCCCCACATCTGCCGGGCTAGGGTGAAGACCCAGCCAGGGCGGTTGGTGCCAGCCCTGCTCTCAAGATCTCCAGTACGCCTTCAAGGTCCGGTCCATCCAGTGCCATCTCCACACACCAGCCCTCCGGTGGCAGCTCCCCGCACCAGGCTTCCTGTGCGTGTCCAGAGCCCAGTAGTCCCTGTTCTTCCTCCCCGCACTCGCCCTGAGGTGCGTGTCCTCGGCCCTGTACCACCAGCACCGGCACCACGCACCAGGCCTACAGTGCGCCTCGCCTGTCCAGAGCCGCTAGAGTCTCCCGTCTGTCCAGAGCCGCCAGAGTCTCCCGTCTGTCCAGAGCCACTAGAGTCTCCTGTCTGTCCAGAGCCGCCAGAGTCTCCCGTCTGTCCAGAGTCTCCCGTCTGTCCAGAGCCACCAGAGTCTCCCGTCTGTCCAGAGCCGCCAGAGTCTCCCGTCTGTCCAGAGCCTCTCCCGTCTGTCCAGAGCCGCCAGAGTCTCCCGTCTGTCCAGAGCCGCCAGAGTCTCCCGTCTGTCCAGAGCCGCCAGAGTCTCCCGTCTGTCCAGAGCCGCTAGAGTCTCCCGTCTGTCCAGAGCCGCCAGAGTCTCCCGTCTGTCCAGAGCCGCCAGAGTCTCCCGTCTGTCCAGAGCCGCCAGAGTCTCCCGTCTGTCCAGAGCCGCCAGAGTCTCCCGTCTGTCCAGAGCCGCCAGAGTCTCCCGTCTGTCCAGAGCCGCCAGAGTCTCCCGTCTGTCCAGAGCCGCCAGAGTCTCCCGTCTGTCCAGAGCCGCCAGAGTCTCCCGTCTGTCCAGAGCTGCCAGTCAGCCAGGATCTTCCAGAGCCGCCAGTCAGCCAGGATCTTCCAGAGCCGCCAGTCAGCCAGGATCCGCCAGAGCCGCCAGGACCCGCCAGAACCGCCAGTCAGCCAGGATCCGCCAGAGCCGCCAGTCAGCCAGGATCCGCCAGAGCCCATTCAGCCAGGATCCGCCAGAGCCGCCATTCAGCCAGGATCCGCCAGAGCCGCCATTCAGCCAGGATCCGCCAGAGCCGCCATTCAGCCAGGATCCGCCAGAGCCGCCATTCAGCCAGGATCCGCCAGAGCCGCCATTCAGCCAGGATCCGCCAGAGCCGCCATTCAGCCAGGATCCGCCAGAGCCATCAACCTGCCTGAGCTATCTCTTAGTCCTGAGCTATCTCTTAGTCCTGAGCTACCTCTCAGGCCTGAGCTACCTCTCGGTCCTGAGCTTCCTCAGTAATGAGGCACCCCTCAGTCCAGGTGGGCCCTTTGTTAGGGTTACTAGGCCAAGGTCGGCGGCAAGGGTCGCCACTCAAAGGACGCTAAGAAAGCGGACTAAGACTATGTTGGAGTGGGGTCCACGTCCCGCGCCAGAGCCACCACCGTGGACAGACGCCCACCCAGACCCTCCCCTATGGGTTTAGTTGTGCAGCCGGGAGTCCGCACCTTTGGGGGGGGGGATTGTAGATTAATGTGGTTGTGTTCAGTTTAGTGTTCTATGTAAGTCTATGGTTGCCTGTAGTGGTTCTCAATCAGAGGCAGGTGTTTATCATTGTCTCTGATTGGGAACCATATTTAGGCAGCCATATTCCTTGGGTATTTTGTGGGTGATTGTTTCCTGTCTTTGTGTTTTATGCACCAGTTAGGACTGTTACGGTTTTCACGTTTATTGTTTTGTAGTTTATTCGTGTTTTGAGTTTTCTTATTAAAGAACCATGAACTTCAACCACGCTGCGTTTTGGTCCGCCTCTCCTTCCCAGGAAGAAAGCTGTGACAGAACCGAACTTGTGGAGGTCAATAATTATTTTTCTGAGGTCTTGGGTGATTTCTTTAGATTGTCCCATGATGTCAAGCAAAGAGGCACTGACTTTGAAGGTAGGCCTTGAAATACATCCACAGGTACACCAACTCAAATGATGTCAATTAGGCTATCAGAAGCTTCTAAAGCCATGACATCATTTTCTGGAATTTTCCAAGCTGTTTAAAGGCACAGTCAACTTAGTGTATGTAAACCTCTGACCCACTGGAATTGTGATACAGTGAATTATAAGTGAAATAATTTGTCTGTAAACACGGGTTGGTAAAATTATTTGTGTCGTGCACAAAGTAGATGTCCTAACCGACTTTCCAAAACTAGAGTTTGTTAACAAGACATTTGTGGAGTGGTTGAAAAACGAGTTTTAATTACTCCAACCTAAGTGTATGTAAACTTCCGACTTCAACTGTAAGTGCACAGAGTTCATTTGTGCACTGTTTTGTTGTCAGATGTATCCTATGCCACAATTCAACAATGCACCAAGTTATTTGAGCAGAATTCAATATTATTAAAAGCACTCCTTTAATTGTCAAAGTCATGACTTTTCAAAGTATACTACAGCATGCTATTGTGTAATAGTGATTCACTTTGATATTTTATACATTCCATGTGAATGTAGCCTAGCTACTGTATGTTAGGTAAATAGCTAAATCTTTCATTCATTAAAATAAATGTCAACATGTATTTATGAAATATATTTTGGAATATACACTCAGTAACCAGGTTATTAGGCACACCCATCTAGTACCGGGTCGGAACCCCCTTTGCCTCCAGAAGAGCCATTGCTCAGTTGGTATCAAGGGACCTATCGTGTGCCATAAAAACATTCCCCACAGCATTACACCACCGCCACCAGTCTGTACCGTTGACACCAGACAGGAAGGGGCCATGGACTCATGCAGCTTACACCAAATTCTGACTCAAAAACTGGGATTTGTTGGACCAGGCAATGCTTTTCCACTCCTAAATTGTCCAATGTTGGTGATCGTGTGTCCACTGGAGCCACTTCTTCTTGATTTTAGCTGATAGGAGCAGAACCTGGTGTGGTCATCTGCTGCAATAGTCCATCTGTGACAAGGACCGTCGTTCCAAGATGCCATTCTGCACACCACTGTTGTACTGCGCTGTTATTTGCCTGTTAGCGTGCACAATTATTGCCATTCTCTTTCGACCTCTCATTAACGAGGTCACAGGACTGCCGCTGACTGGATGTTTTTTGTTTGTTGCACCATTTTCGGTAAACCCTAGACACTGTCGTGCTTAAAAAGCCTAGGAGACTGGCCGCTTCTATGATACTAGAACCGGCGCGCCTGTCACTGACAATGATACCACGCTCAAAGTCACTTAGGTCACTCATTTTGCCCATTTTAACGTTCAATCAAACAGTAACTGAATGCTTTGATGCCTGTCTGCCTGCTTTATATAGCAAGTCATGGCCACGTGACTCACTGTCTGTAGGAGCAAACCATTTTCGTGAACGGGGTGGTGTACTTAATAAACTGGCCCCTGAGTGTATTTTGCAGCATGCAAAATACACTATTCCAAAAACATGAATCCTGTTTGCAATAAGGCACAAAAGTAAAACTGCAATAAAACGTGTAAAATAAATTAACTGTATGTCCTGAATACAAAGCGTTACGTTTGGGGGAAATCCATCACTAAGTACCACTCTTCATTCTGTTCAAACATGGTAGTGGCTGCATCATGTTATGGGTATGCTTGTCATCGGCAAAGACTTTGCCTCACGCAGTGTGACACATCTCCTTCGCATAGAGTTGGTCAGGTTGTTGATTGTGGAATGTTGTCCCACTCCTCTTCAATCAATCAATCAAATGTATTTATAAAGCCCTTTTTACATCAGCCAATGTCACAAAGTGCTATACAGAAACCCAGCCTAAAACCCCAAACAGAAATCAATGCAGATGTGTATGCACAGTGGCTAGAAAAAACTCCCTAGAAAGGCAGGAACCTAGGAAGAAACCTAGAGAGGATCCAGGCTCTGAGGGCTGGCCAGTTCTCTTCTGACTGTGTTGGGTTGATATTTTAGCAGTGCATGTTCATAGATGACCAGCAGGGTCAAATAATAATAATAATAATAATAATCACAGTAGTTGTAGAGAGTGCAACAGGTCAGCACCTCAGGAGTAAATGTCAGTTGGCTTTTCATAGCCGAGCATTCAGAGCCAGAGACAGCAACTGCGATGGGGTTAGCTAGAGATGGTTGGAAACTGGAACACGTCGATCAAGAGCATCTCAATAATGCTGACGTGTGTGACATGTCTGGTGAGTATGCAGACCATGGAAAAACTGATGCTGAAACATGAGGTGATGGCGGCGGATGAATGGCATGACAATATAGGCCTCAGGATCTCGTCATGATATCTCAGTGCATTCAAATTGCCATCGATAAAATGCAATTGTGTTCATTGTCTGTAGCTTATGCCCATACCATAACCCCACTGCAACCATCGGGCGCTCTGTTCATAACATCGTTGACATCAGCAAACTGCACGCCCACATGGCGCCATACACGTGGTCTGCATTTGTGAGGCCAGTTGGATATACTGATAAATTCTCAAAATTATGTTGGAGGGGGGGCATCGCATTGCTAGCTGTGCCACCAGAGACCCTGGCTTCGAGCCCAGGCTCTGTCGCAGCCGGCCGCGACCGGGATGTCCATGGGGAAACGCACAATTGGCCTAGCGTCGTCCAGATTAGAGAGGGTTTGGCCGGTAGGGATATCCTTGTCTCATCGTGCACTAGCGACTCCTGTGGTGGGCTGGACGCAGTGCACGCTGATCTGATCGCTAGGTGTGTGGTGTTTCCTCGGACACATTGATGTGGCTGGCTTCTGGGTTGGATGCGCACTGTGTTAAGAAGCTGTGCGGCTTGGTTGGGTTGTGTTTCAGAGGATGCATGGCTCTCGACCTTTGTCTCTCCCGAGCCCGTACAGGAGTTGTAGTGATGAGACAAGACAGTAACTACTAATAATTGGATACCACGTAATTGGGGAGAAAAAGGGGGTAAAAAATAATAAATATGTTGGAGGTGGCTTATGATAGAGGAATGAACATTCAAAACTTGAGACATCTGAAGCATTGTGACAAAACCGCACATTATAGAGTGGCCTATCTTTTTCATGACTGTAGCCCACTCATTCTCACTCTCTGTACTAGTGATTAGAGCATTGGGCCAGTAACCGAAAGGTTGCTGGATCGAATGCCTGAGCTGACAAGGTAAAAATCTGTCGTTCTTCCCCTAATAAGGCAATTAACACACTGTTCCCCGGGTGCCGAATACGTGGATGTCGATTATGGCAGCCCCCTGCACCTCTCTGATTCAGAGGGGTTGGGTTAAATCTCATCCAAACCGACCCACCAAACCCGCCCCTTGACTGAATTTGAAAAAGCATGACCCTCCACCATTTTCCTCCAGGTACCCAATCTGTAAATTTCTATCCATCCCTAAGAGCTTTTGTGGACAAGCTACTCCAGTGTTATAAATGCTAAAGATTTGTGCATGTCTCAAGTGTATGCAGACGGGAAGAATATCCTATGCCAGCTGAGGTTGTACGCAGCAACTGTGGTGGCGAACATATGCCTGAGTCCCTGGATTTCCCTGTTAGGTTGAAGGAGACAGAGGTGGAGAGAATAAGGGCTGTCCAACATGTCTCCTATCTGGAGGAGGTGAGAAGAGTGGAAGGAGTAAGTGGCGTTGAAGACGCAATGGTAATTGAGACTGCACCAGTGAATGTTTCTCGGCAATCAAGGGATCCTGATTTGCTTGGAAACCCAACATTGAATTGCATTGAATTCTATGTCAGGCAAAAATTAGTGTTTGAATCAGGACATTTTCCTTTCAGGACCTCTACAAGCCAGAACGTTGCATAAAATGATACTTTAACGTACTTTACTGGTTGTCTGTGCGGTTGGTCCTTTTGGCCTATAGAAATGTGCGATCCTGATATATTACAGTTGTAGCATTTATTACAATGGTCATAAACTGCACAGCACAAAGAAAGAAGAAATAAGAGAACATTTGAATTATTGTGAGTGCAGCAGAACACTTTTTGGGATTCTGAGTTTACAGACGTGCGATTGCAAGAAATCCTGTCAAAAGATGTTTTGCCCTCACAGGCCCCTGAGTCTGTAGGGATGTTACTTGAATTGGAATATGACTGAAGGAGTGGGATGTTTTATGTGTCTGGTATTTATTTTGTATGATGTCGGTTTTTCCTAACATTGGATATTTTTGCTATAGTTTACCAAGCGTACGGTAGGTGGCGGCATGCACCTCTATAGCTAGTTTGCAGACCGCCATAATACCATAGAAGAAGACAGAACGTAAACTACTCAACATGGAGACAGCAGTTGATAAACTGGAGGCGATGGTAAGCTTTTACAACCACTTTAATTTCTAAACCAGCGAAAGTAAACCTATGCTCATAGTCTTTAGATACGAGGCGGCTTTTCTGTGGTCAATTAGCTATTTGAGGAAATGCGTCAAAAATAGGAATGCAACGTTAGCAAAGTGAGAGGAGCTAAATAAAAAAAATCTGCCATTTTTGTAGGAAAAAAATATTTCCAGGAAAAGAACCACGAAAACATACCATTGTAGCTAAGTGTTTTCTGCAATGAAAACCAAAACCTAAAAAATGTTCGCTTGTGTCACGTTGCTCATGTTCAGTGTTTATTTAGGTAGTTAGCTATCTCGATGGCTTGTTTGCCACACGTTTCACAATGAGTACGACAGACTGCGCCTGCAAAGAGGACATAAATTAGACGATGTCCCCGCGCTCGCACTTCGTCTTACGTGGTCGTTCATGTTGTACGTGGTCGTTCATGTTTAAAAGCGAAATTTCACGCTTTTCACGCTTTTCACGATTTCATCAATTGAAATTTGTACACATTCGTTGTTAGCCAATCGACAGATAAAGGAGAGAGTTTGCAATGTCTGATCAGCGATAACATTTGTGGGTGTTCCAATCACGGCCCTTATCAAACGTACAGTATGCAACTGTTACAAACTAGCCAGATTGGGCACCCCACGTTATTTCAACGTGGACATTTGGGTAGTATTTGGTTGAGACATTGAACAATGAGATTTCAATCTTTTATTCACTCACTCAAAGTCAGACAGAAGTTTGTTGAATCTCAATGTGGTATCACTTAGTCTGATTTAATCAGGCTGTAATACACAATAAATTGGTATATAGGTCCTGAGACATTTATGTAGAGTATTAGGTAAATGTTCCATACAAGCCAGAATGTTTTAATACAATTACATTTAAACTTGCTCTACCGGTTGTCTGTGCAGTTTGTCCTTCTGCTGCTAGAAAATTGAGACAATATTGACAGAGTAATGTTATTTGTGCTGAGCGATTTATCCAAAATGTTTTATTTTTGGTTCAATTATTTACATTTTTTTTCTGTGAGCTTAATGCACACATTGAACAGTTTCTCTATAGATAAATATGATCTAGCCTGAACTGTGCAATGTAGTAGAAAGTTGGAGTTTCCAACAGGCCAATATTCTACATAGTTTAGTGCAACAAAATGTGGTAATTAACTATAATAGCTAGGTTTCCATCCAATTGGCTACAGATCTTCATGCAAGTATTCTTAAGTCTGCATGAAGAAAATATGCATGTTTTCCCTCCAGTGGTGTGTTTCCACCAAACTGACTTGTTGCAGAGAACTCAGTGCATGACACAACTTACATTTGGTGTGCACTTTCATGTACCGAATAAAAATTGGTTTCTGTCGCATTGTCAACTCTACCAGTAGTTTTGTCAGAAACTGTTGAATAGCAAAGGTGCCTACTCTGGTCTTGGCATATGTGCTCTAGTCAACAGCTCACAGATACAGAGCGAGAGCATCAATCATGTATTTATTATCGATCCCCAATTGCCAACAGCTACTCTTCCTGGGGACTGGCAAAATGAAGGCAGTTATACAATTTTAAAAACATTACAGAATTCACAACACACTTTGTGCCCTCAGGCCCATACTCCACTACCACATATCTACAATGCCAAATCCATATGTACGTGTGTGTATAGTGTGTATATTATCATGTGTGTGTTTATGCATGTGTCTGTGCCTATGTTTGTTACTTCACAGTCCACGCCATTCCGTAAGGTGTATACTTTTACCTGCTTTTTGAATCTGATTCTACTGCTTGCATCAGTTACCTGATGTGGAATAGAGTTCCATGTAGTCATGGCTCTAGTACTTTGTGCCTCCCATAGTCTGTTCCGTATTTGGGGACTGTGAAGAGACCTCTGGTGGCATGTCTTGTGGGGTATGCATGGGTGTTCTGTCACCAGAATAAGACCTTTGATAATTGTTGGAAAGGAGCATCAACTTCATAGTGTGCACTTTCAACACCCTGTGAAGTTCGTCATAACTTACTTCATCTGTAGCCTAATAAACTGCATAGTTTCCTGAGTTGTAGTGGAGGACCAGACACTATATCATCGCATGTCTCCAGGTTTGCGTCGATATTATGGTTATTATATCAGTATTTGCATATAAAGGCAACCGCCATTTCTCGCATAATACATTTTACCGAAACAAAGATCCCACCATGTCCAATGAACAAATTATCTGTTGGCATTTATAAAGTTTTACCGAAACTTCCGGTTTCCATCACATCTGTTGTGATTAAAAAATACGGTATGACTTTACTGTCGATGGAAACATGGTTACTGACCAAAATCCCTTGCACATCTACTTGTCCGGTCTGTTTATTTTATGCCTGCTATGGAAGAGAAGAATGCGTGATCATGAGGGAATATAGAGAGCACCTATTGCTTCGCCAGGTATCTACCTGAAAATACACAATCAAAGTGAATGATAGTTAGTATTCAGAAGTCGTAAAAGTTTACCTGATTTACTTTGAAGAACTACAAAATAGAGATGAGAAGGTGACATGAAATGAAATAATAAAGCCATCAAGTAAAACAAATGTAATATAAACAACTGAAATATTTTATTATAGTATTGTGAATTAAATATGGTTAATAAGTGATAAGCATTCATGGGCAGTCACTACCATCATGGGAATTATTAATTGCTTTATTCTGTTACAGCATTCAACCAAAAGAATGGAAACCGAAATCGAAAACCGTGATAATTTTTTTAAGACTCAAACCAAACCTACTTCAAAAATAACTAATCGCTCAGCACTAAGTGTTATTAACCTGACTTTCAGTACACTGGCCTGTATATTGGTTTGTACATCCAGGTTTTTATTTTCAATACTGATGCAATTCGCACAGTGTCAAACACTTGCACAGTATGGCCTGGCCTAAATGAACCACAGACCAAACGGAAAACACTTCCAGCTGATTGCGAGGAAATGTGCTTCGGGAGACTACTTTTGGTTACATTCAACTATGTTTACATATTGTGCATCACGTGCAAAGAGTCGAGATTGATAATAAATGTCAGAACCCACGGTGCCTCAGAAAGTGGGTGAACAACACTTTCCTGTGACCCTATCTACACCTACCACCAAAAGGACCAACAGCATGTACAACAGGTAAAGTAACCTCAAATGTTATTTTATTCAACATTCTGGCTTATAGAGACTATTAGTGGTGTCAAGATTCGACTCTGAAGATTCAGTATTTTTGGAACGAAAGATACTGATTGTATACGTAGGCTACTTCCGAGAACACAATCTCGTGGGTTAGCAAGAGAGAGGGGAGAGGCACAGCCCCTAGGTAGGTAGGTAGGTAGGTAGGTAGGTAGACATAGTCAGAACTGTGCATCGGTAATCAAAAGCTGTATTTTGCAATTTCTTGGCTTGCAATGTCTCGCAAGTTCACTAAAGTAAGTAGGGGCTATCTATGATTAGGTTACCGTAAACTATTTTACATGCAACAGACTGAAGACTGAACACACACACTGGCATCTTTTATAGCGAAGAGATAGATCAGGCGACCCAGCGAGGAAGAGGGGGGCAAGGCAGACAGTTGGAACTGTGCACATAGGCTAGGCCTATATATTTGATGATTTGTATCTCGCAATGCCTCGTAAATTCACCACAAGTATATTAAAGTATAGATTAGGCTATCAATGAGTATGGCTAAACTACTCTACACTGTGCCAGTGAATTGAAAATGAACAAACGTGTCAATTTAATTAGGCCTAAATATGCAATAAAAATAATTGTACTTATAGCTTATTTAGTGAAACCCTGGCTGTTTTTTGTCCTAGGCAATAGATAGCAACGCAGGGCATCCCCAATTTCCCCACTGAGCCCTATCTTATTTACATAAGTATTCAGACCCTTTGCTAGGATACTTGAAATTGAGCTCAAGTCCATCCTGTTTCCGTTGATCGTCCTCCAGATGCATCTACAACTTGTTTGGAGTCCACTTGTGGTAAATTCAATTGATTGGACATGATTTGGAAAGGCACAACCCTGTCTATACAAGGTCTCACAGTTGACAGTGCATGTCAGAGCAAAAACCAAGCCATATGAGGTCAAAGGAATTGTCCGGAGAGCTCCGAGACAGGATTGTGTCGAGGTACAGATCTGGGGAAGGGTACCATTCTGGTCCCGAAGAACACAGTGGCCTCCATCATTCTTACATGGAAAAGTCTGGAATCACCAAGACTCTTCCTAGATCTGGCCACCCAGCCAAACAGCAATTGGGGGAGAATGTGACCAAGAACCCAATGGTCACTCTGAGAGGGCTCCAGAGTTCCTTTGTGGAGATGGTTGTTCTTCTGGAATGTTCTCCCATGTCTCCAGTGCTCTACAAATCAGGCCTTTGTGGCCAGACAGAAGCCACTCCACAGTAAAAGCACATGAAACCCCGCCAAAAGGCACCTAAAGACTCTCAGACCATGAGAAATAAGATTCTCTGGTCTGATGAAACCAAGATTGAACTCTTTCGCCTGAATGCCAAGCGTCACGTCTGGATGAAACCTGGCACTATCCCTACGGTGAAGCATGGTGGCAGCATCATGCTGTGGGGATGTTTTTCAGCGGCAGGGACTGGGAGACTAGTCCGGATCAAGGGAAAGATGAACGGAGCAGAGTACAGAGAGACACTTGATGAAAACCTGGTCAGGACCTCAGACTGGGGCGAAGGTTCACCTTCTGCAGAGAAGAATGAGAGAAATTCCCCAAATGCAGGTGTGCCAAGCTTGTGGCGTCATACCCAAAAAGACTCAAATCACTGCCAAAGATGTTTTTTTTAAAAGTATTTAGTATCTGAATACTGAATAGTGTCTGAATACTTATGTAAATGTGATATTACATTTTTAAATTTTTTAAAATAAATTAGCTCAAAAACAATGTTTGATCCAATTTAGAAAATGTCTGTTACGTTGCAATGGGGAAAACGTCAAGTGGCCTGAATGTTTTCCGAATGCACTATGTCCATGGTATCGCATCGAGACAAGTAAACTAAAGATATTGAGCGATAGCCTCACTCTGGTCCAAAATATGGTAAAAGAAAACCGATTGAATTGTTTTAAAAAGATTATCAAATAAATCAAATAAATCAAATTTTATTTGTCACATACACATGGTTAGCAGATGTTAATGCGAGTGTAGCGAAATGCTTGTGCTTCTAGTTCCGACAATGCAGTAATAACGAGCAAGTAATCTAACTAACAATTCCAAAAAAAAAAAACTGTCATACACAGTGTAAGGGGATAAAGAATATGTACATAAGGATATATGAATGAGTGATGGTACAGAGCAGCATAGGCAAGATACAGTAGATGATATCGAGTACAGTATATACATATGAGATAAGTATGTAAACCAAGTGGCATAGTTAAAGTGGCTAGTGATACATGTATTACATAAGGATGCAGTCGATGATATAGAGTACAGTATCAACGTATGCATATGAGATGAACAATGTAGGGTAAGTAACATTATATAAGGTAGCATTGTTTAAAGTGGCTAGTGATACATTTACATCATTTCCCATCGATTCCCATGATTAAAGTGGCTGGAGTAGAGACTACCCTTTATATAGGTCTACTGATCTAAACATTTTGACAATGGAGTAGTGAACTGCTGCTTTCAGTGTAGCAAAGCCCATGATTAACACCTGCTTCATTGGTCAATCATACCTCTATTGGATAGTGGAGAGAACCTCTTAAACGGAAGCTTGAAATATGTGGGTCAGTTGTTAAACAAGTATTTTTAGAGGGTCATTATCAGCAACCATCACTCCTGTGTTCCAGTTAGCTAATCCAAGTTTATCATTTTTAAAAGGCTAATTGATCATTAGAAAACCCTTTTGCAATTATGTTAGCTGAAAACTGTTGTTCTGATTAGAGAAGCAATAAAACTGTCTTTAGACTTGTTGAGTATCTGGAGCATCAGCATTTATGGGTTCGACTACAGGCTCAAAATGGCCAGAAACAAAGACCTTTTTTATTTATTTTTTTAAACTCGTCAGTCTATTCTTGTTCTGGGAAATGAAGGCTATTCCATGCGATAATTTGCCAAGAAACTGAAGATCTTGTACAACGCTGTGTACTACTCCCTTCAGAGAACAGTGCAAACTGGCCCTAACCAGAATAGAAAGAGTGGGGGGCCCTGGTGCACAATATTCTACCAACTATAACTTTCCTGTGTATTTCAGATGGAATCAAGGCATTAGAATGTAGAGCTTGTTCAGCAAAGCATTCTTAACCTGGGTGGGATCTGGCTACTCAATGTGCTTGTGGAAAACACTGTTCTTTATCTTTATTTTTGGTTGATATAAAGATGTGAATCCAACATATTAATGAGTAACTAGAAGATTACATTTGAAATCAGCCAAAGTTTGAAACCCAAGGCCTACAGTGGATTCAGAAAGTATTCAGACCCCTTGACTTTTTCCACATGTTATGTTACAGCATTATTCTAAAATGGATTAATCTACACACATAATGAAAAAGCAAAAACGGTCTTTTATGCTAATATTCTAAAATATGAAAATGTATTTTTTCCCACCAGTGGTTTTTCTGCTAAACTGACTTGTAGCAGATAGAAATGAGTGCGTGAAGTAGTGCACATGGACATTTTTCGCTTAAGTTTTCATGTACAGAATAAAAATCTAAAGTTCAATGTATTTGCCTCACATTTTCAACTGTACCGATACGTTTTGTCACAAACATTTGTGTTAAGTAGCAAATGTGCCTGCTTTGGTCTTGGCAGTTGCGCTATAGCCAATAGCTCTCAAATTCAGTGCGGGTAGGCTGTAGAGGTTGACCGATTATGATTTTTCAACGCCGATACTGCTTTATTGGAGGACCAAAAAATCTAATACCGATTAATCGGCTGATTTTTAAATCGTATTTGTAATAATGACAATTACAACAATACTGAATGAACACTTATTTTAAAATCAATTTAGCCTCAAATAATGAAACATGTTCAATTTGGTTTAAATAATGCAAAAACAAAGTCTTGGAGAAGAAAGTAAAAGTGCAATATGTGCAATAAGTTCCTTGCTCAGAACATGGGAACATATGAAAGCTGGTGGTTCCTTTTAACATGAGTCTTCAATATTCCCAGGTAAGAAGTTTTAGGTTGTAGGAATTATAGGACTATTTCTCTCTATACGATTTGTATTTCATATACCTTTGACTATTGGATGTTCTTATTGGCACTTTAGTATTGCCAGTGTAACAGTATAGCTTCCGTACCTCTCCTCGCTCCTACCTGGGCTCGAACCAGGAACACAACGACAACAGCCACCCTCGAAGCAGCGTTACCCATGCAGAGCAAGGGGAACAACTACTCCAATTCTCAGAGCGAGTGACGTTTGAAACGCTATTAGCGCGCACCCCGCTAACTAGCTAGCCATTTCACATCACATCGTTACACCAGCCTAATCTCGGGAGTTGATAGGCCTGAAGGTTTGAATGAATGCTTATGAGCCTGCTGGTGCCTACCATCACTCAGTCAGACTGTTCTATCAAATCATAGACTTAATTATAACATAATAACACACAGAAATGCGAGCCTTACGTCATTAATTTGTTCTAATCCGGAAACTATCCTCTCGAAAACAAGACATTTATTCTTTCAGTGAAATACGGAACCGTTCCGTATTTTATCTAATGGGTGGCATCCATCAGTCTAAATATTCCTGTTACATTGCACACCCTTCAATGTTATGTCATAATTATGTAAAAGTCTGGCAAATTAGTTCTCAATGAGCCAGGCTGCCCAAACTGTTGCATATACCCTGACTCTGCGTGCAATGAACGCAAGAGAAGTGACACAATTTCACCTGGTTAATATTGCCTGCTAACCTGGACTTCTTTTAGCTAAATATGCAGGTTTAAAAATATATACTTCTGTGTATTGATTTTAAGAAAGGCATTGGTGTTTATGGTTAGGTACACGTTGGAGCAACGACGGTCCTTTTTCGCGAATGCGCACTGCATCGATTATATATAACGCAGGACACGCTAGATAAACTAGTAATAGCATAAACCATGTGTAGTTATAACTAGTGATTATGATTGATTCAGTTTAATGCTAGCTAGCAACTTACCTTGGCTTCTTACTGCATTCGTGTAACAGGCGGGCTCCTCGTGAGGCAGGTGGTTAGAGCGTTGGACTAGTCAACCGTAAGGTTGCAAGATTGAATCCCTGAGCTGACAAAGTAAAGAAATCTGTCGTTCTGCCCCTGAACAAGGCAGTTAACCCACCGTTCCTAGGCCATCATTGAAAATAAGAATGTGTTCTTAACTGACTTGCCTAGTTAAATAAAGATTAAATAAAGGTGTAAAAAATTTTTTTAATTAAATGGCCAAATCGGCAACCAAATTTGTTGTGAAAACTTGAAATCGGCCCTAATTAATCGGTCGACATGATTAGATTACTATGGATCGAGCAAAAACATTTTATTTTTCAAACTGCTGTCAACCATTGAACATTACGTCACCAGAATAAGACCTTTGATATTTATTGGAAAGGAGCATCAAGCTCATCACCGTGCCATTTCACTACCCTGTGAAGTTCATAATTGATTTAATCTGTAACCTAATAAACTGCAAGGTTTCCCGAGTTGTAGTGGGAGGATGACACTCGTTGCGTGATTCCAAGTTTACTTCGATATGATTGTTATTATATCAGTAGTTGCACTTAAAGGCGTTTCTACCGCCATTCCTCGCATAATTAATTTTACCGACACACAAATATCCCACCATGTCGACCAAACAAATGATCTGTCCGCATTTATAAAATTCTACCGAAACTTCCTATTTCCATCACACCTATCGTGAATTATTTTTATACACGGTATTACTTGGCTTCCATAACAATGTGGATATTGTCACTCGATGTTGATAATTTGTTACAATGATGACATAATCCTGTGGTTGAAATTCAACCCTCAAAACAACAGTTGATTACTTTTTTCTAAACCAAATGTATTTCCACGTAGATTCCACGTCACAATATGTTGACAACCAGTTTGTGCCCGGTGGGTAGTAACTAGACTATTCAAATATGATGCATTCACTATCTACTCAGCTCCCCAAAGTCATGTAGCTTCACTTTCTTGTTTCTCTCTGCTGTCGATCACTGCATTTCAAAACTGGTTTTACTTGAGGTTTAGATAATTTGATTCACCCATTAATATTTTTTCTTGATCTGGCTCCGCCAATCCAATTAAAGTTTCTGTCATGTAGTTAATTATTTCTCTAGTTTGACAGGAGGTTGGATGTCTCCAATTTTATTTCAGGACTGATAACACAGGATAAGAGGAATCCATTATGTTGTGTCTGTCTGTCCAGTGCCCCTTTTATATTGTCCTACTGGTGACCCTGTAATGAAAGCAGTGCAATGTTAAAAGGGCATTGGCCAGGGATTATTCCCAAGGAGGTTTTGTAAGGTGTAGGTGTGAACCTTTGCTCAACAAAGCTGTTTGCAGGTGCTCTGACTTCATTGCACTACTGTATTGGACAGCTAGCAGTGCAATAGTATTGTCAAAGCATCTGAAAGCAGCAAAGACCACTTTTGGAAGCTGCAAAAACTGTAGGACAAAGTGGCAAAGCTGCCACTCTCCTCACCAAAGGGGGGGGATTCAGACCGGAGTTACTCGCTTAAATGGAACTTTATTCCCTTTTCTCTGTGCACGTATTCTGACCTTGAATTTAAGCATGGGACAACTCATGTGTCAGCCAGTTATTCATTTGGGGTGGAGATCACAGAAACACCATATTCTGATCTTGTCTTAATTCCACGACCTTAACACGCAAGGAAACCATGAATAAGGTTGATCAACCTGTCAGTTCCATTTGAAAAAACAGCTTTACTGTTATGTCTATTGGGGAAATAATAATCTCTGCACTGTAATTTATAAATTGATAAGAGCTATTGATGAGACCTAGGTAATCTGTTTACAAAAAAATTGGCACAGGAGGGTAGTGTGTTTTATTTTCCCCCCTGATTTACATTTGCCATTTTGCAGGTTTTACTATTATGTCTTCCATATAGCCAAATCTTTTCATCCACTTGTATGCGCCTCCATTATCGAGGTGGTTTGGTACTTCCCTTGTGCACTACGCTTTTCTGAGCGCTTACTATACCATGGGTCAATGTAGTCTACCAGTCGACTGTCTAGCCTGCCCTCTATCCATAGTGGTAGGTGGATCGTTTGTCCAGATCTGCAATAGGTTAACTAGCGGTCATACCACAAACAAAATCATACAAATCTGCAACAGTTTTCAATATAAGGTGCATTTGGAAAGTATTCAGACCCCTTGACATTTTCCACATTGTTACTTTACTGTTGCAGTTCTAAAATCTATTACATAGGTCCCCCCCCTCAATTTAACATACAATACCCCATAATGACAAAGCAAAAACAGTTTTTTAGATTTTTTGGTGAAAAAAATAAACAGAAATATCAAATTTACTTAAGTATTCAGACCCGTAACTCAGTACTATAAAGCACCTTTGGCAGCGATTACAGCCTTGAGTGTTCTTGGGTATGACGCTACAAGCACATCTGTATTTGGTGAGTTTCTCCCATTCTTCTCTGCAGATACTCTCAATCTCTGTCAGGTTATATGGGGAGCATCGCTGCATAGCTAATTTCAGTTCTTCAGATGTGTTCAAGTCCGGGCTCTGGCTGGGTCTCTCAAGGACATTCAGAGACTTGTCCCGAAGCCACTCCTGCATTGTCTTTGCTGTGTGCTTAGGGCAGTTATCCTGCTGGAAGGTGAACCTTCACCCCAGTCTGAGGTGCTGAGCGCACTGGAGCAGATTTTCATCAAGGATCTCTCTGTACTCTCTGCTCCATTCATCTTTCCTCTCCCTGTCCCTGCCGCTGCTACCACCCTGCTTCACCGTAGGGATGGTGCCACGTTTCCTCCAGACATGATGCTTGTTATTCAGGCGAAAGAGTTCAGTCTTGGTTTCATTAGACCAGAGAATCTTGTTTCTCATGGTCTGAGAGTCCTTTAGGTGCCTTTTTGCAAACTCAATGGAAACAGGATGCACTTGAGCTCAATTTCGAGTCTCATAGCAAAGGGTCTGAATACTTATGTAAATACGTTATTTCTGTTTTTATACATTTGCAAACATTTCAAAACTTGTTTTTGCGTTGCCATTATTGGGTATTGTGTGTCAATTGTGGAGGATTTTTATTTAATCAATTTTAGAATAATGCTGTAATGTAACAAAATGTGAAAAAGGGGAAGGGTTCTGAATACTTTCCGAATGCACTGTGTATCCATCCACAAGATTGAGGAGCAGCGGAGAGGCCAGGTGCGTCATTGCACATGAAAGAACAGTGAAGACAGGTCGTTTAAAAAGCTCCCCTATTGCACTTTCGGGACAATACAATTATACTAATTAGACTAGCCTACAACACCAAAATCCAATGACAAATTGCATTATTATTTTCAAGTGAGTACAATTCTCTAGCCTGTAAACTGCAGTGAAAATGTCATTTGAATAATTACCAAAAGCCCTGTTATTTGAATGTTTCATTCCATTTGGATCAGTTGTGAGTCTACTCTCGACAGATTATAGAAAGTTACAGTAGCAGGACAGTCTGGCTGTATTTTGACTTGTGATACTGATGCGCTGTCTGTTGTGATCATCCTTCTCCAAAGTCCTCCTGTGGCCTATGCTCTCAGCAAGCCCAGTTATTCAGGAAAGCTTAATACTCGTTCTTCCTCCTTTCCGATCTGAGAGGCTATTCCTTGACCTAGAACCTAATGCTTCAATATAGCCTAAATATTTGTCATTTAACTTTTAGAATATATTACCTTTTTGTGTGAGGCATAAACATAACTAGTCATAATGTTTTAATATGATTAGCCTATAGGATACTTTTGAAGCAGCCTATCTGCTCACGCTCATCCATTCCACTCGATTATAATTCCAGCATCCAAACTGAGCAACGGCCGTCCTATTAATGGAAAGAGACATCTGTTACTAAACATAAAGGTTTAATGACATTCTGAGATTGTCAAATCAAGCCTTTAATACTGAATCGGGAGTATTTTCTGTTTGTCGAGATTTGACATACTCTACTTGATTGTGGTGTTGAAAATGCAAACCATGATGATAAGTCGGTAATCGGTATGCAGTTATGCGTTGCTTATTGGGTGTGGGTGGTGCGTTGGAACAGAAACCTGTTAGTGGAGAATTTGTTGCATATATTTTACATAATTATATGGGAGACCAGATGCTGCTGGAAAGGCATTCTTCCCTCTGGTCTCAGTAGATCCCAGGGCAGTGAAGGGGACCATTGCTCTGCGTAGGGTGCTGTTTTTCTGATGAGATGTTAAACGGGTGTCCTCACTAAATATCACATAGGGGTGTTAACCCCGGTGTCACGGCTAAATTCCCAACCTGGCCTATTCCATCATGGCCACCTAATCATCCCCCTCATTCCTAATTGGCATATATCACTCCTCTCCACTTTGTGTGGTGAGCATTCTGCCACAAAATAGGTTGCTGTGCATAACCCAGGTGGTGGTGGATACAGCCCAGACTATTTAATTATTATTATTTTATTTTTTAAAGATTTCTATCATATTGTATTAAATATTAGCCACTATCTGTAGCCACTGTCAGTAATAACCACATACAGTACTTAATAACTGGCACTTTAGTGCAGTGATTTTTAGTTTCCTTAAATTTATAGCCTAAATGTATCATTCCATTACATTGTTAGTTTACCTTTCTTTCCTCTGTCACATTCGTGTGGTTGTTAGTGGATAGTGTAATAGTAATAGTGGATCATATAAGACTAAAGTATTACATGTAGCCTATTGGAATCATTTTTATTTTGTATTAGGATTCTCAATTAACTGCAGCCGAGGCAGCGGCTACTCTTCTTGGGGTCCAAACAGGAAACAACATAACAAATAAAATACATAATATGCATAAATTATACATAGCACTACAGACGTGGCCAACATTTTTGAGAATGACACACATATGAATTTTCACAAAGTCTGCTGCCTCAGTTTGTGTGATGGCAATTTGCATATACTCCAGAATGATATGAAGAGTGATCAGATGAATTGCAATTAATTGCAAAGTCCCTCTTTGCCATGCAAATGAACTGAATCCCCCAAAAAACATTTCCACTGCATTTCAGCTCTGTCACAGAAGGACCAGCTGGCATCATGTCAGTGATTCTCTCGTTAACACAGATGTGAGTGTTGACAAGGACAAAGCTGGAGGTCACTCTGTCATGCTGATTGAGTTTGAATAACAGACTGGAAGCTTCAAAAGGAGGCTGGTGCTTGGAATCATTGTTCTTCCTCTGTCAACCATGGTTACCTGCAAGGAAACATGTGCCGTCATCATTGCTTTGCACAAAAAGGGCTTTACAGGAAAGGATATTCCTGCCAGTAAGATTGCACCTAAATCAACCATTTATCGGATCATCAAGAATGAGGCAAAGACTTCTGGAGGATGGCCTGGTGTCAAGGAGGTCAGCAAAGAAGCCACTTCTCTCCAGGAAAAACATCAGGGACAGACTGATATTCTGCAAAAGGTACAGGGATTGGACTGCTGAGGACTGGGGTGAAGTCATTTTCTCTGATGAAGCTTGTCCAGAGAAGACCAGGTGAACGCTACCATCAGTCCTGTGTCATGCCAACAGTAAAGCATCCTGAGACCATTCATGTGTGGGGTTGCTTCTCAGCCAAGGGAGTGGGCGCACTCACAATTTTGCCTAGGAACACAGGCATGAATAAAGAATGGTACCAGCACATCCTCCAAGAGCAACTTCTTCCAACCATCCAGGAACAGTTTGGTGACGAACAATGCCTTTTCCTGCATGATGGAGCACATTTCCATAAGGCAAAAGTGATAACTAAGTGGCTCGGGGAACAAAACATCGGTATTTTGGGTCCATGGCCAGGAAACTCCCCAGACCTTAATCCCGTTGAGAACTTGTGGTGTCTTGTGTGATACTGATGAGTGTCGACTGCTTGAACAGACAGTTCGGTACCCTCAACACCTCGCACAAAGATCAATAGTGACAGTCAATCTCTCCTCAACTTTGAGCCAGGAGAGATTGACATACCCCTACCGTGTACATCTAAGTGCAATATGTGCTGCTTTGTTTCGGACCAACTACAATTTGCCTATGTCCTTCCTTGCTGCACCTGACCACACAACTGGACAGTAGTCCAGGTGCAACAAAACTAGGGCCTGTACGACCTGTAGCTGAAATATCAAGAAAGCAGAGCAGCACGTTATCATGGAGAGACCTCTTCCCATTTGAGTAGCCATTGAGTCTATATGTTTTGACCATGATTGTGTGCTATCTAGGGTGACACCCAGCAGTTTAATCTCTTCAACTTGCTCAATTCAAGAATAGATCCAGATGAGGTTTAGGGTTAAGCGAGGGGTTTGTCCTAAAAATTATGCTTTTTAGTTTTTAGCACCAGCCTAGTGCTAGTTACCGATTTATAAAACTGACTGGAGATCTATATTGAGTGTCAGTTACTTATTTTACTGTTGCAGCTGACGTGTATACTGTGAAGTTGTCAGCGTACATAGACAGGCTTTATTCAAGGTCAGTGGAAGGTTATTAGTAAACACAGAAAACAATAATGGTCCAAGCCAGCTGCCCTGCGGCACACCACACTGCACCGAATTTTCATTAGAGAGGGTTCCATTAAAGAAAACCCTCTGTTCGATTGAATAGGTAACTGTCCATCCATGATAAAGCAAAGGATGTTAATCCATAACACCTATGTTTTTTCAGCAATATGTTATGTTAATTTACCATCCAGGTTGTCGGTTCCAGGTGGTTTGTCCTTTTTATCGATGGCAATATTTTTTTCAACTATTCCACACTAGCTTTGTTGCAATACATTCCGCAGTCTTTCATCATTTGGCCCGTTATGCATGAAGATGAAGGCTCAGCGTTTGTTGTTTGCATGTCATGCCTAAATTTTTGCTAATCTTGTCAACCAAAAAATTAAAAACCCCAAGCGTCTATTGAGGCTCCGGTGCGTCAATCTATGTAACATAATACAAAGAATTCCCATCAAAATCTCTCAGTTTAAGCTTGAGATACAGTTGAAGTCGGAAGTTTACATACACTTAGGTTGGCGTCATTAACTCGTTTTTCAACCACTCCACACATTTCTAGTTAACTATAGTTTTGGCAAGTCGGTTAGGACATCTACTTTGTGCATGACACAATTTTCCCAACAATTGTTTACAGACAGATTATTTCACTTATAATTCACTGTATCACAATTCCAGTGGGTCAGTTTACATACACTAAATTGACTGTGCCTTTTAAACAGCTTGGAAAATTCCAGACATCATTTGAGTCAATTGGAGGTGTACCTGTGGATGTATTTCAAGGCCTACCTTCAAACTCAGTGCATATTTGCTTGACATCATGGAGAAATGAAAAGAAATCAGTCAAGACCTCAGAAAAACATGTGTAGACCTCCACAAGTCTGGTTCATCCTTGGGAGCAATTTACAAACGCCTGAAGGTACCATGTTCATCTGTACAAACAATAGTACGCAAGTATAAACACCATGGGACCACGCAGCCATCATACCGCTCAAGAAGGAGACACCTTCTGTCTCCAAGAGACACTTTGGTTCGAAAGGTGTAAATCAATCCCAGAACAACAGCAAAGGACCTTGTGAAGATGCTGGAGGAAACAGGTACAAAAGTATCTATATCCACAGTAACACAAGTCCTATATCAACATAACCTGAAAGGCCGCTCAGCAAGGAAGGAGCCACTGCTCCAAAACCGCCATAAAAAAGCCAAACTATGGTTTGCATCTGCACATAGGGACAAAGATTGTACTTTTTGAGAAATGTCCTCTGGTCTGATGAAACAAAAATAGAACTGTTTGGCCATAATGACCATCGTTATGTTTGGAGGAAAAAGGGGGAGGCTTGCAAGCCGAAGAACACCATCCCACGGGGTGGGGGCATCATCATGTTTTGGGGCTGCTTTGCTGCAGGAGGGACTGGTGCACTTCACGAAATAGATGGCATTGTGAGGCAAGTAAATTATGTAAATATATTGAAGAAACATCTCAAGGCATCAGTCAGGAAGTTAAAGCTTGGTCGCAAATGGGTCTTCCAAATGGACAATGACTTCAAGCATACTTCCAAAGTTGTGGCAAAATCTATTAAAGACAACAAAGTCAAGGTATTGGAGTGGCCATCACAAAGCCCTGACCTCAATATTATAGAACATTTGTGGGCAGAACTGAAAAAGCATGTGTGAGCAAGGAGGCCTACAAACCTGACTCAGTTACACCAGCTCTGTCAGGATGAATGGGCCAAAATGAATCTATTGTGGGAAGCTTGTGGAAGGCTACCGAAAACATTTGACCCAAATTAAATATTTTAAAGGCAATTCTACCAAATACTAATTGAGTGTATGTAAACTTCTGACCCACTGGGATTGTGATGAAAGAAAGAAATAAAAGCTGAAATATATTTTTCTCTACTATTACTCTGACATTTCACATTCTTAAAATAAAGTGCCGATACTAACTGGCCTAAGACAGGGATTTTTACTAGGCTTAAATTTCAGGAATTGTGAAAACCTGACTTTTTAAATGTATTTGGCTAAGATGTATGTAAAGTTCCGACTTCAACTGTACACACACACACACTGCATTCGGAAAGTATTCATATCCCTTTTCCCCACTTTTTTTATGTTGTAACCTTATTCTAAAATAGATTTTTTTTCCATCAGTCTACATACAATACCACAATGACAAAGTGAAAGCAGGTTTTTAGAAATGTTTGCACATTTTTATTTACGTAAGTATTCAGACCCTTTGAAATATGACTCAATTGAGAACCGGTGCATCCTATTACCATGATCATCCTCAGTGTTTCTACAACTTGACTAGGGTCCAGCTGTGGTAAATTCAATGGATTGGACATGATTTGGAAAGGCACATACCTGTCTATATAAGATCCCACAGTTGACACTGCATGCCAGAGCAAAAACCAAGCCATGAGGTTGAAGGAATTGTCTGTAGAACTCTGAGACAGGATTTTGTGGAGGCACAGATCTGGGGAAGGGTTCCCAAAAAATGTCTGCATCATTAAAGAACACAGTGGCCTCCATCATTCTTAACTGGAAGAAGTTTGGAATCACCAAGACGCTTCCTAGAGCTGGCCGCACTGCCAAACTGAGCAATTAGGGGGAGAAGGGCCTTGGCCAGGGGGGTGACCAAGATCCCTATGGTCACTCTGACAGAGCTCCAGAGTTCCTCTGTGGAGATCGGAGAACCTTCCAGAAGGACCGCCATGTCAGCAGCACAGCCTTGTTAACTAGTAAAGAGTAGCCTACAGCACAGCCCACAGTAAAAGGACCTAAAGGACTTTCAGACCATGATAAACACTATTCTCCGGTCTGATGAAACCAAGATTGAACTTTTTAGCCTGAATGCCAAGCATCACATCTGTAGGAAACCTGGCAGCATCATGCTGTGGGGATGTTTTTCAGCGGCAGGGACTGGGAGACTAGTCAGGATTGATTGAGGGGAAAGATGAATGGCCAAAGTACAGAGATCCTTGTTGAAAACCTGCTCCAGGGCGTTCAGGACTTCAGACTGGGGCGAAGGTTCACCTTCCAACAGGACAATGACCCTGAGCACACGGACAAGGCAGGAGTTGCTTCAGGACTTCGTGTTGTTAATTTAAATAACACATTTTCAAACATTTTCAAAAACCTGTTTTTGATTTGTCATTATGAGGTAATGTGTGTAGGTTGAGGAAATATATATTTTCAATTTTAGAAAAAGTCTTAACTTTACAACGTGGAAAAAGTCAAGGGGCCTGAATACTTTTGAATGCACTGTACCTCTCTGTTGATCTCATACATTATCAAGTCTTTCCCACATTATCCAGATACTGACTGTTGGGACTTGGTGGTCTATAGCAACTTCACACAAGAATAGGCTATATGGAACAGACCATACATTGCTGTTCAAACCTGGAGCCTAGCGCATGGTTCACAACAACTGAATTGTTTTCATCATTTCCATGAGGATTAGGGTAGATTTAAAGGACTATTGTTCAATCCCCTATTGTACACTTTTCCTCCCTTTTCAAATATTTCATGAATTGAACAATTGAATATGGTACCTTTTTCAGGATGAATCAAACCACTGTATTTATGATTCACCAATACATTTTGTGCGTAAATGCTTTCCAACCCTGTTTGTTTGATTCATTAACACTTTCCTAACCCTAAATAGTCTAAAAGATATGAGTATTTTTAGATCTACCAATTAGAGCTGAAAAGGAGACTGTAATTAGATGGCTTTCTTTCATTGATCCCTATTCTGAGCTCTTTCTCAACGTATATTCTAGTGAATCTGTCGCGAAAATTCAAATTAAAGGTACATTGTATTTGAATGGATGGCTTTAGATAAATGTCCTGAAAACCCTTTTGAATGGAAACTTAACAAAGAAATCTGTGGGCTAGCAAGTGGGAGAGTTTTCAGCGGTTGAATAAAATTTTAATCAGTGGGGTCCACACCTGCAAAGCCCATTGCGCACCTGCATAAGGTAAGTCCGAATACTGACTACTGAAGCGCTTAAATCAAAACAAATAGGGCAAAGCCCAAATAGCCCTGCAAAGCCCATTGCACCTCAAGGAATGGATGTGCTTATAATTAGGAATTAGAACTCTGGAATAGGCATAGGTGCGATTGGGGGGGGTTGTTATTTCATTAAAAACTTGTTAGGGAGGATGTTCCTCTGGCGGGATCAAATCAGCGGATATTTTAGAGCGCCACTTATTGTTTTCGATAAAACTCAAACTTTCATTAAAACACAAATGCAAGGTAGTGAATTAAAGCTACACTCGTTGTGAATCTAGCCACCAAGTCAGATTTGTAAAATGCTTTTCGGCGAAAGCATGAGAAGCGAATATCTGATAGCATGCACCCCGAATACCAGACCGTCAACAAAACAACAGATTTTGCGGTAGCCGGCGCTACCCAAAACGCAGAAATAAAATATAAAACATTCATTACCTTTGACGAGCTTCTTTCTTGGCACTCCTATATGTCACATAAACATCACAATTGGGTCTTTTTCCCGATTTAAATCCGTCATTGTATACCCAAAATGTGATTTGCTGACGACCGGTCTGATCCAGAAAAATGCCCCTTTACATGACGCAACGTCACTTTTTAAAATGACAAAAGTTACCTATATACTTCTACAAATCACTTCAAATGACTTTTCTAAACCAACTTTAGGTATTAATAAACGTTAATAGTCTGTTAGATTGATCACGGGGCGATCTGTATTCGATAGCAGCAAGTCTTGAAATCATCGTCCATGTTTTCACTTTCAAAACATCCTGTGGTGAGCCCAAAGAAAGGAAATGCGTCACGTTTCCAAACCAAGGATAAACTAGGCCCAAAATGACAGCATTGGCGACATCGTGTGGAAGCTGTAGGCGTTTATAGGGGCTTGATAAGTATTTTCCTTCGCCTTAGGCAATACATTGACTGGCGGATGGATATTATTTTTGTGTTTTTGGTGACCAGTTTTTCAAGGATTTTGACTCCTAAACACGTTCTGTTATAGCCACAGACACGATTTAACCAGTTTTAGAGACTTCAGAGTGTTTTCTATACACACACACTTATCATATGCATATACTATATTCCTGGCATGAGTAGCAGGACGCTGAAATGTTGCGTGATTTTTAACAAAAAGCTGCGAAAATTCGCAGCCTCCCTAAGAGGTTTTAATCTGCAGTGAAGATCAATGGTCTTAATTCAGGCAGAGTCCAACTAAGCAATAATCTTACTCTGCAGGAGAGGGAATAACGAGAAATCTATCAAAGCAAGTCAAACTTTTGTCCCCATCAGTCAGCTTCCATTTCTCATTAGGAGGAGGATCTACCTAAACTTCCAAAAATGGACAGTTATTTGTATTTAAATGTTCTCTCTTTCATACCTTGTGAATATGTTTTGTGTTACGTGCCTACTCAACCCTGATTATTTTTTCCCCCACTCCATTTTGACAAAACATTTGATTGATCCCAAGTCCTGAAACCCTATCAGTATTTTCTCTGCTGTCCACTTTGAGTAGTGAAATGTTGCTTTTAGGGTTTCAGTGTTTTGGTTAAAGCCTCACAGAAGGCACTATGAGTCTCTCAACTATTTCATCATGCACCTTTCGGGAGGCAACAGTTTTGTGGCCGAAGTCTTCGACAGATGTGATTGATTATTTCACTCATTTTGTTTACCATATCATATGGAGACAGAAACATAAACCTTTTACCTAAACATAAGTAGACATAGTTGCAAATTATTAAATCCTTCCAATAGAAATAAAAAAGCTATTTCGTTACGAATTGAACTTTAATTAAATGAGTTGACTCTTCACATGGGATGATTTCACTGAACAACAAAATAAAGGGAATATTGAATGATCCCCAATGATCCATCGCATCTCCCACAACATTTTCAACATACAGTGGGGCAAAAAAGTATTTAGTCAGCCACCAATTGTGCAAGTTCTCCCACTTAAAAAGATGAGAGGCCTGTAATTTTCATCATAGGTACACTTCAACTATGACAGACAAAATGAGAAATAAAATCCAGAAATTCACATTGTAGGATTTTTAAGTAATTAATTTGCAAATTATGGTGGAAAAATAAGTATTTGGTTACCTACAAACAAGCAAGATTTCTGGCTCTCACAGACCTGTAACTTCTTCTTTAAGAGGTTCCTCTGTCTTCCACTCGTTACCTGTATTAATGGCACCTGTTTGAAGTTGTTATCAGTATAAAAGACACCTGTCCACAACCTCAAACAGTCACACTCCAAACTCCACTATGGCCAAGACCAAAGAGCTTTCAAAGGACACCAGAAACAAAATTGTAGACCTGCACCAGGCTGGGAAGACTGAATCTGCAATAGGTAAGCAGCTTGGTTTGAAGAAATCAACTGTGGGAGCAATTATTAGGAAATGGAAGACATACAAGACCACTAATCTCCCTCGATTTGGGGCTCCACGTAAGATCTCACCCCGTGGAGTCAAAATGATCACAAGAACGGTGAGCAAAAATCCCAGAACCACACGGGGTGACCTAGTGAATGACCTGCAGAGAGCTGGGACCAAAGTAACAATGCCTACTATCAGGAACACTCTACGCCGCCAGGGACTCAAATCCTGCAGTGCCAGACGTGTCCCCCTGCTTAAGCCAGTACATGTCCAGGCCCGTCTGAAGTTTGCTAGAGAGCATTTGGATGATCCAGAAGAAGATTGGGAGAATGGTCAGATGAAACCAAAATAGAACTTTTTGTAAAAACTCAACTTGTCGTGTTTGCAGGACAAAGAATACTGAGTTGCATCCAAAGAACACCATGGCTTTTGGCCCAAAAATATTATGAAAAGCCGATTTTTAAATAAAAGTTACCGGGAGAAAGGAAAATGCATTGCCAAATAATGCTTTTTAATTGATGGAAATACCAATCGATGGAAATGGATTTGACTGTCATGCTTATCGGTCTATAGGTTCAATTGCATAATTTTGTGTCATTTAAATTGGCCTGTGTGTGTATCTGTTAGTCATCGTTTATCTTATTTATCCAACACAACTATCCTACGCGCACAGCATACAGAACCTATTTTGAGCGGGATTTCTCCTGCTGCTCCACAGGTTATTGTTGCTGGAGTAAAACATGCTTTATAAACATACACCAAGTCCCTTTTCACCCTTTAATGACCCCAACATATAAACTCAGCAAAAAAAGAAACGTCCTCTCACTGTTACGACACTTTGCAACCATAGTTCATAGTATTGACAGATCTGCACATGCAATGATTTTCCGTGTGTAATAATGATTGTGTCAGGCTTGTAGTACACTAAACCAACTGTCCTTTCAGTTCCAGAAGGCAGAGGCTGACATGGAGTACATGGAGAAGCGACTACGGCTGGATTTCCTGACTAATGTTCCAGAGAACAGTGCAGCAGAGGTGAATACACCACAGTACTGAGTTACAAACATGTCCTCAGAACAGACCAACAGACAAGTCACCCAACCCCTTTCCACTCTATCCACAAAAGGCAATGATACAGTGTATATAATATATCTCTGAACTTCTGCCATGCAGAGAGTGTAGCCAACGTTCTGTTAAATCAATATGACGCACGTTCTCGTGACCACAGGAAAACCCTGTGAAGCTGCTGGAGAACCTGTCAGCCATCAAGACGAGACATGCGGCCCTGTGCACACAAGTGCAGGAGATCGCAGCCGAGCAGAAGCAATCAATGGACTCCATACGAGTGCACCTCGACACCACTGTGCAGCTGGTGCAACAGTTACAGCAGGCTGCTGACGTTGAGGTAGACTATTCCCTCTACGTACATCCGACAATGTCAACCAACTCTTCAATGTTCAAGGGTGGTTTAAATCATGTGCAATTCAGAATTAATATTTGCACTTGTACTGTTTTGTAGCTTCCAACACTGACTGAGACGGAGCAGGAGTCTGCAGAGTTCCTTGGTTTATCAGTAAATCAAAACACAGCAGAGGTAAGTCCATTTGCTGGAGCTAAGGTGTCATTGCGTACAGGAGCAGAGTGTGTGGAGGAACGATATTTCACTGACGTCATTCTGTGTAACACTGACATTATATGGGCACTACTTTTGATTGTCCAATTTTACGGCCCATGCTATTCAGAGAAATATATAGCTTTTCTGCTCAGGATTTCTCAACTCTTTCCTTCAGTGAAATGTTATGGTCGTCTTGTAATATCCCAGTATTACAATATATTGTAATATAACTGTAATATGCCAATGTTTGTCTGTTAACAGGTACCGATGTCTATGGAGCTTCAAGCCCAAGAGCTGCCTCGGTGTAAGTAATGGTTAACCCCAAGTCTCCCCTCTGCATATGTCTTAGACACAACAAACCCCTATTGAAGTAATTTGTAACCAACATATTATGTACATAGCTAAATAGGAAATGTTCAATTTGGAGAATTTATATTGATACTATAACAGCCAACAATGACACAACATCCCTCCTCAAGGAATCCATGTGAAACCAAAAAAAGGGCTCCGTACTCTACAGACAGGAATATGGCGACTGAAGCGAACGTGAGTGTGTTCTGTCCACAGCCTCGAGGGAGGGCGAGTTTGAGGAGCTGAGTGAAGCCACACTGGAGGCAGTGCCGTGCAGCATGCGTGCCAACGTCAAGCTGGCCAACCTCAATGCCTTCTACAAGCAGCTGCACGAGTACTTCTCCTTCAGAAAAAACAGGTCAGACGAGTCATGTTCGTGCTGAGATGCATATACCTTTACACAGAAACCCCCAGTTGTCAAGGCAATGTCCGAATTGTTTTAAATCTGAACAGTTAACTGCTGGACCAGAGTCATATGAATGTTTAGTAAGTTGTATGCATTTTGTGGATGTTCTTGCAAGTTCCAACTTTGCCACTCTTTCTCCAGTGGTGCCCTCAGTTTGCAGAAGATGAAGCAGATGAACATGAAGGTTAGCGACGCCAAGCTGAAGACGTTGCAACACCTCTCTCTCATTGAGCTAGACAAGAAAGGGCATGTTCGTCTGCTAATGTGAGACTGAGGAACCTGCATAGCCGAGAGGCTAAAATATAAGACCCCACCGCACTATGTGATGAAAAGTGACTGATTCTGCCCATCTCTCCTTGTCCATTTGCTAGGCATATTAGCCTCATTGAAGGGTTTTCAGTTGAATCCTCATGCCTACATATGCTGTGGTTCGATTTTAATTTGCTAGATATTTTTCTTAAATGACACCCCAGAATCTTCTTTCAAAAGGAATTGACATCAGAAGCAAGAATTCCAGATGGGATCAAGTCATCACATGTTTCTAGGGTGCTGTAAGTAGAAGGCTGTTGAGCCATATTGTAAATTAAGGTGCACTATTTTTGTAAAGAGTTTAATGTTGGATAAGTATGTAGTGTTTTCTGCCTAATGTATCAGCCAAATACATTTCACCTGTAAATATGTGATGAACGATTTAATGCCACTGACTTTCCAACTGTACTGTACATCTTGTGTCGAGTGTCAATGAATTTTATGAGCATTCATTAAATTGAAATATTCCCTCTGCCCAGGTATACACCCAATCAAAAATCAATTTAACAAGGCGTGCAAACATGTATTAGCATCTCAATGTACAGTTTAAAGTCTCTTTCTCCCAAGTATGTAAAACAATGACTTAAAATTAACAGGAACTTTAAATGAATCCATAAAAGTTTAAAAATGCAGATGCAAACAAACCATTACATTGGTTGATTTAAGTTTGCTTATGTGTTGATAAAATCTGATCAATGGGTAATGCACTAGGGCAGAGTGAAATTACAATAGGTAACACATGAATATATTAACTGTAGTGATGGTAAATGAATTAAAAACAGTTATCAGAATTGCAGAACCAAAGAATACATGTATTGTCATGCCACATGTTTAAGTGCTTAAAAAAGGCAATTGTTTTTACCACCAAAAGGATCCATTTTCAAACAGGTGAGTGAATTGTAGTGGAGAATGTTAGAACATAATCAACAGAATGGTTGAATTGTAGTACAGTGCATTTGGAAAGTATTCAAAACCTCTTCCCTTTTTCCACATGTTGTTAAGTTACAGCCTTGTTCGAAGATGGATTATATTAATTGTTTCCCTCACCAATGTACACACAATACCCCCATGTTAGAGCAAAAACCAAGCCATGAGGTAGAGGGAATTGTCCATAGAGCTCCGATACATGATTGTGTCGAGGCACAGATCTGGGGAAGGGTACCAGTGGCCTCCATTCTTAAATGGAACAAGTTTGGAACCAAGACTCCTCTTAGAGCTGGCCACCCAGCCAAACTGAGTAGTCGGGGAAGAAGAGAGACCTGGAAATAGCTGCGCTCCCCATCCAACCGAACAGAGCTTGAGAGGATCTGCAGACAAGAATGGGAGAAACTCCCCAAATATAGGCCTGCGAAGCTTGTAGCCAAGCTCATATCAAAGAAGTCTCAAGGCTGTAATCACTGCCAAAGGTGTTTCAATAAAGTACTCACTAAAGTGTCTCACTACTTATGAAAATCTGATTTTTCAGTTTCATTTTTTAAAATTTTATACATTTGCAAACATTTCTGAACCTTTGTTTGCTTTGTCATTATGGTGTATTGTGTGTAGATTGATGGGGGAAAACTATTTAAATTTAGAATGAGACTGTAACGTAACCAAATGTGGAAAAAATGAAGGGGTCTGAATACTTAACGAATGCACTATATGTGATAGTAGAATAGTGGCCCGAGGGAACACATTTAATGTGTTGTGAAAGTTTTATTTTAAATTGTAAACTCAGCAAAAAGAGAAACGTCATCTCACTGTCAACTGCGTTTATTTGTCTCACTGTCAACTGCGTTTATTTTCAGCAAGCTTAACATGTTGAATCTTATGTTCATACAAATATGTACACAGCTGAGACATAAACTGAACAAGTTCCACAGACATGTGACTAACATAAATGGAATAATGTGTCCCTGAACAAAGGGGGGTCAAAAGTAACAGTCAGTATCTGGTGTGGCTACCAGCTGCATTAAGTACTGCAGTGCATCTTCTCATGGACTGCACCAGATCTGCCAGTTCTTGCTGTGAGATGTCACCCCACACTCACCCCTGCGTGGAATGGCCCTAGCCTCACCCTCCGATCCAACAGGTCCCAGACGTGCTCATTGGGATTGAGATCCGGGCTCTTCGCTGGCTATGGCAGAACACTGACATTCCTGTCTTGCAGGAAATCACGCACAGAACGAGCAGTATGTCTGGTGGCATTGTCATGCTGGAGGGTCATGTCAGGATGAGCCTGCAGGAAGGGTACCACATGAGGGAGGAGGTTTTGCATTGAAATTGCCTGTGTTGACAACAAGTTCAGTCCGATGATGCTGTGACACACTGCCCCAGACCATGACGGACCCTCCACCTCCAAATCGATTCCTCTCCAGAGTACAGGCCTCGGTGTAACGCTCATTCCTTTGACGATAAACACAAATCCGACCATCGCCCCTGGTGAGACAAAACTGCAACTCGTCAGTGAAGAGCACTTTTTGCCAGTCCTGTCTGGTCCAGCGACGGTGGGTTTGTGCCCATAGGCGACGTTGCTGCCGGTGATGTCGGGTGAGGACCTGCCTTACAACAGGCCTACAAGCCCTCACTACAGCCTCTCTCAGCCTATTGCGGACAGTCTGATGGAGGGATTGTGCGTTCCTGGTGTAACTCGGGCAGTTGTTGCAATCCTGTACCTGTACCGATCCTGTGCAGGTGTTATACGTGGTCTGCCACGGCGAGGACGATCAGCTGTCTGTCCTGTCTCCCTGTAGCGCTGTCTTAGGCATCTCACAGTACAGACATTGCTATTTATTGCCCTGTCCACATCTGCAGTCCTCATGCCTCAGTGCAGCATGCCTAATGCACATTCACACAGATGAGCAGGGACCCTGGGCATCTTTCTGTTGTTGTTCAGAGTCAGTAGAAAGGCCTCTTTAGTGTCCTAGGTTTTCATAACTGTTACCTTAATTGCCTACCGTCTGTAAGCCTTTAGTGTCTTAACGACCGTTCCACATGTGCATTTTCATTAAATGTTTATGGTTCATTGAACAAGCTTCGGAAAAGGTGTTTAAACACTTTACAATGAGGATCTGTGAAGTTATTTGGATTTTTACGAATTATATTTGAAAGACAGGGTCCTGAAAAAGGGATGTTTCTTTTTTTTGCTGAGGTTATAAAACTGCCTTAATGTTTCTGGAACCCAGGAAGAGTAGCTGCAGCCTTGGCAGTCTCCTTGGTTGAAACACTAACTTCCAAGTTCCAAACTGCCGCTGGAAGCAGCGTCAGCACATTAACTGTTTTATGGGAGCTTTATGAAATGGGTTTCCGTGGCCGAGCAGCCGCACACAAGCCTTAGATCACCATGCACAATGACAAGCATCGGCTGGAGTGGTGTAAAGCTCGCTGCCATTGGACTCTGAAGCAGTGGAAACGTGTTCTCTGGAGTGATGAATCACGCTTCACCATCTTGCAGTTGGACGGACGAATCTGTGTTTTTAATGCCCATGATTTTGGAATGAGATGTTCGATGAGCAGGTGTCCACATACTTTTGATCATGTTGTGTAATTGTGTGGTGTACAGAGGTAGTTATTCAAAAATCATGTTAAACACTTATTCCACAGTGAGTCCATGCAACTTATGTGACATATGTAACATATTTACACTTGCCATAACAAAGGGGTTGAACACTTATTGACTGAAGACATTTCAGCTTTTAATTTTTTAATTTGTAAAAATGTCAAATTTGACATTATGGGGTATTATGTGTAGATCAATGACACATCTCAATTTAATCCATTTAAAATTCAGGCTGTAACACAATAAAACGTGGAAAAAGTCAAGAGGGGTGAATACTTTCTGAAGGTTAAACTATCTCACTATGTAAAAGAAATTTCCACTACCATTAATAATACTAATTCCAGCCAGTTAGCATGCACAAAACGTTTCTACTGAAACTTATTTTTCTAGTTTGCTGCTTGTAGAGATATTATTTTAATAGTAATATCATCAAGTAATTTTTTATATTTGTATGTTTTAATGTATTTAAACCTACTTGTAGTGAAGCCCCTTGACATTTACATTACATTTAGTCATCCAGCAGACACTCCCATCCAGAGCGACCTACAGGAGCATCGGGGTCAAGCACCGCCCCCGGGGAAACGTCGAACAGATCTCCCACAAAGGCAAATCGGGGAGGCGGACCAGCGACCAATCGGCCGCCGGCCGAAGCTCCCAACCGCCAGGCATCCAACCATCCAAGTTCCCGAGAACTGCCCCTCAACCATCCGAGACCCCCCACACAGTCAACAACAACCAACAAAAAAAGAGCAGAACAAAGGAAAACAACAGAAAACAACAATACAAAAAACATCAAGGACAACAAAAATGAAAACAGCAAGGCCGACTATGCATTTGAGTGCATGTGTGGCACTATTTACATGTGTGTGTGCACATGTGCGTTTGAATGCGAGTGTGTGTGTGTGTATATGTGTATACAAGTCAGTTGTTCAATTCAGTTTCTGAATCTTACTAAAAATAACATTCAACTTCTCAACAACACCTTGCTTAATTGAATCAGGTGAGTTAACATGGCTAGGGCTTCTATGAAAGCCTGCACTGCCTCTCCTCCAGAACCATGTTTGGAGACAACCAAGCGAGAGAGTTTTGAAGAGGAGGAGAATAGCATGGAGTGTCTCTAAGGGGAGATAGGGATGTCGCTGGCTGCAGACATGAAAGAAGAGATGGAGAAAGAAGAGTTGGAAGGGTTCAATCAGGGTAGCTGTGATAATGTGGATGTGGACCAGATGCATGAAGAGCCTCTGGTTGCTAGGTTATTAACTCCTCACCTCATATAACAGCAACCAGAGGCTCTTCTCAATAGTGCAGCTGTAGAACCTTTTTGAGGATCTGAGGACCCATGCCAAATCTTTTCAGTCTCCTGAGGGGGAATAGGTTTTGTCGTGCCCTCTTCGACTGTCTTGGTGTGCTTGGACCATGTTAGTTTGTTGGTGATGTGGACACCAAGGAACTTGAAGCTCTCAACCTGCTCCACTGCAGCCCCATCAATGAGAATGGGGGTGTGCTACGTCCTCTTTTTCCCTGTAGTCCACAATCATCTCCTTTTGTCTTGATCACGTTGAGGGAGAGGTTGTTCTCCTGGCACCACACGGCCAGGTCTCTGACCTCTCCTCCCTATAGGCTGTCTCTTTGTTATAGGTGATCTGGCCTACCATTGTTGTGTCATCGGCAAACTTAATGATGGTTTTGGAGTCGTGCCTGGCCGTGCAGTCATGAGTGAACAGGGAGTACAGGATGGGACTGAGCACGCACCCCTGAGGGGCCCCTGTGTTGAGGATCAGCGTGACGGATGTGTTGTTACCTACCTTTACCACCTGGGAGCGGCCCGTCAGGAAGTCCAGGATCCAGTTGCAGAGGGATGTGTTTAGTCCCAGGGTCCTTAGCTTATTGATGAGTTTTGAGGACACTATGGGGTTGAACGCTGAGCTGTAGTCAATGGCGTATACACTTGGCGTCACAACCAAGTCCTTAAAAACCTTGCGTCCGCCCTGGAGGACAAGCGAGCTGCCACCAACTCCCTACCATCCACAGCAGCATCACACTCCTTACGGACTAGCTGCCGAAGCACGGCATCATGGCTGGAACACAGAAGTCCGACCAGTGGAGGTGGGCTGCAGAGGTTTTGTGGCAACATCTACAACCAGACTGCTTAGAGACCTGGGAATTAAGGGCCAGAGCCAGCGTTCGGCAATCAAAGCTGTATCGGAGGCGGCAGAAGGCAGCAGTCAGTGGCTCTGGATGAAGAGGAAAGACCCCAGCTGGGCCCCGAAGTGAGAGGGCCAGGAGGTATGCGGTCAACAATGCTTGACTCAGGGAGGAGGACGCCACTGCCATGCATAGTCCCATGGGATGTTGGCTATCAACAACAAGGCAACTCCTATGACTAATTGGGAATGGGACGCAAGCGTAGGATTGATCACCCTGTCGCTGGCCGCCTTTGGGGAGGGTGTATAGTGTGAAAGGCCGAAACACCCTAGGAACCAAAGGTACACTACTGACGATGCGCTCCCCAAATTTCACCACGCTCACTGTTCATTAACTCTTGGAAGTGCTTGCACAAAGGATAGTAACATCTCATCCTGTGTTCTTGGAATCCAAATGAATAGCATTTTCACATCGGTGTTCCTTTTGTCCAGGTGGGAAAGGGCTATGTGGAGTGCAATAGAGATTGCATCATCTGTTTATCTGTTGGGGCAGTATGCAACTTGTAGTGGGTCTATAGTTTCTGGTATAATGGTGTTGATGTGAGCCATGACCAGCCGTTCGAAGCACTTCAAGGCTACAGACGTGAGTGCCAAGGGTCGGTAGTTGTTTAGGCAGGTTACCTTAGTGTTCTTGGGCACAGGCTCGGACAGGGAGAGGTTGAAAATGTCAGTGAAGACACTTGCCAGTTGGTCAGCACATGCTCACAGTACACGTCCTGGTAATCCGTCTGGGCCTGCGTCCTTGTGAATGTTGACCTGTTTAAAGTTCTTACTCACATCAGCTGCGGAGAGCGGGATCACAGTCTTCCAGAACAGCTGGTGCTCTCATGCATGTTTCAGTGTTATTTGCATCGAAGTGAGCATAGATGTAGTTTAGCTCATCTGGTAGGCTTGTGTTACTGGGCAGCTCTCGGCTGTGCTTTCCTTTGTAGTCTGTAATGGTTTGCCAGCCCTGCCACATCCGTCGAGTGCCAGGTGGTACGATTAGATCTTAGTCCTGTATTGACGCTTTTCCTGTTTTGATGGTTCATCGGCAGGCATAGTGGGATTTCTTATAAGCTTCCGGGTTAGAGTCCCGCTCCTTGAAAGCGGCAGCTCTAGCCTGTGCGGATGTTGCCTGTAATCCATGGCTTCTGGTTGGGATATGTACGTATGGTCACTTTGGGGACGACGTCATCGATTCACTTACTGTATTGATGAAGCCAATGACTGATGTGGTGTACTCCTCAATGCCATTGGAGGAATCCCGGAACATATTCCAGTCTAGAAAAACAGTCCTGTAGCTTAGCATCTGCTTCATCTGACCACTTTTTTATTGATCTAGTCACTGGTGCTTCCTGCTTTAATTTTTGCTTGTAAGCAAGGAATCAGGAGGATAGAATTATGGTCAGATTTGCCAAATGTAGGGTGAGCTTTGTATGCGTCTCTGTGTGTAGAGTAAAGGTGGTCCAGAGTTGTTTTTCCGCTTGTTGCACATTTAACATGCTGATAGAAATTTGGTAAAACAGATTTCAGTTTCCCTGCATTTAAGTCCCCGGCTACTAGGAGCGCCGCCTCTGAGTGAGCATTTTCTTGTTTGCGTTTGCTTATGGTGGAAAACAGCTCATTCAATGCTGTCTTAGTGCCAGCCTCTGAGTGTGGTGGTAGGTTTTTTTTAAATTAAATTTTAATTTAACCTTTATTTAACTAGGCAAGTCAGTTAAGAACAAATTCTTACTGTCCGTTAACTGCCTTGTTCAGGGGCAGAACGACAGATTTTTACCTTGTCAGCTCAGGGATTCAATCTAGCAACCTTTCGGTTACTGGCTCAACGCTCTAACCATTAGACTACCTGCTGTATGTAAACAGCTACAAAGAAATAGAGGAAAACTCTCTAGGTAGGTACTGTGGTCTACAGTTTATCATGAGATACTCTTCCTCAGGCGGGCAATAGCTCGAGACTTCCTTAGATATTGTGCACCAGCTGTTATTTACAAAAATACATAGTCAGCCGCCCCTTGTCTTACCAGGCGCCTCTGTTCTATCCTGCCGGTGCAGCGTATAACCAGCCAGCTGTATGTTGATAGTGTCATTCAGCAACATCTCCATGAAGCATAAGATATTACTGTTTGGAATGTCCCGTTGGTAGTTTAATCTTCCGTGTAGGTCATCTACTTTTTGCCCAAAGATTGTACGTTTGCTAGCAGAATGGAAGGAAGTGGGGGTTTATTCGATCGCCTATGAATTCTCAGAAGGCAGCCCGCCCTCCGGCCCCTTTTTCTCTGCCTCCTCTTCTCACATATCACGGGAATATGGGCCTGTTCCCAAGAAAGCATTATATCATTCGCGTCGGACTCATTAAAGGAAAAAAAGGATTCTGCCAGTCCGTGGTGAGTAATCGCAATCCCGATGTCCAGAAGTTATTTTCAGTCATAAGAGACGGTAGAGGCAACATTATGTACAAAATAAGTTACAAAACAACGCAAATAAACTAACAAAAAACAATTGGTTGGGGGCATGTAAAACGTCTTCCTTCTTCTCCGGCGCCATCTTACTAGTTGACTGGTACTGTATGTTCTGGAACATTTCACCAAGTGACTACTCCTAAGCTTAATTTCACAGTGCAACTGGGGGGTTTCTACAATTGAAGCTCCAGTAAAGCTCTGGTAGCTAGGTGTCGTTGGTTGGTACCTGGGCTGCGTGGGGGGCTTTTGAAGCTGGGGTGCAGTCTCTCCTGGCAACCCACTCCTGGTGCAGGCGGGTCATGATGTGATGCTGAAGACATCAGTCATGTCAGGTACACCGGTGGATAAACGCACACATGTAGGCGCGCACACACACACATAAATTGATGATGACCATGACACATTGTACGATGGGATGTCTAAGAAAGTCTACAGCCTGTGTAGATCTTTGTCTCAGAGAGTGCAAAGATATGTGCCTGAAACACTCTGTGGCACACTGGAAATTATATTGTTGGTGGTCGTACTCCCAAAGGAAGAGTTGTTGGTGCCACCTAACTGAGGAACTCAATTTAACCTTGCGCAATACCCTAGATGCAGTTGCACCCCAAAAAACTAAAAACATTTCTCATAAGAAACTAGCTCCAGAAAATTCTGAAGAAGCGAAAATTGAAAAATGGCGCCACACAAACTGGAAGTCTTCCGACTAGCTTGGAAAGACAGTACCGTGCAGTACCGAAGAGCCCTTACTGCTGCTCGATCATCCTATTTTTCTAACTTAATTGAGGAAAAAAAGAACAATCCGAAATTCCTTTTTGATACTGTCGCAAAGCTAACTAAAAAGCAGCATTCCCCAAGAGGATGACTTTCACTTTAGCAGTGATAAATTCATGAACTTCTTTGAGGAAAAGATTATGATTATTAGAAAGCAAATTACGGACCTCCTCTTTAAATCTGCGTATTCCTTGAAGCTCAGTCCTGAGTCTGCAACTCTCCCAGGACCTAGGATCAAGAGAGATGCTCAAGTGTTTTAGTAATATATCTCTTGACACAATGATGAAAATAATCATGGCCTCTAAACCTTCAAGCTGCATACTGGACCCTATTCCAACTAAACTACTGAAAGAGCTGCTTCCTGTGCTTGGCCCTCCTATGTTGAACATAATAAACGGCTCTCTATCCACCGGATGTGTACCAAACTCACTAAAAGTGGCAGTAATAAAGCCTCTTGAAAAAGCCAAACCTTGATCCAGAAAATATAAAAAACTATCGGCCTATAACGAATCTTCCATTCCTCTCAAAAATTTTAGAAAAGGCTGTTGCGCAGCAACTTACTGCCTTCCTGAAGACAAACAATGTATACGAAATGCTTCAGTCTGGTTTTAGACCCCATCATAGCACTGAGACGGCACTTGTGAAGGTGGTAAATGACATTTTAATGGCATCGGACCGAGGCTCTGCATCTGTCCTCGTGCTCCTAGACCTTAGTGCTGCTTTTGATACCATCGATCACCACATTCTTTTGGAGAGATTGGAAACCCAAATTGGTCTACACGGACAAGTTCTGGCCTGGTTTAGATCTTATCTGTCGGAAAGATATCAGTTTGTCTATGTGAATGGTTTGTCCTCTGACAAATCAACTGTAAATTTCAGTGTTCCTCAAGGTTCCGTTTTAGGACCACTATTGTTTTCACTATATATTTTACCTCTTGGGGATGTTATTTGAAAACATAATGTTAACTTTCACTGCTATGCAGATGACACACAGCTGTACATTTCAATGAAACATGGTGAAGCCCCAAAATTGCCCTTGCTACAAGCATGTGTTTCAGACATAAGGAAGTGGATGGCTGCAAACTTTCTACTTTTAAACTCGGACAAAACAGAGATGCTTGTTCTAGGTCCCAAGAAACAAAGAGATCTTCTGTTGAATCTGACAATTAATCGTAATGTTTGTACAGTCGTCTCAAATAAAACTGTGAAGGACCTCGGCATTACTCTGGACCCTGATCTCTCTTTTGAAGAACATATCGAGACCATTTCAAGGACAGCTTTTTTCCATCTACGTAACATTGCAAAAATCAGAAACTTTCTGTCCAAAAATGATGCAGAAAAATTAATCCATGCTTTTGTCACTTCTAGGTTAGACTACTGCAATGCTCTACTTTCCGGCTACCCGGATAAAGCACTAAATAAACTTCAGTTGGTGGTAAATACGGCTGCTAGAATCCTGACTAGAACCAAAAAATTTGATCATATTACTCCAGTGCTAGCCTCTCTACACTGGCTTCCTGTCAAAGCAAGGGCTGATTTCAAGGTTTTACTGCTAACCTACAAAGCATTACATGGGCTTGCTCCTACCTATCTCTCTGATTTGGTCCTGCCGTACATACCTACACGTACGCTACGGTCACAAGACGCAGGCCTCCTAATTGTCCCTAGAATTTCTAAGCAAACAGCTGGAGGCAGGGCTTTCTCCTATAGAGCTCCATTTTTATGGAACGGTCTGCCTACCCATGTCAGAGACGCAAACTCGGTCTCAACCTTTAAGTCTTTACTGAAGACTCATCTCTTCAGTGGGTCATATGATTGAGTGTAGTCTGGCCCAGGAGTGGGAAGGTGAACGGAAAGGCTCTGGAGCAACGAACCGCCCATGCTGTCTCTGCCTGGCCGGTTCCCCTCATTCCACTGGGATTCTCTGCCTCTAACCCTATTACAGGGGCTGAGTCACTGGCTTACTGGGGCTCTCTCATGCCGTCCCTGGAAGGGGTGCGTCACCTGAGTGGGTTGATTCACTGATGTGGTCATCCTGTCTGGGTTGGCGCCCCCCCCTTGGGTTGTGCCATGGCGGAGATCTTTGTGGGCTATACTCGGCCCTGTCTCAGGATGGTAAGTTGGTGGTTGAAGATATCCCTCTAGTGGTGTGGGGGCTGTGCTTTGGCAAAGTGGGTGGGGTTATATCCTTCCTGTTTGGCTCTGTCCGGGGGTGTCCTTGGATGGGTCCACAGTGTCTCCTGACCCCTCCTGTCTCAGCCTCCAGTATTTATGCTGCAGTAGTTTATGTGTCGGGGGGCTAGGGTCAGTTTGTTATATCTGGAGTACTTCTCCTGTCCTATTCGGTGTCCTGTGTGAATCTAAGTGTGCGTTCTCTAATTCTCTCCTTCTCTCTCTCGGAGGACCTGAGCCCTAGGACCATACCCCAGGATTACCTGACATGACTCCTTGCTGTCCCCAGTCCACCTGGCCGTGCTGCTGCTCCAGTTTCAACTGTTCTGCCTTCTTATTATTCGAACATGCTGATCATTTATGAACATTTGAACATCTTGGCCATGTTCTGTTATAATCTCCACCCGGCACAGCCAGAAGAGGACTGGCCACCCCACATAGCCTGGTTCCTCTCTAGGTTTCTTCCTAGGTTTTGGCCTTTCTAGGGAGTTTTTCCTAGCCACCGTGCTTCTACGCCTGCATTGCTTGCTGTTTGAGGTTTTAGGCTGGGTTTCTGTACAGCACTTTGAGATATCAGCTGATGTACGAAGGGCTATATAAATAAATTTGATTTGATTTGGTGCTAGATGATTACATCAATCCGCAGAATACCTCAATCTACTCTGACAGCCTCACCTTTCCCAGAGCTCCTAAACAACATTCCCATCAGGTCTCAACATGGGGGGGGGGATTTACAAAGCTTAAGCATTCATCTGCACTGAAACTTCTATTCGCAACACACATAATACATTACATAATCATATATTGTACAGTTGATTTTACCATAGAACCTTGTGTTGGTCCTGCTCCTAACCTTTATTTAACTAAAGGGGGTGTGCTACTCCTCTGTTATGTTATACCATATAACTATTACGTGAACTAGCTAGCCTGGCTGTCTCTGGATGGGGCTATGAGGCAGGGACGGGGGAGGGGGCTCGAGAGGACCTGTAACCATTATCACTGTGACTCAGGGGGTCCAACTGCTGACCGCTGTCCCAATCTGTCCTCCTCCTCCTTACTGTCACTGCTGCCAGGGGGCCCCACAGCCACCCCCGGGTCATCCTGGCCAACAACTCTGACACCTCACCTATGGGAGGTCGATGTGTTATGTGAACTGTAACTTACTTTGGTTTAATGTATGTATAATATGTCCAGTATAGTGAGTTCTCGGTAACACTTTACTTGACACCCAAAATATGTCATAACAGCTGACATAACTTGTCATAACACTGTCATGACCCATATATTTATATCTGTAGTGGCATACACTACCAGTCAAAAGGTTTGGAACACCCCAATTGTTCCCGTTTTTATTGAAATTTAAGCAGTTCATGTCCAGTGAATAACGTGAAACCGTACAAAGGTAAGCAGTAAACTGCCAGAGGTAAAAACAAAAACGTACGTTTAGGTTACCTGCTTGGCCGGGTGGCCAGCTCTAGGAAGAGTCTTGGTTGTTCAAAACTTCTTCTAATTAAGAATGATGGAGGCTACTGAGTTCTTGGGGACCTTCAATGCTGCAGAAATGTTTTGGTATCCTTCCCCAGATCTGTGCCTCGACACAATCCTGTCTCGGAGCTCTACGCACAATTCCTTCAACCTCATGGATTGTTTTGTTTTTTTCTCTGACATGCACTTTTAACTATGGGACCTTATAGACAGGTGTGTGCCTTTCCAAATCATATCCAATCAATTTACTTTACCACAGGTGGACTCTTATGTCAGTAAGGTAATACTTATGTCAGTAAGGTATTAGTTTTTTATTTTTAATAAATGTGCAGTAATTTCTAAACCTATTTTTGCTTTGTCATTATGTGGCATTGTGTGTAGATTGCTGTGGAGTATTATTGTTTTAAATCCATTTAAGGCTGTAACGTAACAAAATGTGGAAGTCAAGGGGTTTGAATACTTTCCAAAGGCAATGTATGTAGGTGTCATAACCAGACGTAAAATAACACATATGTCACAATGGGTCTAAATGTGTCATGACAGTGTTATTATCATATTACAGGTTATGACATGTTATGTCATCAATTATGACATGGTTATGATGCTGGGTGTCAAGTAAAGTGTTACCGAGTTCTCACCGGTCCATTTGGCCTTGGCTGGGGGCTGAGGCAGTCTGGGCTGTGGTGGCTACAGACAACAAACAGCATGGAAAGCGTCAAAACACAGCTAGGGATTATGTTCACAAATCTGATTGACCTTTAACCATGTCTTGGTTTTTGTGAAAGTGTGATAGGTGGTGCAGTTATGTGTGTCTTCTGGTAGTGCATTCCAGACATGGGATGCTCTCACAGAGAAAGCGGATTTCCTAAAGGTGCTTTTCCTTTAGGGGAACTATACAGTCACCTCTCATGGCAAACCTTGTGGATCTGCTGCCATATGTTTGGGTTTTCTGTTTAACGAAAATACTGAGTGGAGGGGGAGCCAGGCCATTTAGGATCTTGAATACAAGACATGCGTCCCAACTCAGGAGCTCATGCTTTCTGAGGATGTAACCATGATGATGGCTATTGGGCTTTGTCGTAGCTGAATCAGAATTAGTTAGGTAACATTGATAAATAAGATGTTTTATTTACTTTCATAATATGCTTATGTGAGATACTTGTCATTAGGATGTCATTTTTTGGACTATACTGTCGGCAGTTGCATTTTCCTTTCTTCTCTAGGGAAAAGTCCCTTGGGGCCCAGAGAGGGGAGAGGTCAGGTTTGTCTTTTACATGTCTGGTAATATGCAGGACATCAGAAAGGGAGAAGTCAGAATTGAACATTGTCTTCATATGTGAACGTATCTGTTATACCATGTGATGGGGAGATGTCGTGGAAAATTGCAAGATTATGTTATAATCTTTGTATTGCATTAGAATGGTTGTTTTATTCGACAGAATATAATCTTGTTGAATATTGTGTGTGTTGTTCCACTGAGGATGGGCCTCTATGAGGTCACGATGTCTATCTATGAATGTCTATGAAATTTACGATGTCTTTGGCCAATAAAGCCTAAAGAGCATTCCAGATACAGTGCCTTGCGAAAGTATTCAGCCCCCTTGAACTTTGTGACCTTTTGCCACATTTCAGGCTTCAAACATAAAGATATAAAACTGTATTTTTTTGTGAAGAATCAACAACAAGTGGGACACAATCATGAAGTGGAACGACATTTATTGGATATTTCAAACTTTTTAAACAAATCAAAAACTGAAAAATTGGGCATGCAGAATTATTCAGCCCCTTTACTTTCAGTGCAGCAAACTCTCTCCAGAAGTTCAGTGAGGATCTCTGAATGATCCAATGTTGACCTAAATGACTAATGATGATAAATACAATCCACCTGTGTGTAATCAAGTCTCCGTATAAATGCACCTGCACTGTGATAGTCTCAGAGGTCCGTTAAAAGCGCAGAGAGCATCATGAAGAACAAGGAACACACCAGGCAGGTCCGAGATATTGTTGTGAAGAAGTTTAAAGCCGGATTTGGATACAAAAAGATTTCCCAAGCTTTAAACATCCCAAGGAGCACTGTGCAAGCGATAATATTGAAATGGAAGGAGTATCAGACCACTGCAAATCTACCAAGACCTGGCCGTCCCTCTAAACTTTCAGCTCATACAAGGAGAAGACTGATCAGAGATGCAGCCAAGAGGCCCATGATCACTCTGGATGAACTGCAGAGATCTACAGCTGAGGTGGGAGACTCTGTCCATAGGACAACAATCAGTCGTATATTGCACAAATCTGGCCTTTATGGAAGAGTGGCAAGAAGAAAGCCATTTCTTAAAGATATCCATAAAATGTGTCATTTAAAGTTTGCCACAAGCCACCTGGGAGACATACCAAACATGTGGAAGAAGGTGCTCTGGTCAGATGAAACCAAAATTGAACTTTTTGGCAACAATGCAAAACGTTATGTTTGGCATAAAAGCAACACAGCTCATCACCCTGAACACACCATCCCCACTGTCAAACATGGTGGTGGCAGCATCATGGTTTGGGCCTGCTTTTCTTCAGCAGGGACCGGGAAGATGGTTCAAATTGATGGGAAGATGGATGGAGCCAAATACAGGACCATTCTGGAAGAAAACCTGATGGAGTCTGCAAAAGACCTGAGACTGGGACGGAGATTTGTCTTCCAACAAGACAATGATCAAAACATAAAGCAAAATCTACAATGGAATGGTTCAAAAATAAACATATCCAGGTGTTAGAATGGCCAAGTCAAAGTCCAGACCTGAATCCAATCGAGAATCTGTGGAAAGAACTGAAAACTGCTGTTCACAAATGCTCTCCATCCAACCTCACTGAGCTCGAGCTGTTTTGCAAGGAGGAATGGGAAAAAATTTCAGTCTCTCGATGTGCAAAACTGATCGAGACATACCCCAAGCGACTTACAGCTGTAAGGCCCATTCCTCCATGCAGATCTCCTCTAGAGCAATGATGTTTTGGGGGCTGTTGCTGGGCAACACAGACTTTCAACTCCCTCCAAAGATTTTCTATGGGGTTGAGATCTGGAGACTGGCAAGGCCACTCCAGAACCTTGAAATGCTTCTTACGAAGCCACTCCTTCGTTGCCCGGGCGGTGTGTTTGAGATCATTGTCATGCTGAAAGACCCAACCACGTTTCATCTTCAATGGCCTTGCTGATGGAAGGAGGTTTTCACTCAAAATCTCACGATACATGGCCCCATTCATTCTTTCCTTTACACGGATCAGTCGTCCTGGTCCCTTTGCAGAAAAACAGCCCTAAAGCATGAGGTTTACACCCCCATGCTTCACAGTAGGTATGGTGTTCTTTGGATGCAACTCAGCATTCTTTGTCCTCCAAACACGACGAGTTGAGTTTTTACCAAAATTTATATTTTGGTTTCATCTGACCATATGACATTCTCCCAATCTTCTTCTGGATCATCCAAATGCTCTCTAGCAAACTTCAGATGGGCCTGGACATGTACTGGCTTAAGCAGGGGGACACGTCTGGCACTGCAGGATTTGAGTCCCTGGCGGCGTAGTGTGTTACTGATGGTAGGCTTTGTTACTTTGGTCCCAGCTCTCTGCAGGTCATTCACTAGGTCCCCCCGTGTGGTTCTGGGATTTTTGCTCACCGTTCTTGTGATCATTTTGACCCAGCTCTTTGGTCTTGGCCATAGTGGAGTTTGGAGTGTGACTGTTTGAGGTTGTGGACAGGTGTCTTTTATACTGATAACAAGTTCATACAGGTGCCATTAATACAGGTACCGAGTGGAGGACAGAGGAGCCTCTTAAAGAAGAAGTTACAGGTTTGTGAGAGCCAGAAATGTTGCTTGTTTGTAGGTGACCAAATACTTATTTTCCACCATAATTTGCAAATAAATTCATTAAAAATCCTACAATGTGATTTTCTGGATTTTTTTCCTCATTTTGTCTGTAATAGATGAAGTGTACCTATGATAAATTACAGGCCTCATCTTTTTAAGTGGGAGAACTTGCACAATTGGTGGCTGACTAAATACTTTTTTGCCCCACTGTATATAAAGGATGAGGCAATTGAGTGGCAATGTGGACTTAAGAGTCTACATTGGAAAGTTGAAATCCCCTGCATGTTAGCTAGCTGGAAAACCCCCTTTTGGATCTTTACTTGTTTAATTTTTGGGTTTAGTATAATTCGAGTTCAGATCATTTGTTTATGCTCCGTGAGATAGAAGAGTTCAACACATGGAAAAAGGTACCACCCCACTTTTACAGTAGGATTCAGTCTGGATATTGAATGGTCAAAGTGCAATGGCAGGTAACAGACTGCGTGTATGTACATGGAACAATAGAGGGAGTCATAACCCCATTAAAAGGAAGAAGGTACTGTCTTTTTTGAAAAAATAAAATATTGATATTGCCCTGTTGCAAGAAACTCATTTGGATGAGGAGCATCTGAAATTACAACAAGCGGGGTTTGGTCAAGTGTTTTCCTTATCATTTACATCCAGAAGTAGAGGTGAAGCAATTTTTGTGAAAAAGAACTTACCACTTAAGGTCTTGATTTGTGTGAAAGATAAATTTGGTCGCTTTGTTATAATTATTGGTACTTTACAAGGGCAGAACATTTCCATAATGAATATTTACTTCCCCCCCCCCTGCCCACCCCCTGATTTCCTCACTAAGGTATTTCTAGACTTTTCAGAATTAAACTCAGACACTGCAGTGGTTGGAGGAGATTCTAATTGTTTGTTGAACCCCCTTATTGATAAGTTTCCCAGCGGTATAGCTTCACTCTCTCCTCAAGCGAAGTCACTTAAAGCTATTTGTGATGATCTGGGATATGCTGATGTTTGAAGAACTTTTCATCCCTCCAACAGAGTTCACTTTTTTTCTGCACCTCATGGATGTCAGACTAGAATAGATTACTTTTTTATGCCCAGGACGTCTTTGCAGTCTGTTTTATCCTCTAGGATAAGAAGCATAGTCATATCTGATCATGCGGAGGTGATCCTGGACATAAAACTCAACGGGGGATTCAATCTGTCAAGACATTGGAGGTTAAATACAACCATTCCTAAAGACCATACATTCACATCATATTTTATTACAGAGTTTAAAGCATTTCTCTCTAACTCTCAATCAACCAATAACCCCTCGCTCCTTTGGGAAACCTGTAAAGCGTACGCCAGGGGTCTGATTATGTCATACACGTTAGAGGGTGAATTAGGAACTACATTAAAACTCCCACCCCTGCCCTATTAAAGGAAATATCAGTCCTTAGATCAACGTTGGACTCTCTCCTAACACAGGACGCTGAAAAGAACATGAGATTTGTCAGGCAAAAGCTATATGAACATGGCGATAAGCCAGGAAAGTACTTGGCGTACCTAGCTAAAAAGAGAGCTGACTCAGTCAATTGCTACTATTACTGATTCTGACAATCATTTATGTGAAAATAAATTGATAAATGACTCATTTAAGAAATTGTGTGCAAATCTTTATGCCTCAGAACTGCCAAATGATGCACCCAAATTAATGGAGAACTTATTTTCTAAGATTGAGCTCCATACTATCTCTGAAGAACAGAGGTCTCTCCTTAATGCTCCTATTACCGAGGAAGAGATAATGTTCACGATTAAGAATCTGCAAAATGGTAAGGCCCCAAGACCAGACGGGTTTTGTAGTGAGTTCTATAAAGAGTTCCGTGGCCTGATCCTTGAGCCATTGCGTGATATGTTTAACCCCTCATTTTCAAATGACCAGCTCCCTCAAACGCTGAGAGAAGCCAACATATCACTTATTCTCAAAAAGGGAAAATGTCCAGCGTCTTGTTCCTCGTACAGTTTCCTTCTGAATGTGGATAGAAAATTGCTTTCTAAAATTCTAGCCACAAGATTAGAGGACTCACTGCCACTAATTGTGAAAGGAGACCAAACTGGCTTCATTTAGGGCCGTAAGTCATGCAACAATGTCAGGCGGCTTCTTAATGTAATTCAAGCCTACCAGCAAAGTGCTATGGATGGTCTTGTGCTCTCCATAGGGATGCTGAGAAAGCATTTGATCGTGTGGAGTGGTCTTACTTATTCTTTGCTCTAAATAAATTTGGTCTAGGGGACAACTTTATAAAATGGGTGAAAGTTTTATATGATGATCCTCAGGCTGCTGTCCTTACTAAAGGGCTAAGGTCAAAAAGCTTCTCTATATACAGAGGTACTAGACAGGGCTGTCCTTTGTCCCCTCCTATTTGCACTCGTTATGGAACCACTGGCCGAGGCCATCAGGGTAACGCCTGCTATACAGGGGCTGCTCATTGGTGATGATCACCATAATATAAGCTTGTATGCTGATGATGTCCTGATATTCATCTCTAGTTCCGAGACTTCAATTACATCTCTTATTAATATTATTGAATTATTCAGAAAATTCTCAGGCTATAAGATTCACTTAACTAAATCAGAGGCTATGCCACTTGGTAACCTTCACTCTGTACCTAATACTTCTCCCCCTTCCCTTTTAAATGGTCTCCCTCAGGTTTTACGTATCTGGGTATATTTGTAACTCCTAAATTCCAACAAATGTACAAAGCCAATTTTTTTCCCTTGTTTGATACAATACGACAGGATCTGGAGTGCTGGAACTCTCTCCTGATTTCTTGGTTGGGTAGAATATCTCTCTTGAAAATGAACATTTTTACAGTATTACTCTCCAACAAGGTAATAAAGGATGAAAATGGATGGCTAAGTTCCTTTATATGGAGTAAATGCAAGCCAAGACTTAAGATGGCAATATTGCAGCTGCCAAGTTCTATGGGCGGCTTGGATCTGCCCAATATCAGGTTCTATCAGTGGTGTGCCCACCTATGTTATATTTATTACTGGATCACAAACAATGACTCCTCTATTTGGTTAGACATTGAGACTTCTCTTTCAAAATACCCCTTACATGATCTTTTATTTTTCAGAAGTTTCAAGTCTGTAAAAGATCACTGCAATAATCCCATTACACTTAACACACTCAAAGTATGGAGGTCAGTTCAACGCTTCCTGGGAAGGTCCAAACTAACCTCTGCTCTTACCCCAATTCTTAACAACCCAGATTTTGGTCCAGGATTGCTAGATGCTGGCTTTAAATTTTGGCTTAATAAGGTCATACGCAGACTAAATGACTTATTTGCTGAGAAGATTTGATTGTCATTTGAGCAGATGGTCGAGAAATATCGACTCCCAAAGCAGGACTTTTTCCGCTTCCTACAAGTAAGACATTATATTCTGAAGAGCACCACCTTAATTGGTAACCCTGAAATGCTTTTTTTTACCACAAAGGAAAATGTCTGTAAATCTGTTTTTATGATGCTTTAAGGTCCTTTTCTGCTGTCAACACACAGCTGGTGAAACAAGTGTGGGAGAAAGAATGGTCTGTTACTATTGACGAAGAGATGTGGGAGGACATTTGGAATACGCAAAAACAATATATGTAATCGTACTAGAACAATCCAATTAAGAATAATACACAGATTGCATATATCCCCAAATCGCAGACATGCTTTTAGCCCATCTTCCTCTTCTCCTCAGTGTCTTAAATGCAAAACTGTTACAGGCACCCTAACACATTGTTTATGGTCATGTACCAAAATACAAAGATACTGGTCTGGTGTTCTGCAAGAAATTGAAAAGATCCTAAGGGTTTATCTAGAATTGGACCCAGTTTCTTTACTGTTGGGTCTCCCTAGTAGACATGTTACTTCTGTGGGTAAGAGGAGGCTTTACAACATCCTTACCTTCGCAGCGAGGAAAAACATAATTTTACAGTGGATTAGTGATAAGGTTCCTCCTATTAAAGATTGGCATATGATACTATTTGAATGGGTGTCTCTGGAATATCTGACATGTACGTTGCATTCTAAAACAGATCAGTTCTACAAAGTATGGGAACCTTATCTAAATTACCTAGAACCTGAGGTATCAGCTATTATGCTGCAAGGATTCTCTTAGAATGGTGGTGATCTATGTATTTCAGAATTACACTGTACGTTCCATGTGTGGAACCTAACTTCTTAGTTAAAACTGAGCTTTTTTGTTTAATTTCTGTTTGTAAGTTTGTTTAAAATGTATGTATTGAGAGACGCAATGATGGGGATGGGGTGAGAGAAGCGCCAAGCGGGGAGAGGAAAATGGTGTACGTATGTATGGGTGGGTGTGTGTGTGTGTGTGTATGTATATGTAGGTATGTGTATATATATATACCCAGGTATGTGTAAGTGAGTGCTGTTTTTTTCTGCTTTGTCTCTGTTGTTGTATCTCTTAATATGGGTGAAAATTGTGAAATTCCAATTAAAAAACTGGAAAAAAAGATGAAGTTGAAAATATAACTCTGAATTGTGTGTGGTTTGTAAACTCTCCTCATTTAGTAATACAGGAAATGACCATGACAGCTTCCTATCAAGCACTTTGAGAGCCTGTTTTTAAACAGACTGAATGGGTTTTAATGTTGTACAGCAAACTTGGGCCCAACTAGTCAAGCAGTAGGTTAAGTGGGGGAGTATCATAGATTTGAAGTACAGTTTTGCTACCTCAAATCAAATTTATTTATATAGCCCTTCTTACATCAGCTGATATCTTAAAGTGCTGTACAGAAACCAGCCTAAAACCCCAAACCGCAAGCAATGCAGGTGTAGAAGCACGGTGGCTAGGAAAAACTCCCTAGAAAGGCCAAAACCTAGGAAGAAACCTAGGGGTGAGGGGTGGCCAGTCCTCTTCTGGCTGTGCCGGGTGGAGATTATAACAGAACATGGCCAAGATGTTCAAATGTTCATAAAGGACCAGCATGGTCAAATAATAATAATCACAGTAGTTGTCGAGGGTGCAGCAAGTCAGCACCTCAGGAGTAATGTCAGTTGGCTTTTCATAGCCGATCATTAAGAGTATCTCTACCGCTCCTGCTGTCTCTAGAGAGTTGAAAACAGCAGGTCTGGGACAGATAGCACATCCGGTGAACAGGTCAGGGTTCCATAGCTGCAGGCAGAACAGTTGAAACTGGAGCAGCAGCACGGCCAGTTGGACTGGGGACAGCAAGGAGTCATCATGCCAGGTAGTCCTGAGGTATGGTCCTAGGGCTCAGTTCTAGGGCTCAGAGAGAGAAAGAAAGAGAGAATTAGATAGAGCATACTTAAATTCACACAGGACACCGGATAAGACAGGAGAAGTACTCCAGATATAACAAACTGACCCTAGCCCCCCGACACATAAACTACGGCAGCATAAATACTGGAGGCTGAGACAGGAGGGGTCAGGAGACAATGTGGCCCCATCCGATGATACCCCGGACAGGGCCAAACAGGAAGGCTATAACCCCACCCACTTTGCCAAAGCACAGCCCCCACACCACTAGAGGGATATCTTCAACCACCAACTTACCATCCTGAGACAAGGCTGAGTATAGCCCACAAAGATCTCTTCCATGGCACAACCCAAGGGGGGCAACCCAGACAGGAAGATCACGTCAGTGACTCAACCCACTCAAGTGACGCACCCCTCCTAGGGACGGCATGAAAAAGCACCAGTAAGCCAGTGACTCAGCCCCTGTAATATGGTTAGAGGCAGAGAATCCCAGTGGAGAGAGGGGAACCGGCCAGGCAGAGACAGCAAGGGCGGTTCGTTGCTCCAGAGCCGTTCCGTTCACCTTCACACTCCTGGGCCAGACTACACTCAATCATATGACCCACTGAAGAGATGAGTCTTCAGTAAAGACTTAAAGGTTGAGACCGAGTCTGCGTCTCTCACATGGGTAGGCAAGCCCATGTAATGCTTTGTAGGTTAGCAGTAAAACCTTGAAATCAGCCCTTGCCTTAACAGGAAGCCAGTGTAGGGAGGCTAGCACTGGAGTAATATGATCAAATTTTGGGTTATAGTCAGGATTCTAGCAGCCGTATTTAGCACTAACTGAAGTTTATTTAGTGCTTTATCCAGGTAGCCGGAAAGTAGAGCATTGCAGTAGTCTAACCTAGAAGTAACAAAAGCATGGATTAATTTTTCTGCATCATTTTTGGACAGAAAGTTTCAGATTTTTGCAATGTTACGTAGATGGAAAAAATCTGTCCTTGAAACAGTCCTTCACAGTTTTATTTGAGACGACTGTACAACCATCAAGATTAATTGTCAGATTCAACAGAAGATCTCTTTGTTTCTTGGGACCTAGAATAAGCATCTCTGTTTTGTCAGAGTTTAAAAGTAGAAAGTTTGCAGCCATCCACTTCCTCATGTCTGAAACACAGGCTTCTAGCGAGGGCAATTTTGGAGCTTCACCATGTTTCATTGAAATGTACAGCTGTGTGTCATCCACATAGCAGTGAAAGTTAACATTATGTTTTCGAATGACATCCCCATGAGGTAAAATATATAGTGAAAACAATAGTGGTCCTAAAACGGAACCTTGAGGAACACTGAAATTTACAGTTGATTTGTCAGAGGACAAACCTTCCACAGAGACAAACTGATATCTTTCCGACAGATAAGATCTAAACCTGGCCAGAACTTGTCCGTGTAGACCCATTTGGGTTTCCAATCTCTCCAAAAGAATGTGGTGATCGATGGTATCAAAAGCAGCACTAAGGTCTAGGAGCATGAGGACAGATGCTGAGCCTCGGTCTGACGCCATTAAAAGGTAATTTACCACCTTCACAAGTGCAATATCAGTGCTATGATGGGGTCTAAAACCAGCCTGAAGCATTTCGTATACATTGTTTGTCTTCATTAAGGCAGTGAGTTGCGGCGCAACAGCTTTTTCTAAAATGTTTGAGAGGAATGGAAGATTCGATATAGGCCGATAGTTTTTTATATTTTCTGGGTCAAGGTTTGGCTTTTTCAAGAGAGGCTTTATTACTGCCACTTTTAGTGAGTTTGGTACACATCCGGTGGATAGAGAGCCGTTTATTATGTTCAACATAGGAGGGCCAAGCACAGGAAGTAGCTCTGTACCTCTGTAGACAAACAATTTCATATACATCGGAAATTAGCTAGGTTGAATTTGGTTATTTGAATGACCTTTTCACCTGCTTTTTAAAAGAGAGGTTGGAATCAAGTATGATGTAAAGGTACTTAAAATAAGATACCACCTGGAGCTTCTCCCCTGACACATAGACATCTGGCTCAGTAGCATCTGTTGCCTTCTTTGTGAAGAACATGCAGACAGTTTTTTTCACATTGAGATGCAAACACGGGTCACTGAGCCACTTTGTAAACTGGACCAATACAGTAGTGAGTTATTGTGCAGCTTGTTGTTAGCTCTTTGCATGCACATATATCACTGTATCATCTGCATACATTTGAACTTCAGACCCAGTACAGACAGAGGGCAGATCATTAATGTACAGGCTGAACAGGAAGGGCCCCAGTGTTGACCCTTGGGGCACGCCCACACCATAGCTAAGAGTGGGCGACAGCTCATTGCTCACTCTGACACACTGAGTTCTGCCTTCAAGGTATTATTTCATCCATCTTAAGGCATTGGGGCAAAGTTGAACTTGGACAATTTTGTGATGATAATCTCATGGTTAACAGTATCAAAAGTCTTCCTTAGGTCCAGAAACACAGCCCCAACAACGCCCCCTTTGTCCATCTTGATCTTCATATTTTCCAGAAGAAAGCAGATGGCCGTTTCTGTGGAGTGTTTCGCTCTGAAGCCAAACTGCAAGGAGTGTAATGTGAAGGGGCTGTTGTTGAGGTGGGCAATCAGAATGTGAAATGTCAGAATAATAGTAGAGAGGGAGTTATTTCAGCTTTTATTTCTTTCATCACATTCCCAGTGGGTCAGAAGTTTACATATACTCAATTAGTATTTGGTAGCATTGTCTTTAAATTGTTTAACTTGGGTCAAACATTTTGGGTAGCCTTCCACAAGCTTCCAACAATAAGTTGGGTGAATTTTGGCCCATTCTTTCATGACAGAGCTGGTGTAACTGAGTCAGGTTTGTAGGCATCCTTGCTTTGCACACACTTTTTTAGTTCTGCCCACAAATCTTCTATAATATTGAGGTCAGGGCTTTATGATGGCCACTCCAATACCTTGACTTTGTTGTCCTTAAGCCATTTTGCCACAACTTTGGAAGTATGCTTGGGGTCATTGTCCATTTGGAAGACCCATTTGCGACCAAGCTTTAACTTCTTGACTGATGTCTTGAGATGTTGCTTCAATATATCCACATAATTATCCTGCCTTATGATGCCATCTATTTTGTGAATTACACCAGTCTCTCCTTCAGCATAGCACCCCCACAACATGATGCTGCCACCCCCGTGCTTCACGGTTGGGATGGTGTTCTTCGGCGTGCAAGCCTCCCGCTTTTTCCTCCAAACATATTGATGGTCATTATGGCCAAACAGTTCTATTTTTGTTTCATCAGACCAAAGGACATTTCTCCAGAAAGTACGATCTTTGTCCACATGTGCAGTTGCAAACCGTAGTCTGGCTTTTTTATGGCGGGTTTGGAGCAGTGGCTTCTTCCTTGCTGAGTGGCCTTTCAGGTTATGTCGATATAGGACTTGTTTTACTGTGGATATAGATACTTTTGTACCTGTTTCCTCCAGCATCTTCACAAGGTCCTTTGCTGTTGTTCTGGGATTGATTTGCACTTTTCACACCAAAGTACGTTCATCTCTAGGATACCGCTCCTTCCTGAGCGGTATGACGGCTGCGTGGTCCCATGGTGTTTATACTTGCGTAATATTGTTTGTACAAATGAACGTGGTACCTTCAGGCATTTGGAAATTGCTCCCAAGGATGAACCAGACTTGTGGAGGTCTACAATTTTTTTTCTGAGGTCTTGGCTGATTTATTTTGATTTTCCCATGATGTCAAGCAAAGAGGCACTGAGTTTGAAGTTAGGCCTTGAAATACATCCACAGGTACACCTCCAATTGACTCAAATGATGTCAATTAGCCTATCAGAAGTTTCTCAAGCCATGACATCATTTTCTGGAATTTTCCAAGCTTTTTAAAGGCACAGTCAACTTAGTGTATGTAAACTTCTGACCCACTGGAATTGTGATACAGTGAATTATAAGTGAAATAATCTGTCTGTATACAATTGTTGGAAAAATGACTTGTGTCATGCAAAAAGTAGATGTCCTAACCGACTTGCCAAAACTATCATTTGTTAGCAAGAAATTTGTGGAGTTTAAAAACGAGTTTTAATGACTCCAACCTAAGTGTATGTAAACCTCCAACTTCAGCTGTATATTGGCATGTTTTCCGGCCTTCAACTTTATCTCCGGCTGAACAACACCTGTGCCAATATATCCTCCAAACACCGGCTTCTCGGGCATTGTCACTTAATTGTACCATAGCATTGTTGAATACTAATTTCTGATGGGCTTGACGGGAATTCTAGAGCATGCATTATTTCCCTATACACCATGTCGATATTCATGTTATAAAAAATAAATTCCCTTCGACCACGCCCACAAATTGGGGTAAACAAACATTCTTTCCCGTTCGCCCCTATTGTAAAGGCGCCAACTTCGTTGTTGATTTTTTGTTCTACAGAAATAACAACAATTGCAGAAAGATATACCGAAACTTCTGTACTTTTTCAATACTAGAGCATGAAAAACGGTTCAGTACTAGATTCTTTGTTACTTTTGGTACTTGTGTCTCACACCGTATACTGATTGAGAGGATGGAGTCTGTCTGGATTTTGTCTGACTCTTCTCAAGGGAGCAGTAGTAATCTGGCCAGCCTACTTGCTTATAGAACGGAGAGTCAGCTGACATAGCGCAAGACACTTTTGAGAAGCAAGAGGATAGTGAGAGAATGCCAACAGCATGGCTTCTTCTTCTATTGATAACATCATACTGTATGACCGCAGCTTGTTGACAAAACTGACTCCAGAAGCGGACTATGGGAATACTTTGCTTATAGATCAGATGATGAGTGCCAGACCACTGAAACAACTAAGCAAAAGGTGTAACAAAGCAGTGCAGTTTAGGGAGGTTTAATTCCGAAACGATATCTTAAACTGTTTTACACATTTGCATTGTAATGTTATTCTACTAGCAACTAAATTCAAATTATTTTTGAGTGACAATTACGTTAACATATATTTAGCTTTACATTAATGTCAGCATTATAATATGATTACAACCCAAAAGTAATGACATGCACTCAGAATTGAACTATGACAGCAATATATTTAGACTACTTAGTCTGGGTTTGCTAGCCAGCCAGTCAGCAGCCCTGGGCGGAGCATTGCACATTATAACCAGGTAGTGATAGCGCTGATGTCATCCACGATACCTATGGAAAACCCCCGATGGCGTATGAACCCGGAAGTACTTGAATTTAAATGTAAATGTAGCTGTTTTCATCCTGCCTGAGAGAGTCAACTGGGAGCCTCTTTGTAGCTTGCCGACCTTTGATTGGTCTGTGTCAGCATGTGGTCCTGTGTGATGACTAATTGTGTAATAAGAATGGATCACAATTTAATAAAATATCTCGATTTGTAGCGAACTTTAAATAATTTACGGTCGGGATTGAACTTGATCATACTAAAAAAATTTAAGTAGGTTTTCTAGGGCAGACCAGGGCTTTAGGCTCCACTAGGTTGCTATGCAGTAGCCGACCAGCAGAGCTCGTGATTTTATGCTCCAGACCGAACACTGGGTGCTTGATTGCACCCTGGGAGGTGAAATGTACTCTGGGAATAGTAGTATTTTGTGTAGACCATCAGGCTTGGGCAGTATGCCTTATATACTGTATACTGGGGTATTAGGAAAAAGCCACAGGATGGTTTCTCAATACCATAAATACCTTCAAAACTATTTTTTTTCAATACATTTTAATATTTGTAGCTACTTTAAGTTAATACTTGCAGTCAACTTTTGCAATATGAAAGCGGGAACTGGTGAGTCCATAACATTCTATTGGCGAGTCTCTGTTGTGCAGCGCACATTAGGTGATTAAACTTGTATGCAATTCACTACCAAAGGTTTGCCATGTTTTAGAATTCAAAGAACTCTGTTACCTGAGTTATATATACAGCTGTCATTTGAGTTTTTTCCTCCTCCGTTTTTCTCCCCTCTGCTCAGTGTACGTACACATGCTGCGCTTCCTTCAGAAAAGCATGCATCACAACTTTGTTCATTTAGCACAAATTCTCTTGTTCACTTTCGCTTGGAAATGTCCACATTCACCGAAAATGACATTCGGTAGCTAATAGCTATGCTTGTATAACTTTATGAGCTGGATTTGCCTGTCTTTGCAATTAGTTTGTTTGTTTTTGCTTGTTAGTCTTTAGCTAACAGCGTCTGAGTGATTTCACTATGACTTGTGCTAATTGTGTTAACATTTTGGTAATAGAGGCCCAATGGGCTTTTTTTGTGGCATTTTTAGCACCCTTGTGTGCTATGCCGGTAATACTGTAAATCCAGGGATGAAACTCTGGATACCGCCCAAGCCTATAGATAGATAGACTATTCTATTTCTATGGTGTTTAGACTAGGACAATATTGAAGCTTTAAAAAATGAGCTTCAAAGTGTTTTAAATTGTTTTGTAAATTAGCAATACATTTTTAATAAATACAATTATTAAGCTGTAATGAATAAATAATCATAGATCTAATGAATGTATTTGACCCAATATTATGGCCATAGATTAGCAGATTTACCCTTATGTGTATCCATCTATATTTTAAAACAGTTTAGATTTAAGAAAATTATTTTGTATGCTCTTATTTTGTATGAGTCTTAGATGTGGTTTTGCACTCGTGGAAATTCGCCTATATGGGCCAAATTGAAATGTTTAGAACAGAAGAAGTATAAAAAGCATATGCATGACCATGGTAGAAATTGAAAGAGAACACTTTGGAGATTATGGGAAATTATCAGACCAAAGATGAGGACACAACAGTTCACCTGACACAAGACTGAATCTAAATATTCCACTGTTGATTTTATGTGCATTTTACATTTACTGTACTTTTCACATCATTTGTCGATAATGAAATCTGAAAATACTCTGGATACATTCATTACCATAATATGAATATTAATGTAACTTTTTGAGTAAGTGCAAGATAAGAAAAAACAATTACAAAGGTTTGAGTGAGAGGTCTAACTGGCGTATTCAAGTCACCACACACCTCCAAACTAACTGTCCACAGTTCCTAAGTAATTTCAATGCACTTTTATGACTCAAACAAGAGTCTTCAGCTATAAGGTGCTTTTTTTGAGCTCTCCTAGCTTTGCTTTTGAGGAACTGAAGCAAGCGCGCTTGTAGTTTTTTTGTTTGTAACACAGCCCTGCACCCTCACATCACACTTACTGTTGCTTACACAATCCAGAAACGTTCCATTATAAATCCCAATCTAGGCCAGGTGGGAATCATTTGAAAGCTTATTCTATTGCCAAATGGCCAACTAAGTTATAAAATAATGTCTAACAGTATTAGGCTTTCAAGGCACTTCAAACAAACATATTGTAATTTTGGTGTGAATAGAATGGAGTCATGAGTGCATTCAATTGCGTGTTCCACGGTAAAAAAAAAAAATCACAATAAGACAAACAGGTTCATTCTGTTCAGGACAACGACAATGTTGATACTGTAAATTACATACGTTTTCAAATATGGAAATGTGAAGTGCATATTTGGACTCACGGGTATGTGGTTTGCTTATATGACATCAAAACGGTATTTGTTATAATCCTCAAGTCCAACAGTTTTTTTTCAATTTCAATTTATTTTAGACGAAATAGTGAATTGTGCAAGGGTGCCAATATATTTGACCGCAACTGTACATGTTTATGTTATGTTTTAGTATTTCATTGCAGGTGCAAGGACTACAACTGAAAAACAAAGTAGAGGGGAAAAAGAGTAGGAAATACCTACTAGAGCAAGTTTTGGGCAGCATGTGTTTTGTTTGTTCCTTCTCCCTACCTTGTCACCATGAAGTGGAGGCCGGAAGGTTTGGCCATGCCGGGGTGTGTGAGGAGGACGTTGTATCGGGAGAGAGCTCGCAGCACCAGGGCCCGGCCATGCAGGTAGAGCAGAGCCTCACACACTTGCAGCACCACCAATTGCATGGTCTCAGCACTCACCACTGGGAACTCAGCACGGTGGTGTAGAGGAGCACAATTAAGCATGCATTTCATTTATCCAAATATTTAAGTATAAAACACAGATAAATGTTGAAAGTGTGTGTGTGTGTGTGTGTGTGTGTGTGTGTGTGTGTGTGTGTGTGTGTGTGTGTGTGTGTGTGTGTGTGTGTGTGTGTGTGTGTGTGTGTGTGTGTGTGTGTGTGTGTGTGCGCCTGTGTGACTGGTGGGGATTACCCTCTGGTGCAGTAAGTTGTGCAGGGAGCTAACGTAGATCCTCTCAAACAACAGGCGGACCCTTAGCAGGTCACTGGACATGCCCACTGTCATCAGCTGAAGCAGGTGGGGATGTAACAGACAGTCACACTGTAGTTACTGGGTTAGGCCCTATATCCCTAGACGACAGCATCAATACCACTGAAATGACAGGTGTGATTTAGGTAAAAGACTATCATTTGGAAGAACACTAGTGGAAACTCAGCGCAGCAGTTCTTTCATATTTTCTTAAAGGGGTTTAAAAAAGTTCAAACAGATTTTGTTGATGTCTTCTCACCTGGAGAACTCTAGCTCAATGAGCAGCAGATCCAGGTAGTAAAGCCCTGCGCAGGCATGCATTTTAAGCCTGAGCCCTACCCATGCCCATGACGTTCAGAGACTACCCTACCCAGGCCCATGACGTTCAGACACTACCCTACCCAGGCCCATTTGCTTTTGCCAAATTTAAGGCCCGGCCCTGCCCAAAGGCCCGGCCCTGCCCAAAACCCGAAATCAGAAATAACTTCCTCCATTAGTAAATCCATTAGCTGCTCCTTGATGTCTGTCACTCGCTCTGCGTGCGCTTTGCTCTTAGCGGCTCTGAGTCTGTGAGTCTCCATAGCAACGGCTCCACTTATACTTAGCTGTTTGCTACTTTCGGGCACTCTAAACTCCGACAAAACTCAATGATTTTCTATTAAATAATCGCTCCTGTCTTATATTTAACAAGGTTGAAGCACTTCTGACACCATGTTATGATCTTAGTCAGATATGACTATACTGAGAAGCAGAACACGAACAAATTGCTCAGATCCAAATTGTTAATGATCAATTTAGTGACTGCGGAGAGGGACTGCAGCTCCTTTAAAGTGACCATGCAGCCCTTCCAGCTGTAACATCCAGCTTAGTGGACAAAATCAAAGACTGTAGCTTCTTAATTGATGCGATCCCATAGGAGTTATATAAGATGTGGTTCCAGGCCCCAGTGGTGTTACTTGGTCATGGTAATGAAGGAGCCACAGGTGAAGGAGAGGAGGGGTTAATGTCCCCCTGCCCTAACTCACTGTCAGCAATCACAGGCAGGGATGCCAGAAGACCCAATGCATGCCCCGGCTTATCTATAGACAACTGGGTCCAGCAAGAAAACACGGGGTCACTGAGTCTCATCCAGATACACAATACTGCCATTCCAAAATATTACCACACTATATGTCATTTAGCAGACGCGTTTATCCAAATAAACTCCAACACTATCCAATATATGTCTCATGATGATGATATAGAGACAAATCCTAATATGACATGGCACATGATGCAACTTTTTTTGTCTTAAATCAACATCACTGATTTAGGCAAAAGTTTGATCTTGAGCCAGAGTGAATACATGTTTGAACTATTATGTTCCTTTCCGAACTGTATCACAGGTTTGGTCATCTTTCGGTTGAGGTGCAGTTCAGAACCACTGCAACATGGGAGAAATGGGGAAAAGTTAACTGACAGACCTCAGAAAACCCTAAAAAATGGGGAGTATCAATGTAGGACCCCCCCTGCGTCCAGCAGGCCAGGTCTTACAGGAGAACATGGCAGTGTGCTCCTGTTTTCACAGCGACTACACAGAAAAATAGATCACTCAGAGTATGGTGCCATGCAAAACACATATAAAGCGTGCTGTACTAAAACGCTTATTAGCATATCATAATTTCTATTACACAACTTTGAAGTATTTACTTTACGTCTAAAAGAGAGGAGACTTGAGAGAGTATTTATGTGCAGTGTGTGAATGACTTGTCAGTCTTACTGGTTGGGGTCAGCTCCATATTGCAGTAGCAGCTCTGTAACACCTGCCCGGCCCAGGAGAGAGGCAGAAGAACAGAGGTGTCTTTCCCAAGTGACTGACACAGTCCACATCCACACCTATAGCACGGCATCAGAACAATTGATGAATGATAAACTTCATTAGGAAACCATTTATTCATAACTGCAAAGCTCACTGGGTAGGTACTAGTAGGTAGGGATGACAAATGCTTACTCATCATCGTCATGCATTACTTGTGTTATTGTTTTGTTTTACCTTTCTTGAGCAGCTTCTCCATCTTGTGCAGATTCTTCTCTGTAGTGTACTAGTGCAGCTGAGCAGGTAAACCTCCATTCTTCACAATGCCTAATCGCACTGGGCAGGGCACCGTCAAAGCAGTTATCCTGCTCCATTCAGGTCCAACTAAAGATACCACCAGGTGGGTCGCTGAGGTTAAATAAGATGTGCTGAATGTCAGTTAGCTGGCTAGCTAAAAACAGCTATTTTTCTTCTATCCAGACAATACATTATATAAAGACCTTGTAAAAAGTACATACATTCAGAGTTTTGATAGCTTTTTTTGTTTTCAGATGTCACGACTTCCGCCGAAGTCGGTCCCTCTCCTTGTTCGGGCGGTGTTCGGCGGTCGACGTCACCGATCTTCTAGCCATCACGGATCCATTTTTAATTTTCCATTGGTTTTGTCTTCCTTCACACCTGGTTCCAATCCCATCAATTACATGTTGTGTATTTAACCCTCTGTTTCCCATCATGTCCTTGTCGGAGATTGTTTGTTTGTATGTTTGTGTGTTATGTATTGGTGCGCGATGGGTTCTTGTTTGTGTGTTATGTATTGGTGCGCGATGGGTTCTTGTACCCACTTTGATTTATTTTGTCATTTTGGTTTTGGAGTTTTGTTAAGTTTATTAAACAACTCCATTTATACCAAGTTGGATTCTCCTGCGCCTGACTTCCCTGCCACCTACAAACACATTATTACATCAGAAGAAGAAATTGTGTTCATATATGGTTCAATTTAATTCTCAAAAATAATAAACAGAGATTTTTGACTCGATCTCTGATGCTCAGCTATGAAAACCCAACTGACATTTACTCCTGAGGTGCTGACCTGTTGCACCCTATTTAACCTCTGTGATTATTATTTGACCTTGCAGGTCATCTATGAACCTTTTGAACACCTTGAAGAACGATCTGGCGTTAAAGGCCATGTACTCTTATAATCTCCACCGGGCACAGCCAGAAAAGGACTGGCGAGCCCTCAAAGCCTGGTTCTTCTTTAGGTTTCTTCCTAAATTCCTGCCTTTCTAGGGAGTTTTTCTTAGCCACTGGGCTTCTACATCTGCAAATTGCTTGCTTGCTCTTTGGGGCTTTAGGCTGGATTTCTGTATAAGCACTTTGTGACATACAGTTGAAGTCGGAGGTTTACATACACTTAGGTTGGAGTCATTAAAACTTGTTTTTCAACAACTCCACAAATTTCTTGTTTACAAACTATAGTTTTGGCATGTTGGTTAGGACATCTACTTTGTGCATGACACAAGTAATTTTTCCAACAATTGTTTACAGACAGATTATTTCCCTTATAATTCACTGTATTACAATTCAAGTGGGTCAGATGTTTACATACACTAAGTTGACTGTGCCTTTAAACAGCTTGGAAAATTCCAGAAAATTATGTCATGGCTTGAGAAGCTTCTGATAGGCTAATTGACATCATTTGAGTCAATTGGAGATATACCTGTGGATGTATTTCAAGGCCTACCTTCAAACTCAGTGCCTCTTTGCTTGACATCATGGAAAATCAAAAATAAATCATCCTAGGCCTTAGGATCTTTTTTTAGACCTCCACAAGTCTGGTTCATCCTTGGGAGCAATTTCCAAATGCATGAAGGTGCCACGTTCATCTGTACAAACAACAGTACGCAAGTATAAACACCATGGGACCACGCAGCCGTCATACCGCTCAGGAAGAAGACTCGTTCTGTCTCCTAGAGATTAACGTACTTTGGTACGAAAAGTGCAAATCAATCCCAGAACAACAGCAAAGGACCTTGTGAAGATGCTGGAGGAAACAGGTACAAAAGTATCAATATCCACAGTAAAACAATTCCTATATCGATATAACCTGAAAGAGCGCTCAGCAAGGAAGAAGCCGCTGCTCCAAAACCCCCATAAAAAAGACAGATTACGGTTTTTAACTGCACATGTGGACAAAGGTTGTACTTTCTGCAGAAATGTCTTCTGGTCTGATGAAACAAAAATAGAACTGTTTGGCCATAATGACAATCGTTATGTTTGGAGGAAAAAGGGGGAGGCTTGCAAGCCGATGAACACCATCCCAACCGTGAAGCACAGGGGTGGCAGCATCATGTTTTGGGGGTGCTTTGCTGCAGAAGGGACTGGTGCACTTCACAAAATAGATGCATCATGAGGCAGGAAAATTATGTGGATATATTCAAGCAACATCTCAAGACATCAGGAAGTTAAAGCTTGGTCGCAAATGGGTCTTCCAAATGGACAATGACCACAAGCATACTTCCAAAGTTGTGACAAAATGGCTTAAGGACAACAATGTCGAGGTATTGGAGTGGCCAACATGAAGCCCTGACCTCAATCCTATGGAAGATTTGTGGGCAGAACTGAAAAAGCATGTGTGAGCAGAGAGGCCTACAAACCTGACTCAGTTACACCAGGTCTGTCAGGAGGAATGGGCCACAATTCACCCAACTTATTGTAGGAAGCTTGTGGAAGACTACCAAAAATGTTTGACCCAAGTTAAACAATTTAAAGACAGTGCTACCAAATACTAATTGAGTGTATGTAAACTTCTGACTCACTGGGAATGTGATGAAAGAAATACAAGCTGAAATAAATCGATCTCTCTCCTATTATTCTGAACTTTCACATTCTTAAAATAAAGTGGTGATCCTAACTGACCTAAAATTTTTACTAGGATTAAAGGTCAAGAATTCTGAATAACTGAGTTTAAATGTATTTGGCTAAGGTGTATGTAAACGTCTGACTTCAACTGTATATGCTGATGTGAAAATGACTTTAAAAATACATTTGATTGATTGATATTTGAGTGATTGATTGATACTGTTCATTTACTTCTCCTTGCCTGGGTTTACATTCATTGACCACACGGGGGCGACATAATGTAACGTAGGTCGGTGGAGCTCGTGAACACAATTTAGGAGGGATCGTTGAAAACGGCTAGCTACTTACTTGCAAGTTGCTTTTCTCATAGCTAGTTAGCAGGTGTCTAGTTAACTCCAGCTTCTGTAGAAGTAAAACATGTCTTACAGAGGAGGTAGCTAAGCGAAAAACTGGAGTTTTATAAAAGTTATATTTTCTGAGCTAGGCATTTTCACTGAGGTGTTTGTTATGGGATTTTTATGAATAATGACAAAATTATGTGTACATTTAACTTACTGTATGAATGTATGAATCTTACTATAATCATAATAGTGAATATAATGTGTGTAGTTTTAGTCAAGAATTATAACAAGGACATTCTGTTCCTTGTTAGAAACGAATGGAGACATAGTCAGACCGGCTGGAATACTGTATTCCTTACAGGACATTCTGTCCCTACCCAGGGAAGGGAGAGACCTTGGGCTTGTAGAAGATTGTTTAACAGGTGGCAGACAATGTGGGAACTATATTGCCATTTTATCTGAGAGGAGGAGAGACATTTATGATGAAATGTGAGGTATATAAATCAATGTACATGATATTATGACCAGAGCTCTCGGGAAAGAAACGCTACTGATTAATTTTGAGACTGGTCTCTGTCCATATTTATGCAAATAAGTATCTTACAAATTCTTAGAAACGGACAGTGTTTTAATTGAATTGGTTAATGAACATATAGGAGTTAAATTCCTCTAACAGTGTTAGAAACTGGTTCAATGTATCAAGCAAATTATCATTACTGGCAAGGGGCATGCTAGCTTTTTAATTTGTCTGCCCGTATCCATCTCATTCAGGTCGCTGAAATGGGTAAGAAAGAGAAGGTTACAGAGGGCTGTGTTAAGCTACGCCGCACCGCCTGTCAAAGTGAAACTGCTCAAATCTGGGTTTCATTCCGCTGCAGACGTGTTTGACTTGCAACCTCCAACTAAGCAAAGTTAGCCAACCAGTCACAGTTGTTGTAGTTGTTGATGTAACATTATTACAGTAGTAGATTATAATACAGTTACAGGACATGAACTGGGTGAAACGAATTACACCTAAATATCCCAAATATATTGTTTTTGTCAATGTGTGGTGCCAACTTTTCCCCCCAATGTGTCTTACAGTGCATTAACATTTGTATCTCTCCCCTTCAAGATTGTCTATCTTGTCCTCTTCAGCTCCATCCCTGTGTTTGTATTTGTAGAGGCTCCCAGAAGGAGGCGGTAGAGGTGCTGCAGCCTGTGAGGTGTGAGTCTGGCCAGGAGAGAGCAGCAGCAGGCAGGCTAACGGCACAGGAGCTTCTGGAGAAAGAGCAGGAGCTGGGCACCATCTTCACCTTCTGCTCAGCGCTGGACACAGCCCTGGGAGGGGGCCTGCCGGTGGCGAAGAGCACTGAGGCCTGCGAGGCGCCTGGAGTGGGAAATACCCAGCTCTGGTAAGCTCTGGTACCTCTGTGTGGAAGAGTTTCTCACCTGTTCTGTATAATGTAATAATAACATAGTAAAATAACTGCACCATACATTCACACCTAAACCCCTCCTTCTGTGTCCCTAAGTATCCAGTTGGCAGTAGATGTGCAGATCCCTATGTGTTTTGGGGGGCTGGGAGACAAGGCTCTGTACATAGACACAGAGGGCAGCTTCTTGGTCCAGAGGGCTGTGGACCTAGCCCAGGCAGCTGTGGACTACTATGGGCTGCTAGCAGAGGATGCACGTAACTAAGTAGTACAGGACAGAACAAAAACAATGAGACTGAACGTTTATATCATCCATCATGTAGGATGACTTATAACTGATTTCTTAAGCATCTATTTAGTGCTTATGAGTCAAATCAAATCTAATTTGATTTGTCACATGCGCCGAATTCACCTTACAGTGAAATGCTTACTTACAAGCCCTTAACCAACAATGCAGTTTTAAGAAAGACTTTCAAATGTTACACATATTCGTCACATCGGTAGTTGTCACTACATTGTCATACATACTAGGCTATGAAGAGAATGGTTTACTGATGAAAAACTGTAGTATTGTTCTGTTATTTGGTAAATGCTGACATAAGGGGATCAACAGTACTGTTGCATGCATTCAATCACTGCTTGCTCGTTTCGTCACACCTTTTAATCGATACACTATGTGTGAGCCATGACAAAATGTACAACAATAGAGACGGTTTAGAGAAGGGTTCCGTCTTAGATTCAAGCTTAATTGGAGAAATGTTTTACTTCACTGTCTCTGATTTATTTGTCTTAATTTTTTCCTTCTCCAGAGCAGCAGGAGGCCTTGAAGGAGCTGACTGTGGAAACAATCTTTTCTACCGTCGTCCTCGTCCGTTACCATGACTACGTGGAGCTGTTGGCGGAGATGTATCTCCTGGCTGACTTCCTGGCTCAGCACCCTGAGGTACTAATCCCTACCAATACTGTCACTGATCCCAAAATATCCAACCAATCCAAAGGGGTTATTTCTACAACCTCCATTTTGGGTTGGGCTCCGTTCCATTTCAATTCCAGTCAATTTCAAGGAACGAGTCGAAATGGAATTCCTTAACTGAAATGCTCATAGAACATTATGGCTAAATTTCTGGATTGACTGGAGCAAAATAGAATAGTAGAAAAACTGGAACATCAAAGACAGCATCAATAAAATACTTTGCTTGTGGCTTTTGTATATTAACTTGGGCCCCTGTATTGGTCAAATCCAGGTCCAGCTGGTGGTGATTGACAGCATTGCCTTCCTGTTTCACCATTGCTTTGATGACCTCTCCCAGAGGACCCGCCTCCGGAACAGCCTCGCCCAGCAACTCATCCAGATGGCCACCAATCGCAATGTCGCAGTATGACCTGACATTGTCCACCTTGCTGCCTCACCAGACTTTCACTAATTTCTTCTCCATCATCTGTATTCTTAACCTGTCTTCCTTTTAGTTGGTGATAACTATTTTCTAGGCCTGGTAAAAACACATTTAAAGGAGCAATAACAACCAAGAAGAGTCCAGTTACAACCACATCCTCCCATAATTTATAGAGCCTATCTACCTACTCCCAATTGCAAACTACTATAATGTATAGTAAATAGCCATAACTGAGCCATCCTTCCAAGCCCAACCAAAACTATGCTCACCAGACTTGCTTTGTGTCTCTCTGTCCCTACTCAGTATTTACTACCTCCCATCTCCGGTCCCAATCCAACCACGCATCTAGACTAAGCACTCTCATTCCAAGAGATAAAAAGGCTCTTATTAGTGCAATGCTGATTTAAGCAGCCAGGTAGATCGGGATCTAAATGGAATGGCCGCTCCATGCCAGGATGGCGCTGCACAGTTTTTAATCAGCAAAAGAGTTATCTTATGAGCCCTGGAGCAAATTCACTTTGTTATAGTAATTTGTTGGTTGGCGGCACTCAGGGACCCCTTAGAGGACACACAGGAAAAACAACAAAGCCAGTGGACAGGACAACCTGTTCCAATGTGAGCGGGGGGACCCTAGGGTCCATGGAGGTACTGCTAGCGGTCAGCGATGTTAGTTTAGTTTTCCTTTTCCAATTATAATGTGGGGTGGTCAAAAAAATTAAATACTGTCTACCAAATCTTTTCATTAAAAAAAATGGTCATTACTTCTTCTTGCCATTTATCACTCACCTGATGATAAGACAAGGAATGTGATTTTTTTGGTGGGCTAAGGTAGGATGGGGGTCCCTGGGTCACCGGTTTCCCTGGGAAGGGATCCCTAGACAAGAAAAGGTTGAAGGCCCCTGCCGTACAGTCATACCAGTAATGATCCTCTGATTGTGGAGAGCTGGAGTTCTTTTCTGCTGCTCTGCTGTAGAGAGGGAGAGTATGACTCATCCTGATGCAAGCCCACAGGACCTGTCTCTATGTTTGCTGAGTACATTCCTACTGTATGTCTACCAATACCTAAGTCCACAAAACCTATTATTGTGTTACTCGGTGCCCAAGTCCACATAATAACCTAGTCTAAATGCCATCTCCAATGTCGTCTCTCAGTCTGAAATGACAATACCACATGCCGGCTGTGTTGCTGATGGATGGAGCATCAACACATAGGCAGGAAATTATAAACACTACACAATAATTTTGGGTCCCCCAGCCTCACAGCTGTAAAGGACAGTAATTGAAGTGGAAAAAAGAAGGTGCCACTAATAATGTGTTGTTAAGGAGGGATGTGTTTTATTCATTGACAAACTCTTCTTTTCTCAGAACATACCACTGCATCAATGAGACTGAAGAGGACTTTTTACCTTTACTTTTTCTATCAGGGTGAAATGATTAACACAATACATTTTGCCTGTTGTCTTGTTTTTGCCTCTGTCATGTTTCTGTGGAAGCCAGTTTCCTTTTGATGAACTTTAATTTCCTTCGTGTTTAGGTTATTCATGCCAATCAGACTTCAAAGGTTTGAATCAGCCAATCGAAGCTTATTCCTGCCTTAGATGAAAAGGACGGCTCCCGAGTGGTGCAGTGGGCAAAGGCACTGCATCTCAGTGCTAGAGGCATCACTACAGACTAGAGGTCGACCAATTATGATTTTTCAACGCTGATACCGATACCGATTATTGGAGGACCAAAAAACCCGATACCGATTAATTGGCCGATTTATATAAAAAAATGTATTTGTAATAATGACAATTAAAACAATACTGAATGAATTTTAACTTAAAATAATAAATCAATAAAATCAATTTAGCCTCAAGTAAATAAGAAACATGTTCAATTTGGTTTAAATAATGCAAAAACAAAGTGTCGGAGAAGAAAGAAAAAGTGCAATATGTGCTATGTAAAAAACCTAACGTTTCAGTTCCTTGCTCAGAACATGAGAACATATGAAAGCTGGGGGTTCCTTTTAACATGAGTCTTCAATATTCCCAGGTAAGAAGTTTTAGGTTGTAGTTATTATAGGAATTATAGGGCTATTTCCCTCTATACCATTTGTATTTCATTAACCTTTGACTATTGGATGTTCTTATAGGCACTTTAGTATTGCCAGTGTAACAGTATAGCTTCCGGCACTCTCCTCGCTGGGCTCGACCCAGCAACACAACGACAACAGCCACCATGGAAGCAGCGTTACCCATGCAGAGCAAGGGAAACAACCACAGGCTCAGAGCAAGTGACGTTTGAAACGCTATTACGCTAACTAGCTAGCCATTTCACTTCGGTTACACCAGCCTCATCTCGGGAGTTGATAGGCTTGAAGTCATAAACAGCGCAATGCTTGACGCACAAGAAGAGCTGCTGGCAAAACGCACAAAAGTGCTGTTTGAATGAATGTTTACACTCCTGCTTCTGCCTACCACCGTTCAGTCAGATACTTAGATATTTGTATGCTTGTATGCTCAGTCAGATTATATGCAACGCAGGACATGCTAGATAATATATAGTAATATCATCAACCAAGGTTGCATGACTTTCAACCTTCGTCTCTCCCGAGCCCGTACGGGAGTTGTAGTGATGAGACAAGATAGTAGCTACTAAAACAATTGGATACCACGAAATTGGGGAGAAAAAGGGGTCAAATTCCAAAAAAAAAATATATATATATATATATATACAAATCGGCACCCAAAAATAACGATTTCTGATTGTTATGAAAACCTGAAATCGGCCCTAATTAATCGACCATTCCGATTCATCGGTAGACCTCTACTACACACAATTTGCCCTGCCACGCCCCCCCAGCAGGCAAATTGAATGCTCTGCACCTTATTGTGATGTTTTATTGAAAACGACCTAACTATTAACTAATTTACTGCCTGGTGATGTCATACCACCAAAACAAGCTGACATTTCAGGCATCTTTTCAAACACTTAAAGGGCATTATTATAATTTTCACCATTTTGTAGTATTATTCCAACTTCAATTGTCACGCCCTGATTTCACGTGTCTTTGTGCTTGTCTCCACCCCCCTCCAGGTGTTGCCCATCTGCCCCATTATTCCCTGTGTATTTATACCTGTGTTCTTTGTTTGTCTGTTGCCAGTTCGTCCTGTATATGCCCCATACTTCTGTTTGCTCTCTAGTCCCTCTTTTCTAGTTTTTCCGGTTTTGACCAATCTGCCTGTCCTGACCCTGAGCCTGCCTGCCCTGACCCTGAGCCTGCCTGCCGTTCTGTACCTTTCGGACTCTGCTCTGGATTACTGCCCTCTGCCTGCCCTTGACCTGTTGTTTACCTGCCCCGTTTTTGTAATAAACTTTTGTTACTTCGACTTGTCTGCATCTGGGTCTTATCCTGAGGTCTGATAGAAATGCACTGGGCCTTTAATGGTCTTCTGATAGACCTCCTTTTCACAATGGATTGGCAGACTAGATCAACTCGGACACCCAAACATAATCCTTGCTCTGTGCACCCACACCATCAAGTGATTTGGACTGTCAGTTTTGGGCGGTTCCTCAACAACCAAATTATAATGAGATGCCTGAGTGCATCTCTCCTGCTCCGCCACAGATATTACATCCAGCACCAGTCAAGTGGTTTTGAGAGAGGTCTGGTAATGCATCTCTGTAATGAAATTATACACTTTAGAGCTGGCCTCTGTAGCAGTGGGAAGGCAGGTGAAATACGAACACCTTTGCTCACATTGACATTGCTTGTTCTGATATCCAGGCTGTATCACAACCAGCCGTGATTGGGAGCCCCACAGGGCGGCGCACAATTGGCCCAATGACGTCCGGGTAGGCCGTCATTGTAAATAAGAATTTATTCTTAACTGACTTGCCTAGTTAAATAAAGGTTAAATATTCTTATTTTTTAAATGTCTTAATTTCTTCTTTTTTTCACTTTTGGATTATGTGTGTATTGTTATTGTATTGCTAGATATTGCTGCATTGTTGGAGCTAGATACTTAAGCATTTTGCTGCACCTGCGATAACATCTTCAAATCTGTGTACGCGAACAATAAACTTTGATTTGATTTGGACCTCATTTCACGTGGACAAATCCTCAGGATGAACGATGTTCAGCTCACAGTTATATGTCAAATACTGCATACATGATGACATTGGAAGTAAGGTGAAATACAGAACTCTGTTGGATGGTATGCTGTTCTTGTGGCGCGCGCACACACACACACACACACACACACACACACACAATTGTCTCGTTCGTGTTTTGTGTCAAGCCAAAATTTGCTTTTTGGCAATTAATTAGAGCGTGATTGTTCTTTAGAAATATTGACAGCAGCTGCTTCCAAGACCCACACACACACACTCAGAGCCAGCTCTAGCCTTTTGGGGCCCCTCTGCAAGACTGCTTATGCATGGACCCGGCCCTGCACACATTGTGCACAAACGTACACTGTCCACACACATGACTAGAGAGCAAATCAATGAATAATTTTCTGAACCCAATAAGTAGCCTAAGAAGTTTACCATTACTTCATGAAAACCTCTCATGACATCCAAGTAAACTTAACCTATGGGGGTATTGATTCCTTGGGTCAATGTTACATTTGATCATTTGCAACAAGCCAAAGTAGGTAGTAGGTACAAAATCAGAACAAGCACTTCCTACAAAATAATGCTAAATGCATTGAACCTAACTCTGCTTAATGTACCCAGATATGTCTTTAACCCTTTAACTGGCACACCAGGAAAATATCTATTTCATAGCAAAATATGTGTATTTAGCCTCAGTATAGACAATAATTAAATAATGTTTCTTTGATAGATAATGCATTGCAAAATGCATCGCAAACAATTAGCGTAAAGTCATTTTGTATTGGAATTTGCAAAGACTTTTTAATTGATACATGAAGTAGTATTGTTTGCTCCATTTACTTATAATGGAAGATAGGCCTAGTTAAATTAGGACTGATATCAAATATGAATAAAATACTTTACATTTGTGTCAAAATATGAATATCAGAATGCATGTAAATGAATGTGTTTATAATTTATATGCTTAGAATAGCAGTAAAATGACATGTACTGAATGATATTGTGAAACATATTGAAGATAACAGACAAACAGTATATAATTATATGGATTTGAAAGGATTTTTGAATTTGAAAAAAATAATCCTTTGACAATATTTCTCCGTTGTCCAATATTTCTCCATTCACAAACTGAGTTAATAGCATTCCTTTAATGGGCAACTCAACTGCCTGATAGAGCATATTCCTACATTTGTAAAACGACATATTAGTAATTTAATAATTCTTAAATGATGTTATACAACAACATTTTACAACATTGCAATTTCCCATTGTATACACAATTACACTGAACATAAATATTAATGCAACATGTAAAGTGTTGGTCCCATGTTTCATGAGCTGAAATAAAATATCCCCGAAATGTTCCAAATGCACAAAAAGCTTATTTCGCTCAAATGTTTTGCCCAAATTTGTTTAAACACCCTGTTAGTGAGTATTTCTCTTTTGCCAAGATAATCCATCCACCTGACAGGTGTGGCATATCAAGAAGCTGATTAAACAGCATAATCATTACACAGGTGCACCTTGTGCTGGGGACAAAAGGTTTGTCACACAACACAATGCCACAGATGTCTCAACTTTTGAGGGAGCATGCAATTGGCATGCTGACTGCAGGAATGTCCAGCAGGGCTGTTGCCAGAGAATTGAATATTAATTTCTCTACCATAAGCTGGAATCAACATAGTTTTAGAGAATTTGGCAGTACGTCCAACCGGCTTCACAACCACAGACCGCATGTATGGTGTTGTGTGGGCGAGCGGTTTGATGATGTCAACATTGTGAACAGAGTGCCCCATGGTGGCGGTGGGGTTATGGTATGTGCAGGCATAAACTACAGACAACAAACACAATTGCATTTTATTGATGGCAATTTGAATGCACAGAGACACCGTGACCAGATCCTGAGGCCCATTGTTGTGCTGTTCATCCACTGCCAACACCTCATGTTTCAGCATGATAATGCACAGCCAGCCCCATGTCGCAAGGATCTGTATACAATTTCTGAAAGCTGAAAATGTCCCAGTTCTTCCATGGCTTGCAGACTCATCAGACATGTAACCCATTGAGCATGTTTGGGATGTTCTGGATCGACGTGTACGACAGTGTGTTCCAGTTCCCGCCAATATCCAGCAACTTCGCACAGCCATTGAAGAGGAGTGGGACAACATTCCACAGGCCAAAATCAACATCTGATCAACTCTATGCGAAGGACATGTGTCACTCTGAATGAGGCAAATGGTGGTCACACCAGATACTGTGGTTTTCTGATCCACGCTCCTACTTTTTTTTAAAGGTATCTATGACCAACAGACATATCTGTATTCCCAGTCATGTGAAATACATAAATCAGGGCCTAATTTATTTATTTATATTGACAGATTTTCTTATATGAACTGTAACTCAGTAAAATCTTTGAAATTGTTCCATGTTGCGTTTTATATTTTTGTTCAGTATAGTAAAAAAGAAAATGTGGTAAATGAGGTTCAGTTTTGTTTCAATGTAAAAAAATATGGGTGTTTCGATAATGAAAACCACATGATAATTTTACTAAATGACATTGGTTGAGATTATAAATATGCCAAACAAAATGTAATTTATTTTAAAATTGGTTGTCAAAGTTAGCTTAACCGCCTCGTTGAGCTGCCTGTTAAAGGGTTAAAACCACTGATTATTGCATTTGTAGCTTAACTGAACAGCTCTGCAGGTATTGAAATGGTTAATTCTCATTCTGAGTGAAATCCACTACATTGGATATTTTTAGCATGGGTGCTTGGTGTCCTATATACACATTTAAGCCATAGAATCTCACTATTGATGCCAAGCTGTTGATGAATGCTAAGAGTGCTGTTTTATCATGGATAAAGGCCCTATCCATATATACTGAACAAAAATATGAACGCAACATGTAAAGTTTTGGTCCCATGTTTCATAAGCTGAAATAAAAGATCCCAGACATTTTCTATACGTACATAAAGCTTATTTCACTCAAATGTTTTGCCCAAATTTGTTTAAACCCCTGTTAGTGAGCATTTCTCGTTTGCCAAGATAATCCATCCACCTGACAGGTGTGGCATATCAAGAAGCTGATTAAACAGCATGATCAATACACAGGTGTACCTTGTGCTAGGGATAATAAAAGGCCACTCTAAAATGTGCAGTTTTGTCAAACAACACAATGCCACAGATGTCTCAAGTTTTGAGGGAGCGTGCAATTGGCATGCTGACTGCAGGAATGTCCACCAGAGCTGTTGCCAGATAATTCTATGTTAATTTCTCTACCATAAACTGCATCCATTGTCATTTTAGAGAATTTGGCAGTACGTCCAAACGGCCTCACAACCACAGACCACGTGTAACCACACCAGCCCAGGACCTCCACATCCGGCGTCTTCACCTAAGGGATAGTCTGAGACCAGCCACCCAGACAGCTGATGAAACTGAGGAGTATTTCTGTCTGTAATAAAGCCCTTTTGTGGGTAAAATCTCATTCTGATTGGCTGCGCCCTTGCCCAGTCTTGTGAAATCCATAGATTATGGCCTAATTAATTAATTTGAATTGACTGATTTCTTTATATGAACTATAAGTCAGGACAGTCTTGAAATTGTTGCATGTTGTGTTTATATTTTTGTTCAGTATAATTTTTTGTAACCAGGGTTGAGTTTCAGATTACATGTATTCAGATTTTTTTTTTAAACAAACATGCAAATCTAATTATAAAAAAACTAACGTAATCAGTTAAATTACCAGCAGAGATATTATAATCCGATTACAGTTTAAAAAACGAGATACTTTTTTGGATTACATTACAATTAGGTAAGAATGTTTGCGAAAGATTACATTATGAAACCTTTCTGTTTTCTCAATGACATTCAATTCCACATTTAAAAAAGGCCTAAATGTAATGTTGTTCCACCTGAACACTATGATGACATACCAAATGTGTTAAATGGATCCTTTTTGTCAGTAATAAGATAACTTTTGGATTAACCAAACTCAGTAAAGTAATGTTAGTAATGACTATTTTGGGCAGGTAACTAGCAAATGTAATGGATTACATTCAGAAATTAACCTACATATTTATTTTATTTGGCAAGTCAGTTAAGAACAAATCCGTATTTACAATGACGGCCTACCCTGCCCAAACCCTACCCTAACCCGGACGACACTGGGCCAATTATGCGCCACCCGATCACGGCCGCTTGTGATACAGCCTGGGATCGAACCAGGGTCGGTAGTGATGAGATGCAGTGCCTTAGACCCCTGCGCCACCTATCATAGGCGCCACCTATCATAGGCGTTATATATTGTTTAAATACTGTATATTTTTGGATAAGTCATTACATGTCCTATGCACTTTAAAAAAAATACGCTATTGCCGTTAGTTGTTACAGTTCCTCCACAGTGAAGGCAATTTGCCTAATTTTAGTGTTTCTTTCAAAGCAGTGGGTTTATTTAATCTTCCATCGGCGTTCAAAACGCACGTATCGCATTATGAGGGTGCATTGTGCGTACGCGTTCCCGAACCTAACACAAACCTGATGCTTCTCCCGCTTTCTCAAAATTCCCTCCCTTCTCTTGTCATCATCCACCCACCCTCTCCTGTGATTGAGCGAAAACCTTGTTCACGCGCGCGCGTTCCCAACCGGCGCGAGTGGGGAGCTGTCCAGCAAGAGATTTGAAGTAGTCTTCTTGCCCGGCAAGTGCGGTCTCTTGTCTGTCCAGGAATGAGAAGTGATGGCCGGCTCTGCAACTGAGGAGAAAACCTTCCGAAGGTTCTTGGAGCTCTTCCTCCGAGAGATGAGACCACCACTCCAGGAGAATGACCCTGTCCCAATGCGCCCTTTGTCTGACCTCACCTCGGAGGACGAAGTTGAAGGGGAATGCCTCGATATGTGTCTTCAGCACTTGTGCAAATAGTAAGTACGCTACCGATTTTATGTTACAAATGGTTTTGTATGCAGCTTAAACTAATGGTTTATGTTTGTCTTTGCAAGACAATTTCAGACGAGAATAGGAATAGAATAGAATAGGAATTTGGAGTCATCAAAAGTGAAAGCTAATTTTGCCGGCTAAATATATTTTACACGAATTTTACACGACCGTTGCGCAAACACAGTTAATATACATTATAGAATTATATAAAAAAAATAAGTAGCCTTCTAGGTGCAGTGAGCAATTCGGAATTAGTTGCTACAGAATTGCTCTCCCGTCAGTTTTGCCGGGTATCATATGAAGCCACTCACAATGTATTGACATCCTCATCTATCATGTTGCCGCCGACGTCATTGGGCATGTTGCAAAAAATTCTGTAACAAAGGGAAGACAAACTTCAAATACATTTCAGGATGGTTGCAAATACACTGAAATGGGGAACAGAGGGGAAAATCAGGACATACTGAACAAAGTGTGCCCGTAGTGTTGTCATGTAAAATAGCCTACATCGACAAAGCTGTATGAATTGGAAAGCACCTCTTATGAGAAAAGCCTGCCATGGTAACTATGAGGAATGCAATCGTTTCTTCCTACGAATGAAATGACGTCGTGCGACGCAAAAAGGAAGGGGAATTCACATTAACGGACATCGAATAAATGGGATGGAGGATCATGAACGAATGGAAACAGAGAGGAACCGGAGTACAACTGAAATGAAGCGCACTTGCAGTTCGCCGGCGCAGGATCCCTAGTAAATTCAAAGCAAAATGTGTTTGGGAAGGGTTGAGCAATTTCAGATATATTACGTCACACTCACATCCATAAATAGCACATGTAACCACTGAAGAGACCTAAAAGACGATGGTGAATTTCTGAAGCCTGTCGAGGATGATTGCAATTTGACACGTCAGGTGTAATTGTGAGATCACCACCACCAATAAACGACCCGACAAGAAGCAAACACAGACAGTCTAAAATAGAGCCATTTAAGGCACCCAGGCGCACAAGTGCTTGGAAATAATTCATTCTTGACCTTGAAAATGTGAGCTTACAATTTACTATGTTTGCTACAGTGCATTCAGAAAATATTCAGACCCCTTCCCTTTTTCCACATTTTGTTATGTTACAGCCTTATTCTAAAATGGATTTAAAAAAAAAATCATCCTCATCAGTCTACACACAATACCCCATAATGACAAAGCGAAAACAGGTATTTAGAATAGTTTGCAAATTTATTAAAAATAAAAAACAGAAATACCTTATTTACATAAGTGTTCAGACCCTTTGCCATGAGAGTCGAAATTGAGCTCCGGTGCATCCTGTTTCCATTCTGTTTTTCATCCTTGAGATGTTTCTACAACTTGATTGGAGTCCATATGTGGTAAATTCATTTGATTGAGCATGATTTGGAAAGGCACACATCTGTCTATGTAAGGTCCCACAGTTGACAGTGTATGTCAGAGCAAAAACCAAGCCATGAGTTTGAAGGAATTGTCTGTAGAGCTCCGAGACAGGATTATGTTGAGGCACTCTTCCTAGAGCTGGCCGCCCAGCCAAACTGAACAATCAGGGGAGAAGGGCCTTGGTCAGGGAGGTGACCAAGAACCCGATGGTCACTCTGACAGAGCTCCAGAGTTCCTCTTTGGAGATGGGAGAACCTTCCAGAAGGACAACCATTTCTTCAGCACTCCACAATCAGGCCTTTATGGTAGAGTGGCCAGACGGAAGCCGCTCCTCAGTAAAGGCACATGACAGACCGTTTGGAGATTCTCTGGTCTGATGAAACCAAGATTGAACATTTTGGCCTATGCCAAGCATCACGTCTGGAGGAAACCTGGCACCATCCCTACAGGGAAGCATGGTGGTGGCCATACTGTAAGGATGTTTTTCAGCGGCAGGGACTGGGGGAGGCTAGTCAGGATCAAGGGAAAGATGAATGGCGCAAAGTACAGAGAGAACCTTGATGAAAACCTGCTCCAGAGCGCTTAGGACCTCAGACTGTGGCGAAGGTTCACCTTCCAACAGGACAACAACCTTAAGCACACAGCCAAGACAATGCAGGAGTGGCTTCGGGAAAAGTCTTTGAATGTCCTTTAGTGGCTCAGCCAGAGCCCAGACTTGATCCCGATCGAACATCTCAGGAGAGACCTGAAAATAGCTGTGCATCGAGACTCCCAATCCAACCTGACAGAGCCTGAGAGGATCTGCAAAGAAGAATGGGAGAAACTCCCCAAATACATGTTTGTCAAGCTTGTAGCGTCATACCTAAGAAGACTCAAGGCTGTAATCACTGCCAAAGGTGCTTCAACAAAGTACTGAGTAAAGGGTCTGAATACTTGTGTAAATGTGATATTTCTGTTTTTTATTTTTTATAAATTTGCAAACATTTAAAAAACCTGGTTTGGCTTTGTCATTATGAGGTATTGTGTGTAAATTGATGAAAACAATTTAATGTGGAAAAAGTCAAGGGGTCTGAATACTTTCCAAATGCACTGTATGTGTTTACTCTACTGAGAGCTAGTTAATCAATACTGAACCCAATGTGTTATGTTGGGTTTTGTCATGTCCCACATAGCCTACAGGGCTTATCATACAACAAACACTATTTTGATGTTCACCCCTGCTCCATTTCAAAGACCTAAACTTGTTGTGTCGATGTCACCAATTCCCAGTCTTTGAGAAGAGGGTTGTAGCAGTATCAGTCTGCTAGATCTGCTCTGCACAAAGAGCTTATTGTCTGTGACTTTGCGCTCAGCTCTGGATGCTGCCAGGGCCCATACTACCAGAACAGATCCATACCTACAGTAGTGTTCATGTATTGACAGTTTTCAAATGTAATTGACCCCATGGATAGTCCTAAGTCTATCTAAGAAGAAGGAAACACCCACATATTATGTATTTATTACACATTAACAATTTCCATTCGTGGATATTTGCAGTGGTTCCTGGTTCCCTCTCTAAAGCGATCACAGTTTGATTGATTATTTGTTTTCCATGGGATCATTCCTGCAGCGCTAATGATAGTCTTTTTGAAGGAGAGCAATGTTGTAATTCGGCACGAAGTGGGACCCATTCTCACACTTTGTGCTGCGAGGATCAGGTCCTTCCGTTGTGTTTCAGCTGAACGTGTGATTATTTTGTCTCTGGGTTGAAGATCTAATAATATACCTGGGAGAGAGGTGGAGGTCTCCTTTTCTGCTCTTCCTGTGTGGAGGTCCCTGTGTGTGTGTGTGTGTGTGTGTGTGTGGAGGTCCCTGTGTGTGTGTGTGTGTGTGTGTGTGTGTGTGTGTGTGTGTGTGTGTGTGTGTGTGTGTGTGTGTGCGTGTGTGTGTGTGTGTGTGTGTGCGTGTGTGTGTGTGTGTGTGTGTGTGTGTGAGGTCCCTTTGTGTGTGTGTGTGTGTGTGTGTGTGTGGAGGTCCCTGTGTGTGTGTGTGTGTGTGTGTGTGTGTGTGTGTGTGTGTGTGTGTGTGTGTGTGTGTGTGTTTTGCAGCGGTGCTGTATTGATGGGTAGGAGAGGCTCACAGTGTGGGTATGTATGTATTTGAAAAGGTGGAGATGAACACAGATTGTGCAGATCTGGACTTGTGTGTATGTGTGCAATGACGACAGTGTGAATAATGTTTTGTCACATTCCCATCCCTGCCTGAGGTATCAGAGGCACACATTTGTGTGTGTGTGTGGGGGGGGGGGGTTGTGACATGGTACGCCCCGCCCAGTGTCAGCTGGCTCAGTGTGTGGGTGAGACACAGCCCTCCTCTCAAATTGTCATGGCTGACGTGTAATGATACTTCTGGAGGGTAAGGGAAGCACGACACAGGGATGGGGCTGTCACATTTAATGACAACTTACTTTTGAATTGAACCCAAAATAGTAGGGTATGAAAAAAAGAAAAGAGTCACGATTTAAGTGACAGGAATGCTTTGATTTTGCAACCAGGAAGCCTGTGATTATTGTCTGTTTGGATGTCTGAGGGACTATACACAAAGATAATGTACTCGTACATCCATCAAATATGACAAATGATCATTATCCAACCATCTAAAAACACAGAAGGACCATTGACCTGGTCTTCATTTGAATTCTGTAGTTCTAACACATTTGTACCATACTCTGTAGTTGCCAGAATATGCTGGAAGCAGTGCTGTCATGTGCAATGTGAATAGAACACAGACCTCACTCAGTTATCGCTAGCGAGTGGCCACCTCTCTCCCCATACAGCAGTACATTTTCTTGAAAGTGTGTGTGGTGTGTGTGTTGGACATGGTTCAAATATTTTAGTATCTGGTATTTAAAATACTTTTTTTCTGTGTATTTGAGTATTTTCAAATACACCCCAAAACAAGTACTTTTATTTGGTTTGTAAAATCCAAACAGTCTACCAAATTGTATTTGAGAGTATTATTCAAATATTTATTTCAAAAACAATTTTTAAATACCTGGTCAAATGCATGGAAGTGTATTTGAGTCAGTGTATTTGAGTATTGTCAAATACTTTCCAAGTGTATTTCCAAATACATTAAAATATCCATCTACCATGTCTTTTCAATTAAAATATATCTGAATAATTACTTTGAATGTACGTGAAAGTAATTGAGATATTTTAAATAGTATTTTGTGTGTGTGTGCGTACGTGTGTGTGTTCAGAGCAGCTGATTAATAATCCAATAACAATTCTAATACTGAAAGCAGCTCGGCGTTGCAATCCCAGTCGGCTCGTGTGTAAAGCCTTCACCTGAGGCATGCGTTCGTGGCCTCCATTTCTCCTCATCGCTTCATCATCTGACAAGGCAGGTAGAAAAGCTGCTCTGTTTGTCCAGCTTCAAAGTGTCAAGCTTTCCTCACACACCTTAATGATGGCTGTTAACTAGGGGGTGAGAGAGAGAGGAGCATAAAGGATGCAGGCATACGTGTCAGCAGGCTCATTGGTCCTCGCTCACAATTCCACCACGTCATTATGATGAAAAATAACCATAGGAGGAGCCTATGCAATATACAGTATGCAATACATAATTCAACACATATGCTGTGATGGCTAAAGATAGACATTGCTTACTGCCTGACTTCACTCTTTGAGTGTTTTGAGAGCTAGTTCTGTTGGGAACGGCTGTAGAGGCCATCCTGAGGGTGGGTAACAATAGAGGGAGGGATGGAGGAGAACCATGACTAAGCCTCCTTCCTCCTTCACTCCTTCCTACCCCCATTCCCTCCATCCCCTCGTTTCCCACTGCCCCCGGTACCTCTACTGGGAGCGCCGATAATTGAGAGAGGGGAGCTCTCCTAAACCTCATTAAACTGGCACGTCTCCCACAGCTGTAAACAACCACGCGCACATCCGGACCTCCAACACACACACACACACACACACACACACACACACACACACACACACACACACACACACACACAGTCTGCTTCCGCACACTGCTGGAGGAACAGTGTGTGGTGTCGGAAGCGCTGCAGCTGACGGCTGCGTTAATGAGCACTGCTGTGCGACCGGATTGGACATCAGAGGAGCAGGGGACACACTCATCTCCCCACAACTTCTCATTCATAACACAACAGGAAGAGAGGGGGTCCTCTGTGCCCTCACCCGAAAGTGCCTCAGTCCTAATGGACTACGACAGTGTCGCAGAGTTTTACCAGATCAAGCATTGCTGTCCATTCACATCTTAATAACTACAATGTAATTACAATGTTAGTGCAATCTTGCACTTGTTCAGGGTTAATGATATAAAATGTAACCCGGCCTACAATTTGTCCATCTCATTTTGACACAGACCCACAAAAGACAAATGAGATATGCGCTGTTCCAAATGATCAATTCCATACATTTTTCAGCTCTCACACCAAAGAGTGTTGGTTTACATGAAAACAAACTGATTTATGCACAAGAGAGCCTTTATGACATTTTCCTGTTTGTCTTTTGTGTGAAGACAAAATTCAGCTAAGAGCTTTTGGGCATTGAATTAAGAGCGTGATTGTTCTTCAGCAACATTGACAGCTGCTGCTTCCAAGACACACACACGCGCACGCACACACACGCACACGCACACACACACACACACACACACACACACACACACACACACACACACACACACACACACACACACACACACACACACACACACACACACACACACACACACACACACACACACACACAACATAATCAGATAGAGGTTTTAAAGTAGACACAGAGCAGGCCTCTGATCCAGAGAGAAAGAGTGCATCTCTCAGCCTCCCTCGTTTGTCATAAATCTGGAGATGAGATACAGGATAAAAGGCAAAGATAACCTTTCCTTGTTTGAGTCTGACATTGCTATTTGTGTCTAGAAGTTAAGGTGGTGTTACGTAAATGTACCAGGGTTCTGCTAGCTAGATTTACTGTCAATGCGGTAGCATATTTACTACACCACCTGCAACTCCCAATAGACTTATTTGGCTGTAATTTGGGATTTTTGCTAATCGAGTCATTGAATTGATTTAGACCCCTAAATGACCCTCAAGTTTTACTTATATCTTACAGACTGGGCCGCTATAGAAGTCCAGATGAGTTGTTGACACTTGAGCCCAGTGAGAATTGATGGATAAGAGCGACCAAAACATTTGATCTCAACAAATCACAGATTAAAATGGTGAGATCAAGACACATTACCTCAGCAGAGGGAGGTCATCAGTACCAAAGATTTACAACCAGGGTTCATCTCCTCTACACTCTTTTCCAATTAAGGTGCATTGCTTAACGGGATGCATTTCTTAATGGGATTGATACATCAAAGCAACGAAGCACTAATGGCCATGCTAGGCTATGTCGTACCTTGACCCACAGCATGAGTTTTTTTTATATCCTTCTTCAAAAAAGGCCCAGCAGTTCAGGCTGAATCCTTGCCATGACTTGCCCAGGACACAGGCGGTAGGAGTGAGCACGTCTCCTCAATGCCTGTTTTTATTCTAGCCAAAGGCACAATTAACTGCCTTTCACACTTGCAATCGATGCTACTCAATTTAGAATGCCCGGCTAGGCTAAACAAGGGCAACAGAGAGACAGAGAAAAGGGATCCGCAAGGATTCACAAGTCATGACTTCCAAATCAATGAAAGTGTCCTCTGCTTATATGTACTGCCATGAATGATCTTGTTCCACAGAGAAACAAGTCTGGGGTCAGAGGTTTATGTCTGCTGTGTCGTAGCTCCCAGAGAACAGTGTCCATCTGCCTAAAGATTTTTCATATCCCTGGGGCTCTCTGACTCTGGGCCTCTCAAGACACTAGTGATGTCTCTGAACTTTGCTTTAGTCTTGAGGGCCTCTTCCCAGAACCTCTAGTGGCACAACTGATTTCTGGTGATCATTCTGATGAAGCATATACCACTATATTTGTTGCCTTGTCTTTAATTTACTTTGTGTCAGACCTTTTGTTGGCCTCTTCTTTTCACTTGTACGTATATTTTGTCCTCTTGAGCTTACTGAAGAAGCAGGGGAGCGTGAAAGACATCAGTTGCACATGCTGTTAAATTGAGCGGCAGTTTCGCTGCATGCCTCAAACATGACCCTAGATGGACAATTGTTTGGCAATTAGCCCTCACTTAGAGTAATTGCCAAAGTAATCGTCATCCAGCACTTAATTTCTTTTAATTAACAGGAAAAGATCATTACAGACTGTTATGGTTGTTGAACATACCCAGGAACCTGCTATCATTCAGAGCAGAACTGGGTACTGTCATAGACAAACAGCAGCTTAAACAGAGAGTTGGTAAGGGCTCTGAATTCACAGGTAAGTCAACTCTTTTCCACAGAGAAAGGTGAGTTTGGGTGATGACTGTATCTGTCAGTAGGTCTATTAAAGGCACTGGTGTTTGCAGATGAGAAAAAGAGATGATGTAATCGGCATCAAGGTTGGCATAAACAAGGTTTGTCTATTTAAACAACCTAAAAACACCTAGCACCTGGATGGGCCTTACGTAAGAGCCGCAGACCACAAAAAGCACTCTGCTTCAAAGTGTTGTGCAATGCACTCTGTTTTATAATAACTGGCAACTCTACAGACATACGGACACCCCTCAGGGTCCTCCCAGGTTGTCTCCCCCCCAAGCTTTTCATTTGTGCAAAAGGGGTCTGGCACCTCCTCTGCGATGACCGGCTTGCTAATTGGATGAAAATATGATTGATTTGGTCTCCTCCTGCCCGCCACACAGCAATTACTCTGAGTGTATTTGACGCCAGTTTCCATCTATACATCTTCCGCAGGTCAAACATGGTCCCGACGCTCAAGATTTTGCATTTCAATTAGAATGTGGAAGGTCACTCCCAGGCCCGTAGTGCAGCATACATTTGAAATATCAAATTTGATTTAAAAGCAGAAACCAGATATTAGGGCAGACCCAGTGGTCTATCCTTTGTGATGCCTAGAGGGGGCTTGCCTTACTTTTACTAAACATGATCTTCATAAACATAAAGTAAATGCCTTTCAATACGGAGTGCATATCAAGAACAATTCATTTACTGCAGTTGATTATCGTTAGAATATTTTGTCATTTTATAGCAGACTAATCAGAACATTCACTTGAGTCCCAAATGTACTGTTTCAGGATGATCTGACCTCTTTTTGCATTGAACTAGTTTCAGAATCTAAAACAATGGATGTACCCTCATCACATTTGTGAAAGTTTAAAGGGGAAATCAGCAATAGAAACAATAACAAACCGTTCTCCCTGTCCTGTTTCGGTAAAAAGCTGAGTGATGAGGCTGGAGAAATGTAACCACTCTAAAATTCATAGACAGAGCTATGGATGCAAGGACTGACCATCCATGGTATAAACATAGTTGTAACCATGTTTTGAGGCCATATAGTTTTTATTTATATTTACTTTGTTTACAAACATTAGAGTTAAACAAGTTGATATTTTTGGTTCTGATGGGGTAGGACAGTTGAACTAAGCTCTTGAGGCATTTTGTCACATAACCTTCCGGAACTTTCATCACGCACACCTGTCCCCTATTCCCACTGATTAGTCTTGGTCTTGTCGATTATTGTTACAATGTCCGTTGGTGCATGTGAGTACCTGTGTTGTGTGTTTTGGGCTTTCGTGCCCTTGTGGATTGCGTAGATGATTACTGTTCTCGTCCCGTGTGTTAGTCATTGTGTGGGTGTGTTATTTATTCTAGGTACTCCTCGCTCTTTTGTTTTGAGTTTCAACCCTGTGTTTTTGTTACGTGTTTGTTTGGTCTTCGTCCCCGTGCCTTTACACGGCACGCCGTAATTTGGGCTGAATAAAAACCCATATTACACATTCCTGCGCCTATCTCCCGAATCTCTTCATGCCAAAGTGACACATTTATAAATTATATTCTTCAAGAATCAATGGGTATATATAATTAATAAGTCCAAACAATGGATGTAGCAACTGCTGAGTTCCCCTTTAAGAGACCAATTTATATCATAATGTTGCTGTCAAAGATAAGATCATTTTGGTCTCCCACAGTAGCACAATTGTACATTCTTGATGAAAATTCACACCCAATGTGTTGACATTAACATCAGTTCTGCAGGAAACACAAGACCTGAAGGTTAAACAATGGGATGATGAAAAATTCAAGCATGGTGAGCAATGTAGCAGTTGTGGCCCTTCCACCATGGCTGCTTGCAGTTCAATGTCCAAAGGAATGACATGAAACATCTGAGGCCTCGTTGTGCACACAGCGATCACATTCAAACATCCCATTGGAAGCTGTGGCCAGGGTATTTCAGCACTGCTGTGAAGAAGTTGGCACAGAGAAGTTCTAGAACACGCCACTGCAAATTGAAGCCGCACAGGTCCCATCGGCACCTGCCTCTCCTTAGAGCTCTCCTGTCTTAGTGCTATTTAGGCCTGGCCGCTATGTCTGACACAATTACTATTATTTAAAGGGCCACTAACCAGACAGTGACAGCAAAGGCTGCTTGGCGATCCTGGATATGCTGTCCACCAGGTTTCAGCTTATCTTTACCCCAGATGTAGGTACAGGGGTGTCCAAGCTACCCCTCTCCTGGTCTCCCTTCACCCCTTGCCCTTTCACATCCTCCTCTGGCTCCTGGTGGTTGGGCTACCCCAGGTAGAGAAATTACTTGCAGGAGCAAATCCCTTAATCAGTGTCTCTCCCTGCGATTAACAAGCCCAGACAGTGCCCTGTCCTCACTGGTCACTTAACCCCTCAGCGGATCCAGGGCAGAAGCACAGCACAGTGCCTTTACCTGGCAGCAGGGACAGGGCCCTCCACCATTGGCCTCCAGCTCTGGTTTACCATGACCTCAGAGCTCTGGAAAACCCCAAGGAGCTTCTGCCCTTCAGGGAATAGCATTCATGTTCATACATGGGTATACTGAGTCTAAAGACCATGTGTCACTGAAACATTTGACTCTTCTCTGCCTGTGCTGATGGATATCTTTACTTGGGCACAGTGTTGTTGAGTTAGTTATGAGTTAATAACGCCTTGGCAGTCTGGGTTATTATATTTGCTTGAAGATTACATTTAGGTCCAGTTTGATCTCAGTAGCAGTCTGGTAAGATATTTCTAGTGCTTTGGGAACACCAAATCTCTGTTTATCCTGGCTATTCCAAATGTCAGTCTTATGAAGAGGAATGCCAAAGGCAGTAAGCACAGTTAATCTCCGTTAAGCCCAACATTTGACGTTACCAATCTGTCCTGACAAAATCATTCGTATTTCTTCCTTTTTAAACAGGTTGCACTACGTTAAAAGTGACGAAAAAAGACTAAATGCCCTTACATTTTTAAATGTATTTTTTTCACCTTTATTTAACTAGGCAGGTCAGTTAAGAACAAATTCTTATTTACAATGACGGCCTACCCCAGCCAAACCTTAACCCGGACGACGCTGGGCCAATTGTGCGCCACCCTATGGGACTCCCAATCACGGCCGGTTGTGATACAGCCTGGAATCAAACCAGGGTCTGTAGTGACACCTCTAGCACTGATATGCAGTGCCTTAGACTGCTGCGCCACTCGGGACCCCGTTGATGACTTATTGCAAATCCAATCAGTTTCCCACGTTGATTCAATGTTATCACATAGATTGTTGGGGTTGAAATGATTTGGAAACAACATTGATTGAACCAGTTTTTGCCCAGTGGGAAATCACAACCGCTGAGTCACAGTGATTCACAGCCAAGCCTTGCTTTTGCACTGACTTGATTGAAGAATTCAACACTGTGCCGCTGCCTAAAAGCTTATTTGATCATTGTGTGCACATTTAACACCAAATCTACATGGATGACAGCTATACATCGATGAGTTGTACGCAACAGTTTCCAAACACTTGACATTGTGTTTCTATCAGAGGTTGCTGTGTCTCAGTATGTAGGGCTGGGTATGTGAAGCACAAGCCTCCCTCTGTAAAATGGTCCAGTCAAGGGCATACAAAGTGGACCAAACTTGAGTGATGCACATGACCTGCTCGTCTGCGAGTTCTCTTCCTCGCCGGCTGTTCTCTACCACCGCTCCTCAGGCAGTGGAAAGAGGACTGCGTGGAGGCGGGAGATGGTTGCCCTACATTCATAAGCAGCAAATGCTTCCTGGGAGCTGTACCTTCACGGCCATGCCTACTTTCCCTAGCCTCTCCGGGGTTTTGAAAACATTCTTTTTTTAGCGCCTCTCTGCCAGCGTCTGGCTTGGAGCTTCTAGTTCTCCTCTTCAACCTCCATCAGACTTACTAGTGGTTTCCTCATAGATGCTTGAGTGTCTCGTGTCCCCGGAGAGACCTAAAAGCACAGGGCTGGTTGGACAGCCAGCATGTGGTTTCTTAACTATTATTAATCTCTTACCCAAGGTTAACAAGTTCCCAGCGTCACTAATGGGCACTTACCTCAGCTCTACTGGCGTGACAGTAAAGCTAACCTGAATGGTGGATTCAGGGGGCAGGGATAATCAATGTTATTCTGGGGGCAATGATGGTAGATTTATGAATGGGATTATTTTCTATGTTCCCATTAATCAGACACATGCTGGTTGCCCAAAGCTGCTCCTGTAGAGGGGGAATGTAATGATGCCATCACATTTGAAACAGTAGTTCTATCACAGTAGGTATTTTCCTTATTTATTGTGCTAAAATCCGAGCAATCTTTGAAATAGTAATTTAAGTGTTGAGTCCAGGTTATTTATTTGGCAAAATGTCAGCTCTGCAGGTGGCCCAATTGTGGAAGTAAAATGACCTTCAAAACGTCCTGAACTGTTCTACTGTATGTCCTCTTTCTCCTCTTGTCTCTCTCCCTGAAACAATATTATAGATACATGTGCAGATGTTTTTCCTGTCTGCCCTTGGCCAGTATATCCAGCCGCTTTGTTTATGAGCAGCCCATAGTCAAATGTTGAGTCATATGTTTGCAGCAGAAGAAGCAAATGCAAAGCAGTTGCTCCGACTGACAGACTGGAATCCCTACTTGCCCACCTAGTGCTCTGTCTATCCTGGCAGAATGCAAATGATTGCCATTGAATAGAATGCAAAAAAGAGGGAGTCTGCCTCCAGCAGGTAATATGCCAGTCCATGTATGAATCCAATCATGCGAAAAAGGCAACTTATTGCTCTTAAGAGAAATGCATAAAAAAAAGCCATACCTGAGGTGAGATCAGGTAAGCAAGTTTCTTTAAGAAATACCAACATTGAATATCACCCGTGTCTTAATGCCGCGTTCAAAACAATTGGGAACTCGAAAAATACGAGGTCAAATCATGACGTCAGTGATTGTCAGGTCGGAAAGTCAGAGCTCTAGAAAGAGGCCCGAAAGTTGGAATTCCGAGTTGGATGACAGTTTAAAATAGTTTTTTTTCCCAGTCAAGAGATCTTTTTTTTAACGATTTCCCAGTTATTTTGAACGCACTGAAGTCAGAAGTGGAATAATTCTGACTTCCCAATTCCGAGTTCCCAGTTGTTTTGAACGCGACATAAGCAGTCATGCATAATAAGTCAATAAATATGTCTATACGGGTTATTAAAGCTTCCATTTTAGATGTGCTTATGTGCCCAATTAACGACAGTGCATGACTGCTTCAACAATATGTATTGTGTAGTTTCTGTAGAAAAACATTCAACAAAACACAAATTTCAACTGACCTTATGACATGACAACAAAATGAGCGATGCAGCAGAAGACAATCCGCAGAAAGATGTGTGGAATGTGCGTCTGTTGATTCATTGATGTGCGTCCGTCCGTCTCTTCACTGAAAGTACAGTCGGCTGCATCTAATAAAGTGAATGTGTAAAGAACACATTAAACCAGGGGAGATTTCAGATTGCTCTCAATATGAACCCCACCCACACCCCCACCAGAGCACATTGCCCAGTCTGGCCTATTCTGTTAGATTGCAGCGGCCTCTCTTATCCAGTCTCGGCCTCTAAACAGCTTTACCCTCTATCATTTGCTGTGGGGCAGATAGACATGGCTGAGGCCTTGTTTGGTATCCTGGCTATGACACCACAAAACAGGATAGAGAAAGTAAGTCTGCATTATTGAGACAGCTTCCACCGAGGCCTACATATTTAATAGAGATGCTGTGCTATTAACTTACAGTGCTCCCTCTCCCCCCCATGACAAAAAGCTCAGCTCCATCTCATTTAGTTCTCTATGCTGCATGGTTATCAGAAAGTGTGTTTTTCCTTTGGGCTCTCATTATAATTGCCTTGTTTGTTCTTAGATCCAGTTCATTGGATCTGCAGGATTGATTTAATTTGTGAACAAAGGCGATTTAGTGATAATGTTATGAAGCCTAGTTAACTGGTCTGCAACCTGATTTAAGATGTGCATCTATGTGAGAAATCGTTTCAGGACCATGTTGGATGCACATTGTAATGGTTTTGACTTGAGGTTATTGTTTCTTAGTGGTGCCAGGTAGGTCGTGCCTACCAGAGACATTTTTGATTTCTCCATTAAGTTTGTGAGTCGGTCTCATCTATCCGTCATAGTCTAGAGACCAATACAAAGGACTCGTGAAAAAGTAATAAACCCTTAAAAACATTAGAAATCATTTCAAAACAATGATTATTTTGAATTGTTTGTATTATATAAAATAAATAATCATACAAACAATTGTCACAAAATAATAATAGAAGTTACTCAGGGAAAGTCCCATAGCTAGGACATAAAAAATGGTCCGGCTCTGTAAATGATCCAAGTGAACCCAAGTAACCTCAGTCACGCAATGTTCGCTCATAATGTAAGGCAGAAAACCGGTCTCATTATACATTCAGATCACAAATCTCCCGTTCCACACAACAAATAAAGATCAGCAGGACTCACATTACTCTTCTCCAACAATTGAACATATTAACCAACCCAAACCGGAGTAGATCACAAGAAAATACATGAAACACCGCTTAGGAAAAGTTGTTAGTCAGTCAGTCAGTCAATCAGTCAGTCAGTCAGTCAATCAGTCAGTCAGTCAGTCAGTCAGTCAATCCGCCAACAGATCTCTGGCGGAGAAAGGCCACGGAGAACAGCGGAGACCACTGGAGATGTGTAGTCCAACAATAAAATGAGTGGAACCGATCCTTGTTGATCTTGCGACACAACTACAATGCACACTTTTAAGTAGAACAAAAACAAAACGGAGTAAAGGAGCTTCGGAACAGAAGGTTGGACCTTCGTCTCTCACGCCACGTCACACCCGTTGCGCATCCGATGCTGGCTATTTAATGGGACATTAAAGGGGAAGTGCAGCATCGGGAGAAGAAGCTCTTGGTCGGCCAGTCCAAGCGGTTCGTTATGTTGTTCAGATGGTGACGAAAATAAATGTATACAAAAATAAACTACAAACAGGCATGCTCAAGCTAACATGCGAAATAATCCCTGTTGATTTGGACAACCTCTGAAAATTGCATGGTTAGGGTAACACAGGTGTGTGGCAAGTTGCAATGTGGCACACAGACAGACCTGTGAGGACCCCTCCGGTCTTTTGCTGGACTGCATACGCTGAACATGAGTTCACATTATTACCCCACCTCTGTGGTGGCCTTCACATTGTCAGCACCCAGAGAGAGAGCGAAAGAGAGGTAAACAAGCTTGCTGTGTGAGGGCTGAGTCACAATAGGCAGTGTGCTGACAGGCTGACGCGCTCCAAAGCCCAGCGATTAGCTGCTTCACTTTAGTCAAGTGAGCTTCTCATCCACAGAAGCCATGAGTCACCGTTGAATAACGGGAGGCATGTCCCCCCAGGTATTGGCAGTGATTCAGTGTGACCTTCGCTGGCTTTCTCCTCAGCAGGGCCAACAGTGCCTATAGTTTTAGGGGCTAACTAACACCCTAGCCTCGTCTCTGTCCACCATCCATCCTGTCTTTCCGTATCCCCATGGTAACTATAGGCCTACGAGCACCGTTGGATCCTTTTCTTATGCTTTGATAATATTAGGTCAAGTGGTAGTGTGGGGTAGGGCTGATAAGATATTATCACGATACTTTGGTGACAATGCAGTATGTATTGCGATTCTCACGATTCTATATACATTGCGATTTTTTTGCAATTCAGTGTCCCAAACATATTGCTCACCATATGTCTGCTGCAGAGGCACAAGAGAGCCATGAGAATTTTGATCAGTCGTGGAAATAAAAGTGCTGAAAAAAATGACTGCCTATTTAAAAAGAAGATGGAAAACAAGCTATGAAGGAGTTTTGGTGCAGGTACAGCCAAGCTAGCGCAAAAATAATATTGTCAAAACAATACGATATGATATATCATCAAAAATAATATGTAACTGTATCAATTTTTCCCACATCACTAGTGTGGGGTCAGGACCCAGGAGCCTTGGCTAGTCAAGAGTCCCTGCGATTAGGCAGGCCTTGGACACGTTTTAGCTACCCCTTAGGCTATTATGAAACAACTGATCTGCCAGCTGGTGGATTACATAATACTATCTTGAGGACTGTGTAGAGCTGCACAGAGCTCGCTCAAATGCCTCTAAGCGAAGTACATTTAAATTCCCAATCTTGCCTAGTATGGGAATGAGTTTTGCTGGATCATTGATAGTGGAAACTATGCACTCTCGTACCAGGTCTAAAGCTACAATTTTCACTGAACAAAAATGTTGGTCTCATGTTTCGTGAGCTGAAATAAAATATCCTAGAAATGTTCCATATGCACAAAAAGCGTATTTCTCTCACATTTTGTGCATCTGGTTGTTTACATCCCTGTTAGTGAGCATTTCTCCTTTGCCAAGATAACCACCTGATAAGGTGTGGCATATTAAGATGATGATTAAACAGCATGGTCATTACACAGGTGGACCTTGTGCTGGGGACAATAAAAGGGCACTCTAAAATTAGCAGTTTTGTCACACAACCCAATGCCACAGAGGTCTAAAGTTTTGAGGGAGTATGCATTTTGGCATGATGACTGCAGGAATGTCCACTGGATCTGTTGCCAAAGAATTGAATGTTCATTTCTCTACCATAAGTCGCCTCCAACGTTGTTGTAGAGAATTTGGCAGTACGTCCAACCGGCCTCAAATCAAATCAAATGTTATTGGTCACATACACATATTTAGAAGATGTTATTGCGGGTGTAGCAAAGTGCTTGTGTTATTGGCTCCAACAGTGCAGTAGTATCTAACAAGTCACAACGATACAGACAAATCTAAAAGTAAAAGAATGGAATTAAGAAATATATAAATATTGAGACGGGCAATGTCGGAGCGGCATTGACTAAGATACAGTAGAATACAGTATATACATATGAAATTAGTAAAACAGTATGTAAACATTATTAAAGTGACTAGTGTTCCATTATTAAAGTGACCAGTGATTCAATATCTATGTACATAGGGCAGCACCCTCTAAGGTACAGGATTGAGTAACCGGGTGGTAACTGGCTAGTGATGGCTATTTAACAGTCTGATGGCCTTGAGAACAGAAGCTGTTTTTCAGTCTCTTGGTCCCAGCTTTGATGCACCTGTACTGACCTCGCCTTCTGGATGGTAGCGGGGTGAACAGGCCATGGCTCGGGTGGTTGATGTCCTTGATGATCCTTTTGGCCTTCCTGTGACATCGGGTGCTGTAGGTGTCCTGGAGGGCAGGCAGTGTGCACCCGGTGATGTGTTGGACAGACCGCACCACCTTCTGGATAGCCCTGCAGTTGTGGGCGGTGCAGTTGCCATACCAGGTGGGGATCCAGCCCGACAGGATGCTCTCAATTGCACATCTTTAAAAGTTTGTGAGGGTCTTAGAGCTGAATTTCTTCAGCCTCCTGAGGCACTGTTGCGCCTTCTTCACCATACTGTCTGTGTGGGTGGACCATTTCTGATTGTCAGTGATGTGTATGCCGAGGAACTTGATGCTTTTCACCTTCTCCACAGTGGTCTTGTCGAAGTGGATAGGGGTGTGCTCTCCTGTCTCCTGAAGTCCACTATCAGCTCCTTTGTTTTGTTGATGTTGAGGGAGAGGTTATTTTCCTGGCACCACTCTGCCAGGGCCCTCAGCTCCTCCCTGTAGGCTGTCTCGTCATTGTTGGTAATCAGGCCTACTACTCTTGTGTCATTTGTAATCTTGGTGATTGAGTTGGAGGCATGCGTGGCCACACAGTCATGGGTGAACAGGGAGTACAGGAGGGGGCTGAGCACACACCCTTGTGGGGCCCCTGTTTTAAGGATCAGTGTAGTGGCGCTGTTGTGGCCTACCTTCACCACCTGGGGGGCAGCCCATCAGGAAGTCCAGGACCCAGTTGCACAGGGCTGGGTTCAAACCCAGGGCCCCGAGCTTTATAATGAGCTTGCAGGGTACTATGGTGTTGAAGGCTGAGGTATATTCAATGAACAGCATTCTTACATAGGTATTCCTCTTGTCCAGATGGGATAGGGCAGTGTGTAGCGCGATGGCGATTGTATCGTCTGTAGATCTATTTGGGCGGTTTGCAAACTGAAGTGGGTCTAGGGTGTCAGGTAAGGTGGGGGGTGATATGATCCTTAACTAGCCTCTCAAAGCACTTCATGATGACAGAATGAGTGCTACAGGGTGATAGTCATTTAGTTAGTCAGTTACCTTTGCTTTCTTGGAGACAGGAACAATGGTGGACATCTTGAAGCAAGTGGGGATAGCAGACTGGGATAGGGAGAGATTGAATATGTCCGTAACCACTCCAGCCAGCTGGTCTGTGCATGCTCTGAGGACGCGGTTAGGGCAGCCATCTGTGCTGACGGCCTTGCGAGGGTTAACACGCTTAAATGTCTTACTCACATCAGCCACAGAGAACGAGAGCCCACAGTTATTGGGAGTGAGCCGCGTCAGTGGCACTGTGTTATCCTCAAAGCAGGTGAAAAGTGAGTTTAGCTTGTCCGGAAGCAAGACGTCGGTGTCCACAATGTGACTGGTTTTCCCTTTGTAATCCGTGATCGTCTGTAGACCCTGCCACATACGTATCGTGTCTGAGCCATTGAATTGCGACTCCATTTTGTTTCTGAACTAACATTTTGCCTGTTTGATTGCATTACGGAGGGAATAACTACACTGTTTCTATTCAACCATATTCCCAGTCACCTTGCCATGGTTAAATGCGGTGGTTGGCGCTTTCAGTTTTGTGTGAATGTAGCCACGGTTTTTGGTTTGAGTAGGATGTAATAGTCACAGTGGGAACAACATCCCCTATACACTCCCCGATGAACTCAGTCACCGTGTCCGTGTATACGTCAATGTTATTCTCAGAGGCAACCTGGAACATATCCCAGTCCACGTGATCAAAACAATCTTGAAGCATAGATTCTGATTGGTCAGATTAGCGTTAAATAGACTTAACACAGGTACTTCCTGCTTGAGTTTCTGCCTATAGAAAGGGAGGAGCAGAATGGAGATGTGATCTGATTTGCCGACGGGAGGGCGGGGGAGGACATTGTAGCCATCCTGGAAGGAAGAGTAACAATGGTCGAGAGTTTTTGAAGCACAAGTACCACAGGCAATGTGTTGTTAGAACTTTGGTAGTGTTTTCCTCAAATTTGCTTTGTTAAAATCCCCAGCTACAGTAAATGCAGAATCAGGATATGTGGTTTCCAGTTTGCACAAAGGGTGGTGTAGTTCCTTGAGGGCCGTCGTGGTATCAACTTGAGGGGGAATATACATGGCTGTTACTATAAACGAGGAGAATTCTCTTGGGTGGTAATACGGTCAGCATTTGATTGAGGTATTCTAGGTCGGGTGAACAAAAGGACTTGAGTTCCTGTACGTTATCACTATCAAACCATGAGTAGTTAATCATGAATCATACACCACCGCCTTTCTTCTTTCTGGAGAGTTCTTTATTCCTGTCTGCACAATGTACTGAGAACCCAGCTGGCTGTATGGACGGAAACAGTATATCCAGAGAGAGCCATGATTCCGTGAAACAGAGTATTTTACAGTCCTTGATGTCTCTCTGGAAGGAGATCCTCACGCTGAGCTTGTCTACTTTATTGTTCAAGGATTGAACATTAGCGAGTAATATTCTCGGAAGCTGTGGATGGTGTGCATGCCTCCCGACTTGGACTACAATTCCACTCTGAATAACTCTTTGTCTACACCCATTCAGCATCGTTCCCACCCTCTTAAGCCTTAGCCCCACTCATCTCTTTAAGGAATCACATGTGAGGCCGTGTACAAAACAAGGCTGGTTTATACTGTCTATCGACAGGTGTCGCAATGACATCATGAACATTCTATTGTCATCTGACATCAAACTTGTCATTGTCGTTTTGAAAAGTATAAACACAAAAACTACAGGCTGCATGACATCAACAGCCTGGTGGTCCAAAATATCATAACTAGTGTATTTTAACACCAATAAATCCACCCATTTTAAAAATGAATTTAGTATATGTCAATCTAGCAAACCAGGCAACTAAATGCAACTTTATAAACATTGTTTTGGTTAGTTTTTAGCTTGTTAGCTCGCTAGCTAATGTTAAATTAGCTGGCTAGCCAGTTCAAATAGTGACCATATTATATAGCTGACAATGTCTTCATTTTAGCTAACCAACCAGGTTCATTGTTACAGGAAAATAAACTCACAACAAGATCATTATTTACAAGTTAATGGCGAACAAATGACAGAAAATAGGTTGTGAGTGTGACAAAATAAAATCAGGGCATTCTACTGAAGGATTTTAGAACTTGGACACTGTCTCGTTGACCAAACGTTTCATCCTAATTTGACTTTGGTGCAGGTCATGTTCTTCACATTACCGTCTGTGGTAAAACACATAATATATCAAATAAAATCAATGTTGATTTGTCACATGACAGGATACAGAAGGTGTAGTGAAATGGTTACTTGCATAGTAGAGTATTTTGTTTAGACATACAGTGAGGGAAAAAAGTATTTGATCACCTGCTGATTTTGTACTTTTGCCCACTGACAAAGAATTGATCAGTCTATAATTTTAATGGTAGGTTTATTTGAACAGTGAGAGACAGGATAACAACAACAAAATCCAGAAAAACACATGTCAAAAATGTTATAAATTGATTTGCATTTTAATGAGTGAAATAAGTATTTGACCCCCTCTCAATCAGAAAGATTTCTGGCTCCCAGGTGTCTTTTATACAGGTAATGAGCTGAGATTAGGAGCACACTCTTAAAGGCAGTGCTCCTAATCTCAGTTTGTTACCTTTATAAAAGACACCTGTCCACAGAAGCAATCAATCAATCAGATTACAAACTCTCCACCATGGCCATAACCAAAGAGCTCTCCGAGGATGTCAGGGACAAGATTGTAGACCTACACAAGGCTGGAATGGGCTACAAGACCATCGCCAAGCAGCTTGGTGAGAAGGTGACAACAGTTGGTGCGATTATTCATAAGTGGAAGAAACACAAAATAACTGTCAATCTCCCTCGGCCTGGTGCTCCAGGCAAGATCTCACCTCGTGGAGTTGCAATGATCATGAGAACGGTGAGGAATCAGCCTAGAACTACACGGGAGGATCTTCTCAATGATCTCAAGGCATCTGGGACCATAGTCACCAAGAAAACAATTGGTAACACACTACACCCTGGAGGACTGAAATCCTGCAGAGCCCGCAAGGTTCCCCTGCTCAAGAAAGCATATACAGTGGGGCAAAAACGTATTTAGTCAGCCACCAATTGTGCAAGTTCTCCTACTTAAAAAGATGAGAGAGGCCTGTCATTTTCATCATAGGTACACTTCAACTATGACAGACAAAATGAGAAGAAAAATCCAGAAAATCACATTGTAGGATTTTTATTAATTTGCAAATTATGGTGAAAAATAAGTATTTGGTCACCTACAAACAAGAAAGATTTCTGGCTCTCACAGACCTGTAACTTCTTCTTTAAGAGGCTCCTCTGTCCTCCACTCGTTACCTGTATTAATGGCACCTGTTTGAACTTGTTATCATTATAAAAGACACCTGTACACAACCTCAAACAGTCAAACTCCAAACTCCACTATGGCCAAGACCAAAGAGCTGTCAAAGGACACCAGAAACAAAATTGTAGACCTGCACCAGGCTGGGAAGACTGAATCTGCAATAGGTAAGCAGCTTGGTTTGAAGAAATCAACTGTGGGAGCAATTATTAGGAAATGGAAGACATACAAGACCACTGATAATCTCCCTCGATCTGGGGCGCCACGCAAGATCTCACCCCGTGGGGTCAAAATGATCACAAGAACGGTGAGCATAAATCCCAGAACCACACGGGGGGACCTAGTGAATGACCTGCAGAGAGCTGGGACCAAAGTAACAAAGCCTACCATCAGTAACACACTATGCCGCCAGGGACTCAAATCCTGCAGTGCCAGACGTGTCCCCCTGCTTAAGCCAGTACATGTCCAGGCCCGTCTGAAGTTTGCTAGAGAGCATTTGGATGATCCAGAAGAAGATTGAGAGAATGTCATATGGTCAGATGAAACCAAAATAGAACTTTTTGGTAAAAGCTCAACTCGTCGTGTTTGGAGGACAAAGAATGCTGAGTTGCATCCAAAGAACACCATACCTACTGTGAAGCATGGGGGTGGAAACATCATGCTTTGGTGCTGTTTTTCTGCAAAGGGACCAGGACAACTGATCCGTGTAAAGGAAAGAATGAATGGGGCCATGTATCGTGAGATTTTGAGTGAAAACCTCCTTCCATCAGCAAGGGCATTGAAGATGAAACGTGGCTGGGTCTTTCAGCATGACAATGATCCCAAATACACCGCCCGGGCAATGAAGGAGTGGTTTCGTAAGAAGCATTTCAAGGTCCTGCAGTGGGCTAGCCATTCTCCAGATCTCAACCACATAGAACATCTTTGGAGGGAGTTGAAAGTCTGTGTTTCCCAGCAACAGCCCCAAAACATCACTGCTCTAGAGGAGATCTGCATGGAGGAATGGGCCAAAATACCAGCAACAGTGTGTGAAAACCTTGTGAAGACTTACAGAAAACTTTTGACCTCTGTCATTGCCAACAAAGTATTGAGATAAACTTTTGTTAGTGACCAAATACTTATTTTCCACCATAATTTGCAAATAAATTCATTTAAAAATCCTACAATGTGATTTTCTGGATTTTTTTCCTTCTCATTTTGTCTGTCATAGTTGAAGTGTACCTATGATGAAAATTACAGGCCTCTCTCATCTTTTTAAGTGGGAGAATTTGCACAATTGGTGGCTGACTAAATACTTTTTTGCCCCACTGTTTGCCCATCTGAAGTTTGCCAATGAACATCTGAATGATTCAGAGGACAACTGGGTGAAAGTGTTGTGGTCAGATGAGACCAAAATGGAGCTCTTTGGCATCTACTCAACTCGCCGTGTTTGGAGGAGGAGGAATGCTGCCTATGACCCCAAGAAAACCATCCCCACCGTCAAACATGGAGGTGGAAACATTATGCTTTGGGGGTGTTTTTCTGTTAAGGGGACAGGACAACGTCACCGCATCAAAGGGACGATGGACGGGGCCATGTACCTTCAAATTTTGGGTGAGAACCTTCTTCCCTCAGCCAGGGCATTGAAAATGGGTCGTGGCTGGGTTTTCCAGCATGACAATGACCCCAAACACACGGCCAAGGCAACAAAGGAGTGGCTCAAGAAGAAGCACATTAAGGTCCTGGAGTGGCCCAGTCAGTCTCCAGACCTTAATCCCATATAAAATCTGTGGAGGGAGCTGAAGGTTCGAGTTGCCAAACGTCAGCCTCGAAACCTAAATGACTGGAGTGGGACAAAATCCCTCCTGAGATGTGTGCAAACCTGGTGGCCAACTACAAGAAACGTCTGACCTTATATAAACATGTGTTTGCCTTTCTAAATCATGTCCAATCAATTTTAATTACCACTGGTGGACTCCAATCATGTTTCAGATATATCTCAAAGATGATCAATGGAAACAGGATGCAGCTGAGCTCAATTTTGAGTCTCATAGCAAAGGATCTGAAAACTTATGTAAATAAGGTATTTCTGTTTTTTTTTATTCTAAAAACCTGTTTTCGATTTGTCATTATGGGGTATTGTGTGTAGATTGATGAGGAAAATGTTGTATATAAGGCTGTAATAACATTAGGGTTTCAGATGTTTTCTGAAGATAGGCAGTGACTCTGCTGTCCTAGTTTCTGGGAGAAGCCTGGGGTGCCAGGACAGTGAAGAGCTTGGACTGGGCTGAGTGGGAGCTGCCTTCCAGTAGGGGTGGGAGGGCCAAGAGACCAGAGGTAGCAGAATGGAGTGCTTAGGTTTGGGTGTAGGATTTGAGCATAGCCTGAAGGTAGGGAGGGGCAGCTCCTCTTGCTGTTCCGTAGGCAAGTACCGTGGTCTTGTAGTGAATGCGAGCTTAGACTGGAAGCCAGTGGAGTGTGCGGAGAAGCGCGGTGACATGGGAGAACTTGGGAAGGTTGAACACCAGGCGGGCTGCAGTATTCTGGATAAGTTGCAGGGGCACAAGCGGGGAGCCCAGCCAACAGCAAGTTGCAATAGTCCAGACAGGAGAGGAATAGTGCCTGCACCGCTTCCTGTGTGAGGTAGGGTCATACTCTACGGATTTGCAGAGCTGTGGTCAGCAGCCTTTTCTGAGTTAAGATCACTTTTGCAGTCAAAAAGCAAGCCAAGATCTACCGCTCAGATTTTTAAAAACATTACCTACATGTAACATTAAGCTAATATAAGTAATTTTGTATAAATTAAGTTTGTGCAGTAGGTCTAAAACATTATCACAGCATATTGGCATAAATACTTGGCCTGACAATATTGTTCTTCTCAGACCATTTTATATTTCAAAGCTCAAGCTTTGAAAACAAAATAGATCATTTGGTGTAGCACTTGCGAGGCACAGTTGAGCATAAATTTAAATAATTTGCTTTTTATTTTACTCGACTGGTACCTGCATCTGTCATGATGCTTTCAATACAACTGAGAACTATGTCAAATCATGACATCAGTGATCTTCAGGTCGGAAAGTCGAAGCTCTAGAAAGATGGCAGAGTTTCAGTCTTGGAATTACGAGTTGGGTGACTGTTCAAAAATCTTTTTTTCCCAGTTGGATATCTTTTTTTTCAGTTGGAAGTCTGAGATTTCCGAGTTCCCAGTTGTTTTGAACAAGTCATTAGTCTCAGCGGAGGGAGGAAGAGAGCAGCAGAGGATCCATCTCTCATGGTTGCTGCTCTTTCCTTCCTTTCCTTCGGTGAGACTGACCAGAGAGTGGGGGCACTGTTTTTCAACTGATTACGAAACTGGAGTCGCATCGCATCGCATCTGCATCATGCATAAATTCATGTTGTTCCTGTGAGCAGAGAAAGTTAAATATTTCTCGATATCATTGCAGCTGCAGCGCAAGTGTATGTAGGAAAAGGCATGTTTTATGTTTTGTAATAGTGTTGAATAAAAACAGTGTTGACAGTGCTTCAATACTTAAACATGAACTCACTCATAAAAACAGCAGCTGTTTGCTGTATTCTTTGACAGTCTCTCGCTGTTCATGGTTTAAAAGTGATGAAATCTCACGTAGACTATCAAACGTTGCTGTGGCCGGGTCATGGAAGCTGTAGGCACGGTGATTTGAGCTAACCGATTGGCCAGCGCAACTCAATTTAGCCACAGAACTCCTGGTCCACCGGGTAGGCGGGGTTTGTATTTTCAGACAAAGGAAATTATTCAAAATGGGAATATTTTGCCTATCTGGTACGCAGGGCTTATGAATCACGAACAGCTACAGCCGACAGCACAACAAGAAAAAAAGAAAAGGAACACAAGCCTTTATCATTGGCTGTTCTACAGAAATGTTTGGCGATCGACTAGGAATGCTTTGAGTGTTCGACTAGGAATGCCTTGATTATTCACAAGTCAATTGCGATCGACCGGTTGGTGACCACTGTTGTAGAGCATGAACCTGCAGGAGTGAGTTACTGCTTTGATGTTTGCAGAGAATGACAGGGTGTTGTCCAGGGTCAGGCCAAGGTTATTTGCACTCTGGGATGGGGACACTGTGGAGTTGAAGAGGTCTTGGAGTGGGCAGGCCTTCCCCGGCAGGAAGAGCAGCTCTGTCTTGTTGAGGTTGAACTTGAGGTGGTGGGCCGACATCCAAGCTGAGATATCTGCCAGACAAGCAGAGATGCGTGTCGCCACCTGGGTGTCAGAATGGGGAAGCTGAAAATTATAGCAATGATAGGCGATATGACGGAGCCGAGTGACATGGTGTATAGAGAGAAGAGGAGAGGGCTTATAACTGAGCCGTAGGGGACACCAGTAGTGAGAGCGCGTAGTGCAGACACAGATCCTCTCCACGTCACCTGGTAGGAGCGTATATCTACCCTCTCATTTGCTAGAATGGTCCCACCTGATCTCGCCTCCTTCCACTTGCCTTCCATCTTTGATGACATGTATTTTCATTGTTAGAGTAGTCCCTTGAATATCTTGTCAATATAATAGACAATCTTTGATACGGCTGATTATGAAGTGGTCAGAAGTGAAAGAGGTGAACCAGCAGCAGGGTCTTGGGAGGACAAGTGACTTCCTAGCTCTGAGTCAATGGTCCTCCTGACGATGTTCCAGTGAACAACAATTAAACTAGCCTGCTGCCTAATGACAGTCTCTGTAGTGTAATTAAGAAAACACAAGTGGGTGCTCCAGAGAAAACAATAACTGGTGAAGGAAGGAATTAGAGGCAACCGAACCAGTCAGGGGACTGAAGCTAGTGGAATGAAATCATGTCCGTGCACGTCCTCCCTGACAGTTAAAGGGACAGCCATGGGTGTGTTTTTGTGTGTCTGCGTTGCGGGTGATGGTTCATTTGTATTTCAGCCTTACACTGAGTGTACAAAACATTATGAACACCTGCTCTTTCCGTGACATAGACTGTCCAGGTGAATCCAGGTGAAAGCTAAGATCCCTTATTGATGTCACTTATTGAATCCACTTCAATCAGTGTAGGTGAAGGGGAGGAGACAGGTTAAATAATTATTTTTGAGACAATTGAGACATAGATTGTGTGTGTGCCATTCAGAGTGTGAATGGATAAGACAAAGATTAAAGTGCCTTTGAACAGAGTATGGTAGGTAGTAGGTGCCAGGTGCACTGGTTTGTGTCAAGAACTGCAACACTGCTGGGTTTTTCACGCTTAACAGTTTCCCGTGTGTATCAAGAAGTACATCCAGCCAACTTTCGACACCTTGTAGAGTCTATGCCACGACGTATTATTTTTGACGATATATGATATAGTTTTGACAATATCACAATGTTATTTTTGCTCTAGTTGGTTAACTGCACCGAAACTCCAGTATTTTTCTTTCATTTTCATGTCTGTTCAAAACTTCTTATCTCATGGCTCTCTCTCTTGTCCCCCTGCAGAAGACTTATGAGGAGCAATATGTTTGGAACATCAAATCGCAATAAAATCACAGTATTGAATTGCAATACATATAGAATTATGAGAAATCAAATCAAATCAAAATCAAAATCATTGTGTCGCGAATTGTGACGCTTTCAAAGAGCGGGACACTAATCCGGGCGCTTATAAGAAATCCCGCTATGCCCTCAGATGAACCATCAAACAGGAAAAGTGTCAATACAGGACTAAGATTGAATCCTACTACATCGGCTCTGACGCTTGTCGGATGTGGCAGGGCTTGCAAACTATTACGGACTACAAAGGGAAATCCAGCCGTAAGCTGCCCAGCGACGCGAGCCTACCAGACAAGCTAAATGCCTTTTATGCTCGCTTCGAGGCAAGAAACACTGAAGCATGCATGAGAGCACCAGCTGTTACGGACGACTGTGTGATCATAGTCTCTGTAGCCGATGTGAGCAAGAACTTTCAACAGGTCAACATTCACAAAGCCGCGTGGCCAGACGGATTACCAGGACGTGTACTCAGAGCGTACACGGACCAGCTGGCAAGTGTCTTCGCTGACATTTTAAACCTCTCCCTGACCGAGTCTGTAATACATACATGTTTCAAGCAGACCACCATAGTGCCTGTGCCCAAGAAAGCAAAGGTAACCTGCCTAAATGACTACCGCCCCGTAGCACTCACTATAGGGAGGAGGTCAGAGACTTGGCAGTGTGGTGCCAGGACAACAACCTCTCCCTCAATGTGAGCGAGACAAAGGAGCTGATCATGGACTACAGGAAAAGGAGGGCCAAACAGGCCCCCATTAACATCGATGGGGCTGTAGTGGAGCGAGTCAAGAGTTTCAAGTTCCTTGGTGTCCACATCACCATCAAACTATCACGGTCCTAACACACCAAGTCAGTCGTGAAGAGGGCACGACAACACCTTTTCCCCCTCAGGAGACTGAAAAGATTTGGCATGGGTCCCCAGATCCTCATGAAGTTCTACAGCTGCACCATTGAGAGCTTCACCGCCTGGTATGGCAACTGCTCTGCATCTGACCGTAAGGCTACAGAGAGTAGTGCGTATGGCCCAGTACATCACTGGGGCCAAGCTTCCTGCTGTCCAGGACCTCTATACTAGGCGGTGTCAGAGGAAGGCCCAAAAACTTTTCAAAGACTCCAGTCACCCAAGTCATAGACTGTTCTCTCTGCTACCGCACGGCAAGCGGTACCGGAGCACCAAGTCTAGGTCCAAAAGGCTCCTTAACAGCTTCTACCCCCAAGAAATTGAACCCCCCTTTGTTTTTACACTGCTGCTACTCGCTATTTATTATCTATGCATAGTCACTTTACCCCTACCTACATGTACACATTACCTCGACTGACCTTATACATTTCTTTACTTTAGTTTATTTAGTAAATATTTTCGTAACTATTTCTTGAACTGCATTTTTGGTTAAGGGCTTGTAAGTAAGCATTTCACGGTAAGGTTGTTGTATTGTATTCGGTGCATGTGATAAACACATTTTGATTCAATTTGGAATTGTTACGCCCTGACCTGAGATATATCTGTTTTCTTTATATTTTGGTTAGGTCAGGGTGTGATTAGGGTGGGTATGCTAGTTTTTGTATTGTCTAGGGCTTTTGTTTGTCTAGAGTTTTTGTAAGTCTAGGTGAATTTGTATGTCTATGGTGGCCTGATATGGTTCCCAATCAGAGGCAGCTGTTTATCGTTGTCTCTGATTGGGGATCATATTTAGGTAGCCATTTCCTTTTTGTGTTTGTGGGATCTTGTCTACAGTAAGTTGTCTTTGTGCACTCCAGTAGCGTCATGTTTCGCTTGTTCTTTATTGTTTTTGTTCGGCGTTCATTTAATAAATAGAGAATGTACGGATACCACGCTGCACCTTGGTCTCCTTCATATGACGAACGTGACAGGAATATTGAAAACTCAATGATCCCTTTGCTAAAAATATTTTCAGAATACAAAAAAATGTCAGGATATAACATTTATGTGAAAAAAAAATGTCAATAGGAAAAATTACAAAATAACTCACGATCTACAGCAATCCTTTAAGTGGACCACAACATGTTTTAAAAACTTAGAATGCTTGATATGTGACAGCAAGCAACAAATATATAAAGATAACTTTATTCCATTACTCAACAATATGAAAGCAGATCTAATTAAATTGAATAATCTTTCTACACATTTTACAGGTACTGTAGAATAAACCTCTTTAGAATGGCTTGGCTACCAAAGATTTTGTATTTATTTTCGGTAATACCAATTACCCCACTGAAGACGTTCTTTAAAAAAGTATACTCGGTTATAACAGACAAATAAAATCCATAGAATAAAAAGGAACATTTCACATCTTTAGTCAGAGGTTGGTTTTAACCTTCCAGACTTGGAATTGTATCAACTCGCTACCCAAGGCTTTTACTTGCGACATATAGTTAAATGCACTAAAGAAGAACCATGGGTACATATTGAAGATGTTTATGCGCATCCCCAGAATATTTTTTACGTGTCTGTTGTTACATTTAACAACTTCATAGTTAAGAACACTATAACAATTCGGAAGAAAATTAAAAGGAATTCTACAAGAACCAATATCACGTCCTAAAAACACAACCTTATGCAACAATCATTGGATAGCTTTTCAGAATTCACAGATAAATTGGTCCACAATGAAAAACTGAAGCCATAGAAACTTTGTAACAAGAAATACATTTATTTCCATGACAGAATTCAAAAGTAATGTTGGACTGACCAATGTAGATAGTTTCAAAAACATGCCACTTCAAAGTTACATATCACAAAATGTCTATTTCAAATCTTTTGGACATCAGAGCAACCTTGAGGGATTTGAGTCAGAAAGGATGTTCATATGATAAGGAAGATACTGCATGAAAACACCTTGAGGGATTTGAGTCAGAAAGGATGTTCATATGATAAGGAAGATACTGCATGAAAACACCTTGAGGGATTTGAGTCAGAAAGGATGTTCATATGATAAGGAAGATACTGCATGAAAACACCTTGAGGGATTTGAGTCAGAAAGGATGTTCATATGATAAGGAAGATACTGCATGAAAACACCTTGAGGGATTTGAGTCAGAAAGGATGTTCATATGATAAGGAAGATACTGCATGAAAACACCTTGAGGGATTTGAGTCAGAAAGGATGTTCATATGATAAGGAAGATACTGCATGAAAACACCTTGAGGGATTTGAGTCAGAAAGGATGTTCATATTATAAGGAAGATACTGCATGAAAACACCTTGAGGAGAGCATATCCAACTGACAATTAGCTATTGGAACCAAGGCTTAAAAATAACTGATGTTGGCACAAGATGGAGGGAAAGTATAACTAACAAAATTACAGTTCACGAAAATATATGCTTAATCCATTATAAGATAATGTAAATGATTTATTATACAAGAGACAGAATTCACAAATTCTACAGTACAACGGCAGTCATGTCTTAAGTGTAAAACTAACAATGACTCAATAATCCATGCTTTCTGGGAATGTTATAAAGTCCAAAAGTTGTGGGCGAAGCTGACAGAAGTATTACAATGTAAACATACTTTTAATCAGTCAGTCTGCATATTTCAAGACATGGTATATGGGGGTGTAGTGAGATATCTGATGGGTACTCATCACTCATCTTGAAAAAATGTAGACCAAAAACGTGAAAATCAATCACTTCGCCATCATTAACACAATGGAAAAATCAAATGATTTATTAGTGAAATATTGAAAGGGCGTCGCCTACGGAGAGAAACTGTGATTGTGATGTTCCAGGCCATGTGGTGGAGAGTGATGCGGGTTTTGGAGATGGGGATGTGTGCTAGTGAGTCTGGGCAGGTGTGATGTAGTTTATGTTTGTATGATGTTGTCGATTGTATGTGTATGTTTTGTATTGTTTATAAAAGATAAAATACAGTCTTACAAAAAAACTAAAATCATTGTGAGAATCGCAATACATATCGTATTGCCGCCTAAGTATAGTGAAAATATCATATTGTGAGGTCTGTGGCAATTCCCAGCCCTAGTTGTTTGTGCCTGTTTGTGTGGTGGAGTGTTTATGAGTGTGCATCATGCCTGTGGCCCGTGACAGCTGGTTGACAATTTAACCCTTTGAGAAATTCCACAATGCCTAACGTCTGATAAGGCAGACTGTCAGTGGGAGAAAAGTACACACAATTATGCTCTACAATCTACAGCAATGTGACATAGCTCATGAAGAGTAGATTTATTACTCTTTTCATCCAACAAATGTGTCATCTGTGTCATTATGAAACACAGGCTATCGGAGTCAACCTTCAAAATGCCTTTTCTCAAAACGACTCAATGCACACATACTAGGGTTGGGCAGGTATACGATAATAACGCAGGAATGATTCCTATATTTTTTAGGGATGTTTTGTTGAAAAAATGCAATGGACGTCAATTTATTAGGTGAATGTCTAGGGTTGTGCTAGTGGGAGTGCTAAGGAGAATTCTGGATTACACAGAAGTATAAAAATAAATGCATACCAGATCTACAACCAAGATACAACCTACATTGACTCTGTGTCTCTATCATGTTCACTTCCCAGCGCACTTCCGTTACGTAACTTCTGTCTCTGAGGAGGCAGGCAGGGGCATAATCTCCATGTCACTGTTTCAGAAATGGATTACTTCCCAGGACAGCAAAAGTCCGAATTTGCCATTGGAATGGAAAGCGGTTTGGAAAGCAGGCTCTCATTGGCGATACAGTGGTGGAAAACAGTGCGCACCATAATCCCAGAGATTTAACATTTAATCTCAGGCCGCGACACAGAGAAAGATATTGCCCCATTGTGTGGCTGATTTGTTTCCTTGAAACCCGGCAGGCTACTCAGCACCTGAGCACTGTCTAAAGAGTCACCTCTGTCATTATGTTTTAGTGACCCATAATCACATTTTCCAATACATTTCCACATGCACACGACTACCATGTCAATTGTCCATGTTAATGGATCATTCTTTGCATGGTATTATCTGTAGCACTAGAAATATGATTCACTCCTTAACTATGTGTAGATATTGCCTCTCCAGAGAGTTCTTTGATAGACAGAATAAAATGATAGAAATGGACTGATAGTTTGGTATCATTCCATTCTATTCTAATAGTTCTCCATCTATGGCATTGCTCTCAATGCTCAGAGCTGCTTCACATGGGATTTTCCAGAGCCACTTGGCTCAGTGTTCCCCGCTGTGCAAACACACTCTGGAGAGGCTTTTAGTGGTGAATAGAGCAGAGGGAAATGAGTCTAACCCACACTAACAACACAAACAACCCCATGAAGAGCCACTGAACAATGGCTTATGCAGGTGAGAGGAAAAACCTCCCTGCTTTCACATGCTGTTGTTGCTGGGCAATGTCCATTAGGGATCAAAATGACCCAAAATGGCTCTGAATAGATTTGATTGTTGAGTGTTTGTGTTGTGCGGTTCCAGCTGGTTTCTCCGATTCAAGCCCTTGTGAACATCCGACAGCACAGGGCACACTCTTATCAGGCTTATAACCCTGCAGCTCTTCATACATTGTTATTATATATGAAGGTAAAATGTCATGCCTGGAGTCAAAGATAAAGAACATCAATCTTGCCAAAGGCCTCAAGGATCTTCATTTTCATTCTGAGAACATTCCCTAGCTGTCTTTCATCATCAACCTCCATTCTTCATCACTACACGCCATCGACTGACAAGATTATCTGCCCATCCAGGTGAAATGGGGAATTGTGTGTGTCAGATCAGCAGTGATGGAGTTTTCCAATGTGTACTTCATACAAAAGAGCAGATCGACTGATTGAATTAATGTGATCTGTTTAAAATTCTGACCTCTTGTTTACGCTGAAAATATCCTCAAATTAAAGAATAATTTGGTCTCCGAGCGTCAATTCTTGTCAATTTCAGTTCAAAATGACAAATCTGAGTTACCATGACAACCTTATATTTGACCTGTGATGGCTAGTTCTTCAGAAAGAACAAGTGCTTTGGCATAACAATAAAGCAAACCCTGGATCAATGCATGACTCACATAGCAAGTACTGCACAAGAGTACTTGGTAAATGTATTCCTCTCCAAAACACCTCATAGCATTCAAGCAATTTCTCTCCATTTTATCAGTACAGCCTGTCAACGCTCCCTGCAATATTGTGCCCAAATATAGCAGTCGATGAAAGTAATCGATGAAGGACTGAAACAATTAACAGTGGGTGCAGTTGTAAAACAATTCAATTAACTCTGACCCTGTCACTATGCATTTTTAAACAAAATAATTAAGGCATTTCTTCCCAGTGCAGTTTTTCTTCCAGAAAGCCAGGCATCCTATTTGACTATAGAATGAAAGGTGGACTGAAACTATCAGCTTCCCCGGCCCTGGCATACAGCGTCACTAAATTAAATCAAATTCTTAAAATGTTATTGGTCACATACACATATTTAGCAGACGCTATTGCAGGTGTACCGAAATGCTTGTGTTCCAGCGTCACTAGTACTAGCCCAGAGTTTTTGGGACCTTACAAATATTGCTTTCTCTCTTTCATATGACAGTATGTAAACATTTGTTTTAGTCTTTGTGTGAGTTTGACAGGAAATTGATAGAGACAGCAACTGTATTTCAGGCTTTTATAGCTGCAGGAGAAATATCCCCCCAAAAAGTTAGCGAGCTTGGAATGTCTCTCAAGATCTCAAGATTATGTAACTGCTTCTCCCAAACCAAAGTTGATTGCAGATTCTACTTGAACGAAGACGCAAATATCCAATTAGGGCACTATCTTAGACCAACTGTGTGTGAAGAGAGATTTGAGATGAATAAACGAGAACAGGCTACATGGTACTGGAATGGTTTTAGGACGGCTGATTTTCTTCATGTTGTGTCAACATTATTGTGTATAAATAATATGATTTAGATTCATATCATGTTCATTCATGAATCATGACTGACATGATAAACAAGTAAAGTTGAGTGAACTTGCTTTGAGGTGTAGTCAATACAGAATCAATACATTCAACCCCAGTTCATCTGTTCTCCATACTATAATCTCTGTTCAGAGTATGTCAAAATCAGGCCCACTCTATATGGTATGTCACTGCTGTATAAGATGCAGCTCTGATTGTGATGCATGGGGATTTTCGACCAGCCTCTTTCCTTAAGTGCCGAAATACCGGGATGTAGAGCTCCTCATCCTTCAATGTCACAACAGCCCAAATAACTGGCCTCTTTGGCCCAGCTAAGTCACCCTCTCGTAAATAGAGCCAGTCTCACTGCTCGGTTAATCTCAGATCTGACACGTCTCACCTTGTTTACACCTTCACTACACTAGAAAAACTACTCAACACATATAATGTGAAGTATTTAATTAATCGGGGTGTTTATTTGCTTTAATCACTGAACACAACAGGCGCTTATTAGAGTCTGGCTTCTATTTGAGCCAGGTATCTATTTCCTTAATGCACACAGCTTTTGCTCATTTGCATAGTTAATTGTTTCATTCCAGCATTCACTTCCAGCATTTTAATCAATTTCTTAATTTCCTTCACTAATGTGTTATCGTTTACACACTGTGTCACGTTTCTTTTCTCACAGTGTGCCTGTATAAAGAAATTCCAAAAACCATTCCTTGACAGAATAATTATTCTCCTCGTTGACTGCATTTTTGGGAGTTCCTACTTTCGCCACTAGAGGGCGATCAGACAATTTCTAGGGGTCTGTACTCCCGAAGTTGTTGACTGCTTTAGTTAGCCATTCTCAGCTCTTAGCAGCCAATGGCAAGCAGTTTCTTACTGCCAATAAAAACGGATGATTGCCATCATGTTTTATGTAACAAATCAAACATTAAACCTCGTACACTATTCATGGTAACCTCATAAACAATTAATTTAGACCCACAGCTTATTTGAAATAACCGTTTATTTGCTGAAATGTGTGTCGTTGCCTGGCTATTAAAAGGTACAGGCGGCTATTTGAGCCTCTGCATTTAATTGAAGTTTTACAGTATTCACACTTGGCTCCAAAGCTAACCTTACATCTTTGTTTGCCCATAATGACATGTCGGTGTGCCCTCTTCCTGGCTTTAATTTCAGCCTAAATGCTCCTTTTACTAATTGGAACCAGAGTTTGGTAACTAATTTGCTGTGGGCCCCATCAAATACTTACGAAGCGAGTGAGATTTGTCCCATTAGTTACCATTGTTTTTGTTACACTTGAACCAGACATGCATCCCCACCACAACACCAATGCAAAATCGGGGTGTTCTTGTACGGCTCATGGTTCTTTGTTGGCTGATCTTCTGAAGTGCAGTGTAGGAATAAGCACCCTGTCCTGGTTTGCACCCATAACCTTGGCTAATACTCAACTCAACCTTTCACCCGTAGTAGGCAACGTTTACCCTTGATTGTCTTACTGCCACAGGGTATCAATGTATTGTTCCAAAGATAATTGCAATGTGACCTGTCCTATATAGTTGTAGGATCTTAATTTGAGCCGGTTTGCCACAGCAGGAAAATAATCCTGCAGCAACAGGAAATGTGAATTATTATTATGTGGATTAGAATTAATGGACATTTTTCATAAGGGAAAATAAAGTCTGACATTTCAAAGTGGAAATTACAAACTTCAGAAGGCTTTTTAAATCTCAAATACACTACAAGTTTTACATTTCCTGAATTGAGAGGGTGATCAAATTAAGATCCTACATCTGTAACCCTTGATGAAGGAACATTTCTAATCCATGAGTATCTTGAGCAAAGATAATTGCTCTGGTATCTGAACAGAGTATTACATTCAGTATTACGGCCCCTCGTGATCTGCTCCCAAGCTTTCGGCAAAGCTAGCTCTGGGCCTGTGATGGCTCTATCATACAATCTACTGCTTAATGAACAAGACGACCTTGGCTTTAAACTTGCTACTATTCAAGTGGCCCTTAAAAATGATGACATTTCCAGGTCATATATTGACAAGATGTTCATAAAGATGTTGAAGACGGGGATTAAATAGGCCTAAAAATATATATATATATTTTTATCTCAGAGACATTTTCCTTTTCCACGAAGAATCTAATTCACACTGTATGCTGTTTCCCTGCATTCCAGGAACAAACATCAACTCCCTAGATTAGAATATCAATGCTGATCTTATGGCTGGTGACGTGTTTCCAGTGTTCTGACCTTTTGATAAGAAAGAAAGAGGGGAATAAAAGGACAGCTGTAGAGAAAGAGAGAATGGCTTGCCATTACGAGTAAAAATAGCCATTTGCCCTCAAGAGTTGCTAGTTGTAGCATCTGTATAATTCTATATGATATAAGAGTGAACCTCCTGTATTCGGAAGCGTTTGCAGATAATGCCGTCACTACCGCCACAGCTGAAACCCCTTAATATGTGTATCCACATGGGTGGTCACAGGACCAAATACGGTATATAAGATAACAAATTGAGTTAAACCAGCCCATATCACCAACATTCAGCTCACATTTCTTTCCCAAGCCACAATGCCAGGCAATGAGCTTACTTGTCCTTGTTTTATTACCAAAGACTGTGTTAGACAAGATGCACAAACAAACCCCTGCAAAGTGATCAGCACTTTCTCTTTGGTCTGGCTTGGGTTTGACTATGTTGTAGGGGAGAGTGGGTTAAGTTGAGCCATGTTTTACATTCTCCATCACTCCGTCAAGAAAAGAGGAGTATTCTTTCTAACAAAGATATCTACATATGTTTCAGGATGTTGTGTATCCATGGAAATAATCAGAATTCATCTAATCATTTGACAACATAGCTTATGGGCTGCAGGACAGGGTAAATTAAGCTGCCTACACATTTCTGTTCTGAATGAAATATTACCACTTCCTTTAAAAACAATGTCTATCTTTATTTCCCAAACACAGTTCAACATAATCACATTTTAAGCATATTTTAACACAAGCTTAACACCTAACAAACACTTTGTACCTTGTTTACAATTTGCATATAGGCCAGGCCCTGTTGTTGCCTTGCATTACACCTGGGAAGAAAACACTTCAATTTGCTCAACTTGTCATTGACTGATACAACTGATACAATCTTACAATTATATCATTTGGTTTAGATACATCACGAAACACAATACATTCCTTTCAATGATGAAAATCAGTTTTTTGGACCGAACTTGCTAACTACTTTTCCCATGTGGTTTCTTCCTTCACAGACTCCATAACATTATGACATATTCCTAAATATTTGGTCAAATTATACATTTTGTGTCTGGTTTCCTAGAAACAACTTGCTCCACTCTCTCCTATTGATTGATGAATGCTACATTTGAAATATTCTCCACTAATGGGAATGAAATCCTTACATTGAGTGAATTATTACAATGTCTATCGCTTTGAATAAGAGCTCACGTAAATCTATGAAACCATCAACAGTAAAGACATTTAGGGAGTGGCAGGGAGTGATGCTGAAATCATTCACCCCAAATGTTTTAGAGGACCAACATCACTGAGAGACTGAGAGTCCATCCTCAGCCAGACTATTAGAGCTGTCTATTCCAAGTGCCAGGAACACGATGACTTCCATTTCGGTTGTGCCTGAGTCAAAGCACAGCTCAGTCTAGTTTTCATTTACTTTCAACACATAGTCAGTTGCCAGAGCCTTGCTAGAGTCCCTCAGCCATGTCACAGGTTCATGCTACACTGTAAAGTAGCCAATAAGAAGCTCACTTCACAACCGGATCTGTTCAAACAAAGCTACTGTCACTGATTAATAGTCTGACTTACTGCGTAGCTATAGATATCGAATACCAATAGTGCCCAGGAGGAAGTGTAGCGCAGTCCGGATAATGTGGATCATAGCAGTTTGATTCTCCACAGGAATGTCCTCTTTGAGGCTGAGGCCACAGTCATGCGACGATGGAGGTGCTTTCGTTCCGCCAACTTTAACAAAAAACCCTAGGGGCTCCTCCTTGATACGAGGCATCCATAACAATGTCTACTCAATGTGCTTGCCAGCTCCTTCCACATGGATGGATTCATGACTTACTTAATTACTTGGCACTGAGCTCAGAGCTCAATGGCATTTTTAGTCTGATAAAACCACAACACACATACAGTCCATAAAACGAACCAAATCTAACCATGTCTACATTTAGTGGTTCCCCGTGATGTTGACAGAAAATGTTACGGCCCAAAGTTGACTACTTGTTGTCCACTTCTCCTATGTTGCCCCAATGCAATAAGAAATACAAGAAGTCTGATCGATCTACTCCCACCCACCTTGTCCCCAGCCGAGTCATAGCTGTTTCTCAAAGAAAATCACACACACACACACACACACACACACACACACACACACACACACACACACACACACACACACACACACACACACACACACACACACACACACACACACACACACACACACACACACACACACTGTAGATTAACCTGCTCAGCTAAGGGAACACAGAGCCCCCCAAACCCCCTGTAACTCGGGAGGTGAATTCATATATAAAAGAGAGCAAAGAGAAGAACTCAGGTTAGCAAGAAAGAGAGAGAGAACGCACTGACGCAAGAGAGGGATAAGGAGAGAGAGAACGCACTGACGCCAGAGAGGGATAAGGAGAGCGAGAACGCGCTGACGCCAGAGAGGGATAAAGAGAGAGTGAGTGATGGAGAGAGTGTGTATGTGAAGGAGAGGTGGGCGTTGTGACGTTAGCTGTGGTCTGCACTGTGAACAGCATCACAGCCACGCACCAGTGACGTCCAGTGGACACGACTGTGTCATTCACAGTTCTGGCAAGCAAGAGGGGAGGAGGACAGCCCTAAGTCAAGACAGCCCAGTACATTTATCCCTACAAGTTCTGTATGTATGGGAATTTGTATTGTCATAAGATGAGTCAAGGTTTGGATGAAGCTCTCTATACAGGTATGTCATAGAAGGAACACTCTATGTAAGGACAAACTTTCAGGCTGCAGTGTGTGGGTGTGTAGAGATCTTGCCAAGTCTCTGTCAAGGACAGTTGAAAGTTAATGTAGGAACAGGAGCCCCCTGAGAGACGGTTGTGACGCACTGTTGCAGGGATGGGTCTGAGCTCAGGCACTGCCTTCTCACGCACTGTTACAGGGATAGGTCTGAGCTCAGGCACTGCCTTCTCACGCACTGTTACAGGGATAGGTCTGAGCTCAGGCACTGCCTTCTCACACACTGTTGCAGGGATGGGTCTGAGCTCAGGCACTGCCTTCTCACACACAGTTGCAGGGATGGGTCTGAGCTCAGGCACTGCCTTCTCACACACTGTTACAGGGATGGGTCTGAGCTCAGGCACTGCCTTCTCACACACAGTTGCAGGGATGGGTCTGAGCTCAGGCACTGCCTTCTCACACACTGTTACAGGGATGGGTCTGAGCTCAGGCACTGCCTTCTCACACACAGTTGCAGGGATGGGTCTGAGCTCAGGCACTGCCTTCTCACACACAGTTGCAGGGATGGGTCTGAGCTCAGGCACTGCCCTCTCACACACAGTTGCCTGTGACGCTGTTGTTGGGATCACTCTGCACTGATACACGATGCCTCAAAATCAGCACCAATGCAACTGACACATACCCAATCGCACAGCTGCCCTCTCTTCAATACACACTCAACTCTCTGACATGCAGCTATGCCTATGACTTCAAGAGATCCTCATAGCATTAACCTTGACAACGTAACCTGCTACAGGGTTCACTGGGATCCTAGTTATGTGATGTTCATTTTCCAATGAGAGACGTCTCTGGGAGGCTAAAACCCTAAACAATGGAGCTGCCAGCAGTCTTCTCCATTAGTTTGAGAAATACGCTGCAAAGAGAACTACTCGTTTATCAATCCAAGGGTATGCTCTCTCTCTTTATCTCTCTCCCACTGTCTCTCCCGCTTCCTGTCTCTCTTGTTCTGTCTCTTCCTCCCTCTATGCAGTAGTGAAACCGGGCTTAGCCTCCTCTCTCTCAGTGTGACGTCAAAGCGAGGCTTCCTGACCCAGATCTCTCACTTCCACAGACAGCAGCTGCAGTAAGCTGCAGTAAAGCCCTCAGCGCTATGCTCTGTCTCTCCCAGCCTCACTGCTACACTATGCATGTCAATATAGGCATACACCATGCAAACGCTAACATCACCCATGATGATAACGAAAGGGTGAAAAACTGCTCGCTATAGGCTAGCTGGCAGGGGGAGGGGAAGAGAAAATACACAATACATGTGTGTGTGTATTTTCTGTAATGTCTGTAATCCGGGGCTCATCTGTAAAAGAGACCTTGGTCTAAGTTTGACTCCCTGATAAAATAAAGGTTAAATTGTCTCAAGGCTTAAAAACCTTTTTAAAAAAACCTGTCTCATCCCCTTCATCTACACTGATTGAAGTAGATTTAACAAGTGACATCAATAATGGATCATAGCTTTCACCATGTCAGTCTATTTAATGGAAATGTTTTGTACACTCAGTGTATATGGAATATACTGTATATATAGAAATAACCCGGTAAAGGAGTCAGCCAATAGATGAAAAATACTGCAAGCTGTGAAGCTTGAATGCGTTGTATCTGTTGTTGTCACTATAAAAGCAATGTGCGTTGTTAGGTTTGTGAAATAGAATTCACAAAGATAGCTGTGTGAAAAAAGCTTTTCTCTCCTCCTAATCCCAATTCCTCACACTGATCTGACTTCACTGTGTCGCACAAGTAGATGAGGGACCTTATTGGCTACCGACGGATGTGCTGGAGTCCCTCAGCCAATGAGGGCCCCACACCTCGGCACCCACCCATCTTGGGCAAGCAGTGATGGAGTATGTGAGCTAGTGAGCGTGAAAAGAGGACAGAGAGAAAATGAGCGGAAGAGAGAGAATTTCTATGAATGGAAATGTGGAGGAGGAACAGCACAGAGTAAAGCCCAGCCATTGGCATGGCAGCTGGAGACCGATGAGACTGTTAGCATCTCTCTCTCTCTCTCTCTCTCCCTCCCTCCCTCTCTCTCAATCCCATATAAGGAGACCATGCCTTACCTTTGTCACATGTTTTTTTCACATGAATAAAAACACACACACACATGCCCACGCACACCACTAACCACAGACCCACCCCCAACCCCATATTATCTTCCTACACACACATGCACATACAATACCCTCATACCCACCCACGCACACACCCTCAGGGCATTTACACACTCACTCCCTGTCCTCTCCAAATCCCCTCCTCTCTACTGATTCAATAAAGAAGTTATCAATTAGTAGAGACCCAATGGTCCAGGTACATTTCAGTCTGCCCCGTGATTGCATTTTAGTCAGATTAGAAATTGAGCATGAAGAGAACTACAGTGGGCACTGTTACTTGTTGTGTATAGTGTACCCTCATTAACAACCTATGAACTGTTGAAATGGAGCCGGTTAATAGGGGCATAACATTCAAATAGAATAGTATTTTTTATAAGCAAGTGGGTCCAACTGGAAAGAGGGTAGTTTAGGAGTTATATAGTTGCTGAATAAAATGCTACATTTACATTTGAGTCATCTAGCAGATGCTTTTATCCAGAGCGACTTACAGGAGTTCATTGCAGTGCGCGTGTGTCTGTCAGAGAAGTTCTCTTGTCCAGCTCTCTACACGTACACACCACCAACTTTAAACCCCAGAGAATATCCTGCTTACTGCTCTCTAGTAACACAGGAGTTACATAAGCACTGATAGTAGCGTTGTACTGAGTAAACTCTTCTTAATAGGCTGTGCCATCTGCTTTCCACCAAACTAGGCTACTTCGCTCAGACCATGAGAGTCTATTACACAAGACATCTGCAAGGAGGACAAATCTTTATTTACAATACAACCAGAATTCAGTCAAGCAATATGTGCCTGAGTTAATTTAATTGGCTGTAGTATCTGGAGTCCAAATAATCACATTTTAGGCTTGAGATCAACTTTAACTAGTTTTGAACGTCTCTATCTAACTTAGATTCGTATGCAGTTCAAAATAACCTGTGACCTTGCTATCAAATGTATTTAATGTAGCTGCACTTTCAAAATAACCTGTGACCTTGCTATCAAATGTATTTAATGTAGCTGCACTTTCAAAATAACCTGTGACCTTGCTATCAAATGTATTTAATGTAGCTGCACTTTCAAAATAACCTGTGACCTTGATATCAAATGTATTTAATGTAGCTGCACTTTCAAAATAACCTGTGACCTTGCTATCAAATGTATTTAATGTAGCTGCACTTTCAAAATAACCTGTGACCTTGCTATCAAATGTATTTAATGTAGCTGCACTTTCAAAATAACCTGTGACCTTGATATCAAATGTATTTAATGTAGCTGCACTTTAAAATAACCTGTGACCTTGATATCAAATGTATTTAATGTAGCTGCACTTTCAAAATAACCTGCTGCACTTTCAAAATAACCTGTGACCTTGATATCAAATGTATTTAATGTAGCTGCACTTTCAAAATAACCTGTGACCTTGATATCAAATGTATTTAATGTAGCTGCACTTTAAAATAACCTGTGACCTTGATATCAAATGTATTTAATGTAGCTGCACTTTCAAAATAACCTGTGACCTTGCTATCAAATGTATTTAATGTAGCTGCACTTTAAAATAACCTGTGACCTTGCTATCAAATGTATTTAATGTAGCTGCACTTTCAAAATTACCTACATTTCAGAGGAATGCTGCAAAATGTTTAACTTTCTATTCTCTGCTGAAAGATAAGATTACTTGTATCATCAACTTCCCTGATGATAATTGTTACAATTTACCAAATACATTAAACAGGTATTGTAACTAGACTGGTTATCGCTGGTTACCCGCAATAAGATGGAATGGTGACCGTGGTTGGCAATTTAGCCTGTTATCTGAGATAATTTATCTTCTCATGTTAATTTGAGTGTTCTTCTTATAGAGTAACTAGGCCGAGTTACCTTGGTTACCTCAATATACCTAGGTGCCTATCATGAGTATTCACCCACGTAGATATCTTCAAATTGTATTGTGTTACAAAGTGGGATTAAAATGGATTGAATTGTATTTAATTTACTTTCGTCAACAATCTACACAAAATACACTGTAATTTCAAAGTGTATGAACAATTCTAGCATTTTATTTTAATGAATGAAAAACACTAATATACCTTGATTAAATAAGAATTCACTCCCCTGAGTCAATACATGTTAGAAACACCTTTGGCAGCGATTGGAGCTGTGAATCTTTTTGGGTAAGTCTCTCTAAGAGATTTGCACACCAGGATTGTGCAATATTTACCCATTATTCTTTCAAAAATGTTCAAGCGCTATCAAGTTGGTTGTTGATCATTGCTAGACAGCCATTTTCAAGTCTTGCCATAGATTTCAAGTGGATTTAATCAAAACTGTAACTAGGCCAGTCAAGAACATTCACTGTTTTCTTGGTAAAGCAGTGTAGATTTGCCCTTGGGTTTTTAGGTTATTGTCCTCTTGAAAGGTGAATTTGTCTCTCAGTGTCTGGTGGAAAGCAGACTAAATCAGGGTTTCCACTACAATTTGCATGTGTTTAACTTTATTCTGTTTATTTTTATCCCAAAAAACGCATACCTATAACATGAGGCAGGCATCACCATGCTTGAAAATAGGGAAAGTGGTACTTGGGGATGTGTTGGTTGGATTTGCCCCAAACATAATGCTTTGTATTCAGGACATTTTTCAGTATTACTTGTAGGTGCAGGGTGGATATTTTGGAATATGTTTATTCTGTACAGGCTTCCTTCTTTTCACGCTATCATTTAGGATAGTTTTGTGTAGTAACTACAATGTTGTTGAGCCAACCTCAGTTTTCTCCAATCACAGCCATTAAACTCATTAACTGTTTTAAAATCACCATTGGCCTCATGGTGAAATCCTTGAGCGGTTTCCTTCTTCTCGGGCAACTCAGTTAGGAAGGACGCCTGTATCTCTGTAGTGACTCACCATCCAAAGCTTAATTAATAGTGTCACCGTGCTTAAAGGTATATTCAGTGTCTGCTTTAAAAAATTGAAAAAAATTGAAATTAAGCACCAATCGGTGCCCTTCTTTGCAAGGCATTGTAAAGCTCCCTGTTCTTTGTTGTAAAATCTGTGCTTGAAATTCACTACTCGACTGAGGGATCTTACAGGTAACTGTATATACTGTATGGTGTGCAGAGATGGGGTAGTCATTCAAAAATCATGTTTACCGCTATCATTGCACACAGAGTAAGTTCATGCAACTTATTATGTGATTTGTTAATTAAGCACATTTTTACACCTTAACTTATTGAGGTTGCCATAACAAAGGAGGCGAATACTTTAATAACCTGTAACGGTTTTCTAGTGGTGATGAAGGAGAGTCGGACCAAACTGCAGCGTGTCGATTTTAGATCCATATTTATTAAACAAAACGTAAACACGACTTAAACACGACTAAACACTAAACACTACAAAACAATAAACGTAATGAAAACTTATCTAGTGCAAACTAACAGAGAGTACAAGTAAGACACTAAGGACAATCACCCACGACAAACTTATGGCTGCCTAAATATGGTTCCCAATCAGAGACAACGATAAGCACCTGCCTCTGATTGAGAACCACTCCAGACAGCCATAGACCTTGAGACAACCCACTAAGCTACAATCCCAATGACAAACACACCACAATTACAAAAACCCCATGCCACACCCTGGCCTGACCAAATACATAAAGATAAACACAAAATACTTTGACCAGGGCGTGACAGAACCCCCCTAAGTGCGGACTTCAAAACAATAGGGAGGGTCCGGTACGTCTGTCCATGGTGGCGGCTCCGGCGCGGGATTTGTCTTAGTCCCCTCTCCCTTCGTCCCTGGATAGTCCACCCGCCGCCGACCATTTGTCCCCACCCAGAACCCCACTGGACTGAGGAGCAGATCGGGAAAGGACAGCTCATCGGGAAGTGAGAGGAAGCTGGAGTGAGAGGAAGCTCGGGGAGTGAGAGGAAGCTCTGAGAGGAAGCTCAGGAGTGAGAGGAAGCTCAGGAGTGAGAGGAAGCTCAGGAGTGAGAGGAAGCTCAGGAGTCAGGAGTGAGAGGAAGCTCAGGAGTGAGAGGAAGCTCAGGAGTGAGAGGAAGCTTCAGGAGTGAGAGGAGTGAGAGGAAGCTTAGAGGTGATCTACCAGCTCCTGGCTGGCTGGTGGTTTCAGCAGATCCTGGCTGACTGGCAGATCCTGGCTGACTGGCAGATCCTGGCTGACTGGCAGATCTGGAAGAGTCTGGTTGACTGGCAGATCTGGAAGAGTCTGCTTGACTGGCAGATCTGGAAGAGTCTGGCTGACTGGCAGATCTGGAAGAGTCTGGCTGACTGGCAGATCTGGAAGAGTCTGGCTGACTGGCAGATCTGGAAGAGTCTGGCTGACTGGCAGATCTGGAAGAGTCTGGCTGACTGGCAGATCTGGAAGAACTGGCGGCGCTGGGCAGACTGGCGGCGCTGGGCAGATCGGCGCTGGGCAGACTGGCGGCGCTGGGCAGACTGGCGGCGCTGGGCAGACTGTTGGCGGTGCTGGGCAGACTGGCGATGCTGGGCAGACTGGCGATGCTGGGCAGACTGACGGCGCTGGGCAGACTGGCGACGCTGGGCAGACTGGGGGCACTGGCGGCGCTGGGCAGACTGGCGGCACTAGCTGCACAGACTGACCGCTTTCCGTGTGACTGGCAGCTCCTTGCAGACTGGCAGCTCCTTACAGACTGACAGCTCTGTGCAGACTGACAGCTCCGTGCAGACTGACAGCTCCTTGCAGACTGGCAGCTCCATGCAGACTGGCAGCTCCATGCAGACTGGCTGCTCCATGCAGACTGGCTGCTCTATGCAGACTGACAGCTCTGGCTGCTTCATGCAGACTGACATCTCTGGCTGCTCCATGTGACTGGCTGCTTCATGCAGACTGGCAGCTCGGGCTGCTTCATGTAGACTGACAGCTCTGGCTGCTCCATGCGGACTGACAACTCTGGCTGCTCCATGTAGACTGACTGCTTCATGCAGACTGGCAGCTCGGGCTGCTTCATGTAGACTGACAGCTCTGGCTGCTCCATGCAGACTGACAGCTCTGACTGTTCCATGCAGACTGACAGCTCTGGCTGCTTCATGCAGACTGGCAGCTCTGGCTGCTCCATGTAGACTGGCTGCTTCATGCAGACTGGCAGCTCGGGCTGCTTCATGTAGACTGACAGCTCTGGCTGCTCCATGCGGACTGACAGCTCTGGCTGCTCCATGTAGACTGGCTGCTTCATGCAGACTGGCAGCTCGGGCTGCTCCATGCAGGCTGGCAGCTCTGGCTGCGCTGAACAGGCGGGAGACTCCGGCAGCGCTGTAGAGGAGGAAGGCTCTGGCTGCGCTAAACAGGCGGGAGACTCTGGCAGCGCTGGAGATGAGGAAAGCTCTAACAGCGCTAGATTAGACTCCGGCAGCGCAGGAGAGGAGAAAGGCTCTGGCTGCGCTAAACAGGCGGGAGGCTGTAAACAGGCGGGAGGCTCCGGCAGCGCTGTAGAGGAGAAAGGCTCTGGCTGCGCTAAACAGGCGAGGCACACTGAAGGCCTGGTGCGTGGTGCTGGAACTGGTGGTACTGGATCGAGGACACGCACAGGAAGCCTGGTGCGGGAGCTGCTACCGGAGGGCTGGGGTGTGGAGGTGGTACTGGATAGACCGACCGTGCAGGCGCACTGGAGCTCTTGAGCACCGAGCCTGCCCAACCTTACCTGGCTCGATGCCCACTCTAGCCCGGCCGATACGAGGAGCTGGAATATACCGAACCGTGCTGTGCACCCGCACTGGAGACACCGTGCGCTCCACAGCATAACACGGTGCCTGCCCGATCTCTCCAGCCCCCGGTAAGCACAGGAGTTTGCGCAGGTCTCCTACCTGGCATAGCCATACTCCCTGTAAGCCCCCAATAAATTTTTGGGGCTGACTCCCGGCTTTCTTGCCAACCGTGTTCCCTCGTATCGCCGGCTCCTCTCTCCGGCTGCCTCTGCTCTCCTAAGTGCCTCCACCTGTTCCCATGGAAGGCGATCCCTTCCCGCCAGGATCTCCTCCCATGTGTAGCAACCCTTGCCATCCAATATATCGTCCCATGTCCAATCCTCATTGCGCCGCTGTTGCTGCCTTTGTTGCCTCTCCTCTTTCGGCTGCTCCTGCCTGTTGACACGCCGCTTGGTCCGTTGGTGGTGGGTGATTCTGTAACGGTTTTCTAGTGGTGATGAAGGAGAGTCGGACCAAACTGCAGCGTGTCGATTGCGATCCATATTTATTAAACAAAACGTAAACACGACTAAAAACTAAACACGACTAAACACTAAACACTACAAAACAATAAACGTAATGAAAACCGAAAACAGCCTATCTAGTGCAAACTAACAGAGAGTACAAGTAAGACACTAAGGACAATCACCCACGACAAACTCAAAGAATATGGCTGCCTAAATATGGTTCCCAATCAGAGACAACGATAAGCACCTGCCTCTGATTGAGAACCACTCCAGACAGCCATAGACCTTGCTAGACAACCCACTAACTACAATCCCAATACCACCACCAAAACCCCAAGACAAAC